>NW_006399800.1:18340240-18427759 GCF_000299155.1 Elephantulus edwardii | reverse complement strand
ATCAAAATAGTCTCTCCTCATGAGTACTTAGCTAGACAAGGTTGGGGTTTTTTTTAGGTTGTTTTTGAAGTTGATACAAGTGATAACACTGGGTATCTGGGCTATACGTGCATATTAACTTGAAATGAAGTATTAAATATATATTAACTAGGGAGCTTCGGTGGCCTAGTGGCAAGACGCTGCACTGCAATCCCAGAGGTATGTGGTTCAAATCCACCAGATGCTCTGCTGGAGAAGGAGGGGGCAATCTCCTCCTGTACCAGTCAGATCTGATTTGACAGTACACGTAAAAATAATATTTTATACACACACACACACACACACACACATACACACACATACATACATATATACTGTTCCTTATCTGGGCTGTATGTGTATCTTGGAATGAGGTATTAAATATATAGTAAGTATTTCTTATCTGGGCTATATGTGCATCTTAAGTTGAAATGAAGTATTAAATATATATTAACTGTTCCTTTCAGAGCTAGGAGCTTAAGGTATTAACATATTACTGCTGAAACTCTGATGGCCTAGTAAGTAAGAAGTTGCACTGCCAACCCAGATATAAGTGGTTTGAGTCCTCCAGTTGCTCCAATAAAGAAAGATGGACAGTCTCCTTTCCTGTAATGTATAACCTCTGAAAATACACTGGAGGATCAGCTACGGTTCATTTGTGACTCAATGGCACATAACAACAGCAGCAGTGAGTTACTGGTAATACAGCTCTGCTGGTGAAGTTGTAGAGATCTGTACAGCTAGCTGAAAGGCTGCTCTTTTGTCTTGGTTTCAGACTTCCAGACGCAAAAGTAAGCCTTCTCCCATGCAATTTGCAGCTCCTGAAAACCTGCTTAAAGGTCAGTTATAAATTGGTTCCAATTCTACAGTAGTGACTAATGAATATATTCCTTTATCTTTTTTTTTTTTAAATCATAGATACAATTTGGAACTCTATCAGATTATTTTGATGCTCTGGAGAAAGTAGTTGCACATAGTGGAAAAAGTAGCCAGTCACTATTCCCTGTTCTCAGTGGAGATTTCTTCACTTATGCCGACCGAGATGATCATTACTGGAGTGGCTACTTCACGTCCAGACCGTTTTACAAAAGGATGGACCGAATCATAGAATCTCATTTAAGGTACTGTTGTCCTTATACTGCTACATTTGTTTATTCACTTCTTTTATGTTTTCAAAACCTTTTCTGTAGAGTCTTGCATAGCATTCAGTGTTCCAACTGTGAAATAGTAATTTAATCACAGATACATCACTTAAAGTGTAATCAAAATTACTATGTGACTTTTGCTTTAGAAAGAAAAGCTAATTTTCTAATTAGATTTTCTAAAATTTGTGTTGTAAGTTTTATGGTTTTTCTAATTATTCACACATCAGGGTATGGTGGCTGCCAATCCAAACATAAGTAGTTTGAATCAAAGAGCTGCTCCATGGAAAAGATAGGCAGTTTCCATATTTGAGATTTATGGCATTGGAAACTCCATGGAGGGCATGAGTCAGAATCTACTCAATGGCAAGGTAGGTATGGTAAAATTAAGTGACACCATCAGGTGTATCCATAACTCAGTAATAACTGAACTTAACAGGCAGAAATCAAAAGAAGCCTGTAAAACATCTTAGCAAACAAAATGTGGGCCTGGAAGACAATATTCTAAAATAGTGTGAATTTACTGAGAAGTTCCATCTCACTTCTTACTTATTTTATTTGTGGTGCATATGTCATCGTTACAATTTTATGCTTAGAAGAACAGGCTTACTTTGAAAAAGATGAGAAGTGACAGGGCAGGCAGAGTAGTTTTAAAAAGTAAACTGACTTGGAGAAGAAAGAAAAGTTAATAGACATTTTAAAAAGTTAACTGACTTGGAGAAGAAAGAAGTGTTAATAGACAATGTACAAGCACTCTTATCAGTGTTGAGTAGAACTTTCTTCTAGGACAGAAACACGCTGTTTTCCACTAACCAACATGGTAGTCACAACTCATGCATGACTTTTTGAGCACTTGAAATATGCCCAGAGTGACGGAGGAGATGGAGTTTTAATTTCCTTTAACTTTAGTTAAATTGGAATAACTGCATGTGGCTAGTAGCTTTTGTCTTGAAAATAAAATTTTCAGACAATTATACCTTATTGTTTTAGTAAGTTGCTCTAGAAAGTCTCTGTGTATGTATAGCTCAGGAGATGGATTCATCTTTAGGATTAATCTCAGCATTAAAAAAAAAAGTTCAGTGATACCTACTTTCTTTCCAAAGCAGTACTTTTTTAGAAAGGAGTTTTGTAAAAATTATTTATTCTCTGTGCTTTGGTTGAGTAGTGTATCTTTTCATTACCTCATCTTTGATTGGCATTCTAATCTTTGCTTACTTACTATTTGATTGCTATTTGGGTTGATCACAACTATCCTAAATGAATACACATTCTTGTATTTATATTAAAGTGGTATTCTATATCATAGATTTATGCATGTTTACCTAAACATATGTCAACAATTTAACTTTTATGTTTTATAAATTTTCTAAGATGAAATAGGAAAAGTCCTAGTGTAATACAGAAAATGTATGAAGAAACTGTATTCCATGAAGAATGCAAAAGATCATTACAAAGGCTGAAAAAGAAGAAAAGACCAAGGTGGATGTCTGATGAGACTCAGAATATTTCATTAGAGCACTGAGAAGCCAAAGCTAAAGGAAGAAACCAAGAAATCAAAGAGATAAACAGAAAATTTCAAAAGGCAGCCCAGGAGGACAAAGCAAGATACTATAATGAAATGTGCAGAGAGCTGGAGTCAGAAAATCGAAAGGGCCTAACTGTCTCAGCGTTTCTTAAGCTGAAGGAGTTGAAAAACAAATTCAAGCCACGGGTGGCAATACTTAAAGATACTTTGGGTAGAATGTTAAATAATCCAAGAAGTATCAAGAGAAGATGTAAGAAATACACAGAGTCACTGTATCAGAAGAAATTGGCTGACACAGAAGAATTTCATGAAATGACATATGAGCACGAGCCTATGGTGGTGAAGGAGGAAGTTCAAATTGCTCTGAAGGAATTGGCAAAAAACAAGGCTCCAGGAGTTTACAGCATACCATTTGGCATATTTCGACAAACAGACGCTGCCCTGAATGTGCTCAGTAAGTTGTGCCAAGAAATCTGGAGGATGGCCAGCTGGCCCACTGACTGGAAAAGATCGATATTTGTTCCTATTCCAAAGAAAGGTGACCCAACAGAGTGCAGAAATTATCGAACAATGTCATTGATATCACATGCAAGCAAGATTCTGCTGAAATTATCCAAAAACGGTTGGAACAATATGTCAACAGAGAACTGCCAGATGTACAGGCTGGATTTAGAAGAAGTCGTGGTACTAGGGATATTATAGCTAATGTTAGATGGATCTTGGCAGAAAGCAAAGAATACCAGAAGAATGTCTATCTGTGCTTCATTGACTATGCAAAGGCTTTTGACTGTGTGGATCACAACAAGCTGTGGCTGACTCTGAGAAGAATGGGAATCCCAGAATATTTGATTGTGCTAATGCGAAACCTATACTTGGACCAGGAGGTGTCAGAACAGAGCAAGGAGACACTACATGGTTCAAAATCAAGAAGGGGGTCTGTCAGGGATGTATTCTGTCTCCATACCTTTTCAATCTGTATGCAGAACAGATCATCCGAGACGCTGGGCTTTATGAAGAGGAATGTGGCATCAGGATTGGTGGAAGAAACATCAACAACCTGCATTATGCAGATGACACAACCCTACTTGCTGAAACTGAGGAGGACATGAAGCTCATGCTGCAGAAGGTCAAGGACTGCAGTCTCCTATATGCATTGAAGCTCAACATCAAGAAAACAAAGATTCTCACTACTGGGCCTGTTGGCAGCATCAGTATGGATGGGGAAGAGATTGAGATAGTTAACAGTTTTAGTTTGCTTGGCTCCACAATCAACACTCTTAGTAACAGCAGCCAGGAAATCAAGAGGCAAATTGTATTGGGAAGTTGGCTGTGAGGGACCCCTCAAGAGTACTGAAGAGCAACGACATCAGGCTGGAGAGTAAGGTACATCTCATCCGGGCTATAGTCTTCGCAGTTACGTGCTATGTATCAGAGAGTTGGACAGTGAATAGAGTTGATAGAAAGAGAACTGATGCCTTTGAGCTGTGGTGCTGGAGACGAGTGTTGAATATATGATGGACTGCTTGGAGAACAAATAGGTTTGTGCCTGAGAAGATGAAGCCAGAATGCTCCTTGGAGTCAAGGATTCTGAAGCTTCGTCTGACATACTTTGGGCATGTTGCTAGGAGGGGACTGGTCCTTGGAGAGGGACATCATGTTTGGCAGAGTGGAGGGGTGGCGAAGGAGAGGAAGACTTTCAATGAGATGGATCAATTCTGTGACTGGAGCAGTGGGAATACGTGCGTTTGAGATGGCTAGGTTGGCACAGGATAGAACAGCGTTTAGAGCTCTTGTACATAGGGTCGCTGTGAGTCGGAAACGACTCGATGACACGTAATAACAACAACAATACAGAAACTGTATTAGACTCTTGGATTAATGATTCTTGTGAATTCCAATATAGGATTAATTTACTCAAAAGTAAGTTTCTTGATAATAGCAGTGATAATTCATCCTCATCACGCTTTAAAATGTGAGTGAAGTACAAAGAAATATTTTAAGAATTTACTGAAGTCTACTTTTTTTGAGGTACACACAAGATGAATGCTTACTGCTAACTAAAAAGCTGGCAGTTTGAAACCACCAGCTGCTCAGTGGGAAAAAATGAGACAGTCTGGTTTTGTAAAGATTTATAGCGTTGGAACACTGTGGGTAGTTCTGCCCTGTGTTGCAGGGTCATAGTGAATTGGAATCAATTTGATGGCATTGGATTTGGGTTTAGGGTTATATAAATAAATGTATTTATAGACCCCCTAAAAAATAAAAAGTGAACTTTTTTAAAAGCACATATGAGTCCTTGTATGGCACAAGCAGTTAATTACTTGATAACTACAAGATGGTACTTTAAACTCATCCAGAGGCTCCTTGGAAGACAAAGCTGGCAGTCTGCTTCCAAAATGTCATAGCTTTGAAATCCAGTAGAGCAACTCTGTTCTGCCACACAGCGCATCACCGGGAATTGGAATAAACCCCACAGCAGTGGGTTTACTGGCAGCTCATGGAAAAAGACATTCTTTCTTTTGGAACTCGCAGTAGTTGCTATGGGTGTATGGGAACACATGCACACAATATCTATAATTCAAATTGAATGATTTCAGGAAGAGTGAAAATCTAAAATAGAGGATAGATTCTTTGATTGTGTCCACAATGTAAAGTAATTAATCTTTTTTATCTTTACACGATAACACCAATAAAACACACAACATTCATCTTTTTTGCTGATGTTGTTGATTACCTTTGAGTCAAGCACAACTTACAGCAACCCTATGAACCAAAGGCTTGAAGCCACTCTACAACTATTGACATTTATCAAAGTTCATAGGGTTTCCATAGACATGTTATTTAGGAAGCGAATGCTACTGTTTGATGTATAGAACTTTTTAATTATTTTCACTCTCAAGCCATGTGTACTATTAAGGACTTTTTTTACCTTCAGTTAGCTACATTGGTAATTCAAACTCACTCAGTGGCTCTTTGAAAGAGCAACCAAGTCTCATAAAGAATAGAGCCTAGAAAATCCTAGGGAATAGTTCTCTTCTGTTCAGTAGAATTGCTGTGAGGCAAAATCAACTTGGTGCTACCCAACAAGAACAGCAGCATCTTGAATGAGGCTCCCTCTTAGGGAGCAGGGGGAAAGGGAAGAAATCTTAGGTTCTTATATTTTTATTCAACACCCATCCCTAGACAAACTTTTCTTTCTTTAAAGGCAAAGAAGGACAAAATGTGTTTTATTATATTTTTGTTTACACTGTGAAATTTTCTATATAAATGTTGTATATTTGACACTTAATCTAATCCTAGTCACATACTGGACCAGGTTCTCTGTACTCTCAGCCTCGTGCTCATGTCACCTCACCTTTCCCACCATCTGTCGTCCACATATGTGTACGTAAATGGCTTTCTGTGGATACTCAGGGTACATGTCTGCATTACTTTTGATGAAGAGAGAGGTAAATAGCAGCAAGAGGCTCTTACTGCTTTGTTCAAATAATTTTCCCTTAAGTTGGACATTAGTAGAACTTCCTTGTTGCTCACTGATACTAACTTTTCTTTGCATCCTCTAGAACAAAGGTCACCATTGTTAGTGGAGATGTGCTGAGACCACTGAGAATGTACATAATTGGGTGGCAAAGGCTCTATGGAATTGTACAAAGATGGGCATCTCCTCCCATTTAATTTGGAGCCTCACAGCCCAGTGGAGGATTAGCTATGCATTGCTTCAAACTCAACGGCAATGCTTTTTTGAGCTTCAAAGATGTATTAGTTTCTTAGGCATGCTATAACAGACGTACCACAAAGTCAGTGACTTTAATTCACAGAAGTTTATTTTTTTCACAGTTTCCCACTGCCACTGAGCTAAAAAAGACTCATAGGTAATTTCTCAGGCTGTAAATCACATGGACGGAGATTATCCATTCATATGCTGTCTTCTTTGGAGAGGGGAAAAATTATCCATGTCTCTGCTTCCCTAGCATTCTTTTTGGCTTTCTTCGGAGATCTCCATATGTCATCTATCTTTCCCCATTTACACATGCTTCCATGTCTGTACTATTTCTTTATGTCTTAGGAAATTGATTTATGACACACGTTAGACTGATACTGTCTCTTCAGCATAGAATTCAGTGTTCCTAAATAGGATTACCGTGGGTGTAGTGCCCAAGAATTACAACATGTACTATTAACACACGCTATTCAGATCCTAACATAGATCTTCATAGGTTTACAGAAATGCTTATTGGCAACATCTTTCTCAAATTGTACTGAAATTGTGGAATTTTTTTATTTTATTTTAATAATTTATAAAAACCACTTATAAATCTATCCGTCTCATATATCTCAAAGAATAAAGACTTAATCTTGAAATGAAAATTGATGATTGTTTTTTGCCACCAGGGCTGCTGAAATCCTTTACTACTTCGCCACGCGGCAAGCTCAGAAATACAGGATAAGTAAATTTCTTTCGTCATCACATTATGTGGCACTGACAGAAGCCAGAAGGAATCTGGGATTGTTTCAACATCATGATGCTATCACGGGAACTGCAAAGGATTGGGTGGTTGTGGATTATGGTACCAGGTAATGTAATTCTTCAAAAATCTTTTGAAAAAGAATCCTTGCTGCCAGTTGGCATTAATAGCTTGTATATTTTGGTAGAGTTGTTAATGCCTATCAGCCTGCATTAATAATTGTTTCCTTTATAAGCAAGCGCTACAGAGCTCTGGTGATATAGTCCCTAGTAAGTTGCACTGCTAACTCAGAAACTATACATTTGAAGCCATGAGAGAAAGATGGGCCATCTTGGAACGAGAATTAATGCCTTGGAAACCTGATGGAGGGTTGTTTTAAATTGGACCTAACATCATAGCAAAGAGATGTTTTGTTGGTGGTTTTTTAAAAGAGCAAATTTTAAGGGAGCTCTGGTGGCCTAGTAGAAAGAAGCTGTACTGCAATCCCAGAGGTGTGCGGTTCGAATCCACCAGATGCTCTGCTGCAGAAGGACGGACAATCTCCTCCTGTACCTGTTAGATCCAATTTGATGGTACATGCACAAAAAAATAATAAAATAAAAATAAAAAAAAACCCCAAAAAATAAAAATAAATAAGTATTATAATAACAAACCCAAACCACTAATTTTCAAAGCATGCTTCAATAAATTGACAGAAGTAGTGATAACCATAACTTTAATACAATCTATTTCTTAAAAGAAGTAGTAAAATATTACCATTGAAGCTGATCCCATTTTTGACCAACAGTTTGGCATCAAATAAATTATATTTACAGTTCAGCGAGATACAGTGTCCTGCTTCACTGTATATAAAAGTCTACTCTCATCCTTTTCCTCATCTTGTGTGCCAGTTGACTCAGAACTGACCTTTAGAGAGTTTTCCGAGGCAGTAAATTGCATGGGGGTAGATTACCCATCCTTCTCCCAAGGAGCAGCTGGTGGGTTTGAACCATGGACCTTTGAGATTGAAACATAGTTTCTTATCACTAGGGCACCAGAGAAACCTCAGTTTTTTAGATAAGGATAGCTCAGAAGATGAACCTACAAATCTAGTCATATGTGGTTGATGAAGAATTGAACATAAGAAGTATGCCCTTGCTGTTGATATCAGAGCTATCTCTATATCTTTAATGGGTGTCATATGAATAAGGAAACAGAAGTTTGGTTATTTCCATGTTGTGGAATTAGAAACAGTTAGTGCAGACTTCGATTCAGAGTAGTAGAGGATTTTGCAAACAGTGGCTCCTAAAAAAAAGAAAGGCATACTTTTTGTAATAGTTTCATCGCCACTATCATACAAGAATTTGAGTGACTGTTAAGACTGTTGTAGAGAGTATCCTTACCCTAGAGAGGAGATTAGAGATTTGCTTTACAATAGTTTAAACTTTTAATTTTTCTCCAGAATTATTTTTCGGAAGTGATTCTATTCATTATTGGTATCTCTGTAATTTGGGAAGTATGCATAGCCTGTAAAATCCACATCAGAAATTGACCCATAACTAGTAGCATTAATTGTAATAAGTCTTAATTAAATTTTTTGGTATAGAATTTCTTTACTAGACATTACATTCTTCAGATTATATTACATTTTTTAGTTACTGAAGTGAGTCCTTAAAAATCATATATCTTCTTAGTTTTGAATATCTTCTTGCATTACTTTCTCCATATGTTTTGCATTGCTTTGAGCTTATGAAAACCTCTCAGGATAAAATTATATTTAAAAAGAGGATGGGGAAGGCACAGTAATTGTCAAAGTGTATTTGACATTTGTAATTTGCTTTGCTGGCATTTCACACTTCATTGAAAAGTCACAAATGATTATCAAGTCATTAGCACAGGCACATTAAGTAGGAAATTTCCAAAACATAAGATAGAGAGTTTAAAAAAATGCAGCTGGCACTTCCTTTCTTTGAGTTACTGCCAGATATGTCATCACTAACAGGTGTGTGAATTAGGGATTGCATTTGGCTGTTCTGTCCTGTGTCTTGTTATGCCATGTAAGAGGACACCTGCAGGTAACCAGCTCAGACATGACAATCTTCACAAGGTCATCAGGCATCTATGCTCTTCTGACTTTTCTCCTCTGACATCCTAGATGTGATTTTTTTCATCCTCTTCTTGGCAGTTATATTTTGAATGTTTGTATTATTGCAAACTAGAGCATAAGAAAACACTATGTCTTATTTAGAAATTACTTTTATTTATACCATTGCAAAGAAAGGAATTGGATTGGGGTATTCCTCCACGTAAGCTTCAAAGAGGAAAATAGGCCTGTTTAGATCAGAGGAAGACATGATAATGAGACCACCAAGAGAAGCATTTGGAAGTTTTCCAGTTTCTAAATTAGTATTAAGGTAGGAAGAGAAAACGGTTTGAAAGGTAAAGGGGAGAGCTATAACATGTCAAATTACTGTTGACAAACATTATAATGTCTAGAAACAACTATAGTGGCAACCAAATAGATATCATGAAGACTCCTAAGTGATATTTTCTGTTAAACTAAAGTGTGCCTGATGCAGGCCATAGTCTTTTCAATCACTTGCTATGCATCTGAGAGCTGGACATTGAATAAGGATGACAGAATAATCAATGACTTTGAATTGTGGTGTTAGAGAAGAGTACTGGATTGCCAAAAGATCAGACAGATAATGTTGGAGAAAATGCAGTCAGAGTGCTCTTTGGAGGCAAGGACAATAAATCTTCATCTTGCATACTTTGGGCGTGTTGGTAGGAGAGGCTATTCCTTGGAAAGGTGGAGTGTAAGCAAAAGAGAAGATGACACTCAACCAGATGGATTGACCAAGAAACTACAGCCGTGGACTAGAGTGTTTTAGAGTTGATAGGGATGGCACAAGACAGGACGGGTTCAGATACCCTGTTGTCCATAGGGTCACTATGACTTGCACATAACTTGATGGCACTTACCAACAACATTTTATATAAAAAGGATTAAGTTCATGTTGGGATGTTAGTGTTCTAATGAGAATTCCACATTGTTAAACATCTTAAATTTTGTTTTACCTGAATTTATTTGCTATGTTTTATTTTAAGCAGAACATTTTATACATCTTTTATAAAGAGTTTGAAGAATGCTAATTTATAATCATTAGTTCTTTATAATCGTTTGACAGCTGCATTTGTGCCTTTAAGATGTAAACATCAGTCCGTGACTTTACACAATTAGAATTGTTGTTAGATGCCATATAGTTAGTTCTGAGTCGGAGCAACTGGGTAAACAAAACACTGCCTGACCCTGTGCCATGCTTACAATCATTACTGTGTTGGAAAGCATTGTTGCAGTACTCTTGAACACACTCTAAGGCATAAAGAGTGATTTTAGCTAGTAAAGACCATGTTTCCGTCCTTTTCCCTAGACTCTGACAATGTACTGAATAAAGATGAGCATGTGGAAATAGAAGGAAACTTAGATTGAGGGACTTGTTTTCATGGACTGAAATGTATTCATTCATATGTTCTTTCAGTATGGTGACAGCATTTAGGAAAATACTTGCATAGGACTGGGAAGTATATGGATGAATAACATGGATTCAGATCCATAAACTTTTAGTTAAAGTTGCAGATTTCTTGTGTAAATTTATATTTAATTAGTACCTGCTGATATTGATTGCTTTCATCTTTGATGAAAATGTTAATGCTCTGCAAATAAGAAGTTATATTTCTCATTTATTTACAACCTTTTTTTTATTGCATCCTGACAAGCATTTTTTTAATAATAGATCCAAAGGCATTTTATATGTTGGGGAAAACAGTGTTAGTCCGATTGATTCTGATAGTTGTTTGAAACAACAAGTTTTCTCTACAGATTTCTTTGATAGAACTTTACCTAGAAATTCTCCATAAAACAGTGTGATTGGATTCGAAAAAAAGTATCAAATAAGTTTATTCTCCTTATTAAAAATAGTTGAAGACAGACTGAAGTTATATTCTAGAATTTATCTTTGATTGATTCATAAACATTGTTTTGATACCATAGATATAAAAATGCAATTGGAATACTGTTGATAATTTCATTGACCAAGAAAATAAGCAAGGACATGAAGACAATTTCATTATTTAGATCTGAAAGAGAGACCACTCTGGGGGCCTAGTGACAGGGTTGCCAACCCAAAGGCACACAGTTCAAATGTACCAGCTGCTCCTCAGTAAAAAGATGACATTCTTCACCATTTGATTTAATGTCTCTGAAAACTCACTGGAAGGTTATATGTAAGTCGATTCTAACTTGATAAGAGATCTGTAAAACAAAATAAAACCCAAAAGATAACAAAATCCAATTTCCAAGTAATTTTCCTGAAAGCAATGTGAAACCAAATATAAATTTGAATTCCAGGCTAATGGATGTAGCCTGAAATTTCTTGTGAATGGAATTAATAGCATATATTCTTTGTCTTTTGGTTGTTTCAACCTGTTTTAAGGATCTAAGGATTCTTTTAAGTATCAATTATTGTTTGTGATAGAGTACCTTAAAGCTATGTGAGTGATTTTGCTGATTATTCTTATTCTTTGATATAATCATCATAGAAAGTATTAAATATTTGATTAAGTTTGTTGGGTTTTGCATAAAAAATTTCTATTTTAAGTGAATCCCTATCTGTTACATTGTCTAGTTAACATTTATAGATTATTTATCGATTTTGTTTTATGAATACAAGGTAGAGATACTGGTGGTTTGACTAATATTGAAAACACTGAAAATATTGTATGCTAATTTTTAATTCTCAGACTAGTAAAATATTTTGATTCACAGACTTTTTCATTCATTAATGAATTTGAAGAAGATAATCGGAGATTCTACACTACTTCTTATATTGAAGGACAAGCACACATATGAGTCTTACTCTTCAGATAACTTCTTAGAGATGGTTAGTTGATATCTTTTCTACTTATAAAAATGTATGATTTTTTTGTTGTTCTTGGATTGGAAAAGAGGGGTGTTGTTAAACTTCTGTTTAATAAAAAAGATTGAAATACAATCATTTGTATGCTCTTTGGAAGATTTTCTGTAATTCTGTATGAATAACTTTTATCTCCTTTTCTGTAAATGTGTATTTGTATTTGATTTCTTAACGTGTATTTTGTTCAGGCAAATTGAAATGGAAGACCACTTCTGCTAAATATAAGTATTAAAAAAATGTGCGCGAGAGCATATGGGATATGCTTTCTTTATAAAGTGAGGCTTTAAAGGAACTTGCCAAAAGTTTTCATTAGTTATTTTGCCTGGTTTTAGTTAGAAACTCCTTAGTATTTGAGGTTTTGTCAGTCTTAATCTTTTCTTGTGAACGTTTTTTTTTTTTTTCTTTTTTCGGGTTTCAAGCTGAATCCATAGAGTGCTGTGGGCTGTGCTGCCCTGTATGTACCAATATAACAATGACTGCGAAATTAGACTGTTGGTACAGGTCCTACATGTGATAGTGTGGGTTTTGAAAACAGCTACTTAACCTCACTGTGCCTACTCTTTTATCTGTAAAATGGGCTGGTAATACCTACCTTGCCTTGTGTTGAGAGGATTAGAAGAATTAATAAAACAGAAAGACACAATGCCTTTTTCTTTGATAGCTTCGTCTTTAGCAAGGAAAAACATGTGACTGAATGGCAAGGTTCATTGTAACCCTCTTCATCTGGCAACTAAGATACTGTAAATTTGCAGTGCGTTTATCAGTAGTGCCTGTAGAGAATAGTCAGTAGAATCTATACTGAATTATAGGCTTTGAGATTTCGCATGTGCTTTGAATTACTTGTCAAGAATCAGAGTTAAAGCTTCAATACTTTTCTGTACTGCTGCTAATTTCAAGTCTTGATACATATTTTCTTACTAATGTAGAAAATGCATGAAATGGGCATCTTGGGAACTCTGGTGGCCTAGTGGCAAGAAGCTGTGCTGCTGTCCCTCCCAAAGGCACGCTCTTCAAAGCTACCACCTGCTCCCTGGGAGAAGGATGAGCAATCTCTCCCATGCGATTAATTGCTTCTGAAAACCTGCCACAGGTTCAGTTATGGGTCAGTTCTGACTCTACAGTACAAAACAACACAACATATATTTCTTAAGGAAATGAAATATATACAAACAGATGGCAGCACAGTTCTTTGCAAAATTGTTCCTAGAACTCTGATTTACTTTGTAGTTTGAGCTACCTATTATTATGCAGTATAGCCTCAGTGGGTATTTGTCTAAATACACACAAATAGGAAAGGATTTTTCATTTTAAACTTTGCTGAACTTTACCCCTGGGTGGCACAAATGGTTAAGTGCTTGAATACTAGCCTAAAGGTTGATGACAGCTTGAAACCTTAGAGAGGTAAACTGAAAGACAGATCAGGCGATATACTCCTGAAAATCCCCCAGAGCAGTCCTGTTCTGCACATATGGGGTCACCCTGAATCAGAAGCAATTCCATGGCAACCAGTAACCACATGGAGCTGGAGGGAGAGGTTTTTCCCTTCATCATTTTCACTTGTCTCTCCGCAAATTTTATCTAATTTGAAACTTGAGTTTTTAAAGTTTTGTGGTTTGTTGATTTGTTTTCTTTTAAATAGGATTTGGAACAAAAATCACAAGATTCTCTGCCACAAAAAAATGTAATAAGGCTGAGTGCAGAGCCAAGGTAAATATTTAATTTCTTATAAGCTGTTAGAAGTATTTTGCTTTTATTTGGTTTTTTTTTATTTTCATGGTTCTTATCTTTAAATGCCATATATTTTCGGGCAATACTTCATTATTCAGTGTATTAAATTTTAAAAATTACTGAAGGAATGAATCTTCTAATAAACTGAGCTTAACACAGTAGTCTGTATAACATTCAATGTGAGTGGTTAATACCATGTGATAAATTTATTTCAGGATAAACTATTACATAATTAATATTTTTTCACAGATACTTGATATAGAATGATAACCAATTTCCTTATGATTCCTGCATATTTAATATTTTTAGCTTACATCTTTTGTGAATGACAGTCTTCTTACTTAATTACCTTGTTTTCATTAATTCTCTGGGCCTATTTGGTTTAATGAAAAAAGCAGCACATTAATTTTTAGATGATCATTGTTACAACTCTTAAGTCATTTCCTAGATGCATTGTGCAGGCATGCTACCTTGTGTTTACACTGTTGCTTTATACTTAAGTCCATGGGACACATGTTCCTGTGACCTAAAATGCAGATCTTTACTTAGTGACTATCTGTCAATTATAAAAAAGTATTGTATGACTCTCACTAGTAATTTTCTATGTATCAAGTCTTCTGTTTTTAATGACCAAATGTACATAGATCCTTTTGCATTGCACTAGCATATCCAACATATTAAATTTATTTATAATAGAAATTTTACATTTATAAATTGAGAAAACTATCTCTCGTCCAGGTTGTTGGATTAATGAATAATTGCATAAGGGACAGTTGATTTTAATTAGGTATGTTTGTCAAAATTATTAAGTATAAATGGAGCTGAAGTATTACAAGGAGAAAAAACTCCACTACAGTTTCTGGAACAGTTGTTTTCACTTAAATGTAGACGACAGCCTTGTTGTTGTTATTGTTAGGTGCTATCCAGTTTTAGATGACTCATAGCAACCCTATGAACCAAAGATCTGAGCGCTGTTGATAGAGTTTCTGGACGCAAGCCATTTCGGGAGTGAATGCCACTCGTACTTCCAAGCTTGTTTTAATTGAGAAGCTCCACTAAACACTATCCACCATGGGTAACCATTATCACATTTGGCACATGAATGTCACAGTGTTTAGCATCATAGCAACCACAAGTTACCTCTGTACAGCAATGCACAGACCAGTGCTATACCACCTAGAAGAATGTTTGACAGAAAACAATTTAAACCAACTTAAACAATAAAAACCAAATGGGTTTTTAAATAGAAGGCCCTATCACATGGCCTCACTTCCCTTAGCAAATCAACATTCCACCCTACTGCCCACCACTCTCACCCTCTGTAGAGCCAGCTCCTGTAGGTGACTTTCAAACTGGTCTCCAGGGCCATGCCTCCTATCAACAAGAGTTTTTAAATAGGAGGCCCTATCACATGTCCACAGCCTTAGTAGTCTAAATTTTTACATTAAATAGAGGCTTAAGATGTCTATGGTTTCTACCTAAGAACAGGTAGATAAGTATTTTGTAGTAATATTAAGGTATAAAGTTATAAAGTATAAAGTTAATGAAATTTTAATAGCTCTCAGTTTGCCAGGTCATGGTTAAAATGTAAGACTGTGACATCAAAGGGAAAAAATCAATAAGCAATGTTTTGATGCATTTTAAATTATATGCCTGTTTCTTAAATATTAAGTACCTGTTAAATTTGATTGTATTTCTCTCTTCTGTAACCGTCATATGTTTTCACCTCAAAATCTATTTGGTTGAGGTCTTTGTTTTTACTGATTATAAGAATAACATATGCTTTCTGTAAGTAATTTATATCTCACTCCACAATCAATTTTTAGCTTTAAATATCTTCTGTTGTTTTCTCAGTGGGAGCATGGGCGATTTGATTTGAGATGAGTCAATAAAATGTGGGTTAGAGTTGCAATGGGGCCAAGGAGGGTTTACACCTCTGGCTTTTCCCCTACCTGTACTATCCCAGCCTTAGCCTGTAACTGGTTAAAACTAGTCATACTTAGGGTGGAAGAAAGAAGTTACGATATGTTGTTGTTGTTATGTGCTGTTGAATTACTTGTGACTCATAGCGATCCTATGTACAACAGCCTAAAACTCTGCTCTGTCCTGTACCAATTGCACTGTCTCTGACACTCCCATCCTGATTACCACAGTCACTGAATCAATCCACCTCATAGAGGGCCTTCCCCTCCTCCGCTGTCCCTCCACCTTCCCAAGCATGATGTCCCTCTTCAAGGACCGGTCTCTCCTTACAACATGTCCAAGTTATGTTAGATGGAGCCTCAGAATACTTGCCTCCAAGGAGCCACCCAGTTTAACCCTTTCCATAATGAATCTGTTTTCCTAGCAGTTCATGGTAGTCTCAATACTCTTCTCCAGCACCACAGCTCAAAGGCATCAATTCTCCTTCTATCCTCCTTGGTCATTGTCCGACTCTCTGATGCATAACAAGTGATTGCAAAGACCATGGTCTGTATCAGATGTACCTTAGTCTCCAGAGAGACACCATTGCTCTTCAGTACTTTGGAGAGTTATGATATACTGGTATATTATTTAAGGAGGAGCATAACTTTGAATTTTAATCATAGGTAAACATAAATTAGACTTTTGATGCTAGTAGTAAAATAATCTAACAACCTAGTCCACAGAAAGTTACACTGCCAAAATGAACATACCTTTCTGATGATTTCAGTTTACCAGCCTCTCCTAGAGAGAAAGGTGGACAGTCTTTTTTGATTTATCATCTCAGAAACCCAGTGGAGAATCAGTTGTATTTCAGTGCTGATTTGATGAGGGCAGTGAGTTGAAATGAATAAAATAGTCACTTTTGTGTGTGTGCGCACACACATACACATATACATGTGTATAATTAGGTAGATAGCTTAAAGCCTCAGTGGTGTAGTGTGTTATGTGTCATGGTGCTAACAGAAAGATCAGCAGTTGAGATCTACCAGCTGCTCCCTGAGGAATTATGCAGAGTTTCCTCCTGTAAAAATTTTCAGCCTCTGAGCCCTAATGGAGGGTCATTATGAGTCTGAGTTGACTCAGTGATAGTGGGTGTATGTGTGTGTGTAGTGTTTTAAGAATTTTATATTTAAATAACACTCTTTATCTTAATTTTGTTTGCAGTTCTTTTCCGCCAAATGTTAATCCCAGTATTTTCATAGTTCAGCAAATTGCGCATTTTGTATGTTAGTGCTTCAGAAATCAAACTTTTTTTTTTATTTCTTGTTTTAAAAAAAAATCTACGTCTTACTTGTTAGCCACAAATTATCTGAGTTACTGATCTCAGTAAAATTTATGAATAATGAAGAGAGGAGATGATTATGGCTTTTAAAATGAAAGAATTTAATAGTTCTATTTGGCAGATACTGAAAGTTAAATCATTGTCTGAAGTTCTCAATCTTTCAATCAGACTCTTCAGAAGTGTATCGTGAGTCTCATATTATTCACAAGTCATGTATGATAGCCTAGAGCTTGGTTTTATCTTATCTACAATGTATTTCTTATTTGAATGAAAAAGTCTCAATCTAAACCTTGTATTCTTAGTGTAGGAGATAATTCTGCCTCCTAGAAGAGGTAGGAATTGGTGTAGAGCAGTGGTAGAGCAATATCTTATACTTTGTGTACTATTGTCTATCTGTGTAACATATAAGTGGAAGATACACAGTGTTTTGTGGAATTAATTTGTATGGTTGTGATAGCTAAAATATTTTTTAAAGCATCTTAGGGAGGTAATAATGGGGGAACCACCAAAAGATTGAGAGATATTAATCTAAAACCTGCAGAAAATAATACATTAATTTCTCACCCAGGGGGTAACATTAGTTACAGGTCCAATTTGGCATAATGTTGTTGTGTACTGTTTATTTGGAATGCACACATAGCCGACCCTCTGGTGGGTTTTCAGACGCAGTTAATTGCATGGAAGATTACCCACCCTTCTCTGTGGAACAGTTAGTGGCTTCGAACCATGTGCGTTCAGGACAGCAGCACAGCTTCTTGCTGCTAGTATTTATTTAAAAAATAGTCTGTCACTTGCTGAAAGGGACATAAACATGAGCTTATTTGAGATATCTTAAGTGTGCTTGCATAATCTTTGTGTAGAAAGCAGGAGCAGTCAGAGTTAAAATTAGGGTGTTCTGACAAGTAAATTGTCCTTACATACAAATACATCTTTCTCTTACTTTCATGATTGCCTAACAAAATGTATTGTACAGAAGGTTCACTCAAAGACATGTGGTATTTGAGACTCCCAAGAATACAGGGGAAAGTCTGAAAGAAGTGGAGATACTTCTGTCATCTTTCAGCATCTTGTCTGTTCACCGACTTTGTTTGCTACAGCACAAACTCCAAAGCTACTTGTTTGACAAGGTGCCAGAAAGAACTTTTATCCCAAGAATGAGCCTTCTGATAAGTCTATGTAGGAACTGCAAGACTTCTTAAGATCTAGCTTTGATATCCTAGAAGGTAATTACACCTATATTCTGTAAGTCAAGTGAGTCATTAAGGAAAGCCAGCACTCAAGAGCAGCAGGATTAATTCCTTTTTTTGATGTGAGGAATATACACAGGGATTGAAGAGAGTGAAGGCAGTCATCTTTTCTACCATACTTCACTTCCTGGCTACCACAATTCACATACTTTATTCATGCAAAAGAAACTCATCATTTTCCTGGGTGTCTAAAGTCTCATCTTAATATCATATTGTTTAATATATTTCTATTGCTTTATTTCTAGTATTAGAGTCAACATGGTAATAATGCAATCAAGATTTGTTGAAATATACTTAACAGTTGATTGAAATGAATATTAAGACTTAGTTGCCAGATATACATAGAACATACATCCTGTGTGAAAATGTGGCATCTGGGTATGCATTCTTCCCGGATATAAGTTCTTCTGATATTTTGAGAATGACTACCACCACACTCCCTAGTAAAACACTTAAGACACTTCCCGGTGGCCAGTGGCCTAGTGGTGAAACGCTCCTTTGAAATCACAAAGGCCATGCACTTCAAATCCTCCAGCTGCTTCAGGGGAGAAGGATGGGCAGTATCCTCCGGTGTAATTTATTGACTTTGAAAACCTGCTGGAGGTCAGCTATGGGTGAGTTCTGACTCAGTGACACCCAACAACAGCAATAATAATACCAGTAATAATAAAGGGAACTCTGATAATCCCTAGGGAGTTCTGCTACAATCCCAAAGACAGTGTCACTCTGATAATTTGAATCCACCAGTGGTTCCGTGAGAGAAAGATGAAGTGTCTCTTTCTGTGTGATTTAAAACCTCCCAGAAATACACTGGAGAGTTTTGACATAGCAATGAGCTCTTTAGTTTTTATCAGAACCATGCTCCAATAATTCATAATTTGGTCAATATTTGAATAGGTCCAGATTTGAGTTTTTAGAGCTTGGTGCATGGTACGGAAAATTTTAGATTGCACCTATGCATATTTGCTTTCTTAGAGAATTCATTTTAGTACACACTTTTTAGGTACAGGCTTTGGGCATATTGTTAGGAGGGACCAGTTTTTGGAAAAAGACATCATATTTGGAAAGATGGAGAGTCATTGAAAGAGAGGAAAGCCCTTGATAAGATGAATTGTCACATTGACTGTGTCAGTGAGCTCAAGTATACCAGAGATCATGAGGATGGCATAAGATAGAGGAATCCACTGTTCATAGGGTTACTATGAGTGATAGTTGACTCCTTGGTATTTAACAATACAATCTGCAGAATGAGTGAATGGAAAAGATTCTCCCAAATAGACTTAATGGGTTAATTATTGGATTTTTTTTTTTACAGATAGTATTTTTTAATTATAAAGCGTACTTTTCTGACATTTTGTATTTTTAATATTGTTGATGCTTAAGAGCATTTTAGCAGTAATTATCTAATAGTGTCAGTGAGTTCAAGACTGTAGTTTATTTTTTATTTATCATCATATCACTGCCAACAAAACAAATTGATCTGTCTTGGAGAGGGTGGAACCAAGTTTCTCCTTGGTGGCTAGGATTTTGAAGCTCCATCTCAGATACTTTGGGCATGTGGGCAGGAGGGACCATTCCTTGGAGAAGGACATCATGCTCGGAAGAGTGAAGGGACAGTTCAAGAGAAGACGACCCCAGATGAGATCTATTGAAAAAGTAACGAGAGCAGTGGGGTTAGCGGTGTCGGAGTCAGTGAGACTGGCTTAGGACAGGACAGGCTTCAGAGCTGTTATACATAGGATTTCTATGAGAAATTGAATCTCTAGGAAAACAGAATGCTAACCCACTGAGATTCTGGCAGTGTTTTATATTACAGTCTAGATGTGTTGGAAATATTTGTGGTGTAAGCACTGAACTGATAATCAGTATAACTTGGTCAGAAAAATTACAGTCTGTTAATAATTGCAAATAATTACTAACAAATCTAGCTCTTCACTTGTTACACATTATCATATAAAAGGGTGGGGGTTGGGTAGAAAAGGATCATTAATGATAAGTGGTGTAAGTGCTGTATGTTCATGCACTATAATGGTTAGCTCGAATCCTATAATATACGAGGAAACAAGCACAGCCATGTGATCTAACCTGTATAGAAATGTGACATTAGTAAAATAATGCTGTCATTGCTGTTTCTTGTTGAGTTAGAACTGACCCATAGCTGACCCTCCAAAGGGTTTTCAGAGGCAGTTGATCACATGAGAGATTGCCCATCCTTCTCCTGCAGAGCATTTGTTAAAGTTGAACCTCATGCCTTTGCAATTGCAGTGCAGCTTCTAAACATTAGGCTACCAGAGCTCCCTGTGGTCTAGAAGTAAGAAGCGGCCCCACCCTCCAAAGGCCCAGAATTCAAATCCACCAGCTTCACAATGGGAAAAGGATGAGCTGTCTCCTCTCTTGCAATTTATTGCCTCTGAAAACCTCCTTGGAGGGTCAGCTGTGAGTTGGTTCTGACTCCATGACACACAACAACAGTAGAATAAGTGGATATACTCAAGAAGACAGGTAGTTTCTGTACTTGAGAACAGTGGGTCACATTCTGAAATGAAAGCAGTTTTATTTACATTAACAAGTAGAAAGCATAATTTGCCTAACATTTGAACCTTGAGGCTTTTATTTTCTTCTCATCTGTAAACAGAAGTTAATGAACTATCACAGAAACATTAAAACTTTGGGTAGTCAACCTTTTTCCATGATCTGGGATATGCAGAGACTGCAAAGCTGAAAGAACTGAACTGAAAACATGCATATACCATTCTCCAATAATAGATACTTAGATACATAAACTTACATACTGTCCTAAAGGCAGGTATGGCGATTGCCTTCACATTTCTTGTCTGCCTCCAAGGCTGAGAACTTCTGGCAGCCACTCTCCTTGAGTCAGTTATGACTCACGGTGACCCTTCATCAGGTTTCAGAGACTATAAATCTTTATGGGAGAAAACTGCTCTTTTTTTCTCCTTAGAGCTGCTAATGAATTCAAATTGCTGACCTTTCAGCAATTTTTTTTGCACCATGCCACCCATCAGAGGAATCTGAAACAGTAGCAAGTGAAAAACATGAGGAAATTATTTTATGTAGAGGGAATTGTTTCTGCAGGTTGTTGTTGTTGATTGCCTTCTAGTCAAGCACGACTCATAACAACCCTATGAACAAAAGGCCATGAAGCCCCTCAACAATTATCGACATTTATCAAAGCTCATAGAGTTTCCAGAGGCATCTTGTTTAGGAAGTGGTTGCCACTCCTGCTTCCAAACCTGTCATAGAATGTTTATTGGTTGAGTCGCCTGTGATGCATAGTGACCCTAGGTACAGCAGCTCTGAACCCTTCCCTGTCCTGAGCCAGTCTCACTAATTCTGACACACCAACTCCCATTGCTCCACTTACTGTATCCATCTCATCTGGGGTCTCCTTCTCCTGCACTGTCCGTCCGTTCCCCCTTCCGAGCATGATGTCCTTCTCCAAGGACTGATCTCTCCTGGCCACATGCCCAAGTAAGCGAGGTGGAGCTTCAAAATCCTAGTCTCCAAGGAGAAACTTGGTTTCACCCTCTCCAAAGCAGACGTATTTGTTTTCTTGGCTATCCATGGAATATTTGAGACTCTTCTCTAGCATCACAACTTGAAGGCATCTATTCTTATTCTGTCATCCTTAATCATTGTCCAACTCTCTGAAGCATAACAATTACTAAGACTATGGCCTGGATTAGTTGCATCTTTGTATCTAGACAGACATCATTGCTCATCAGCACTCTGGAGAGGTCCATGACAGCTGGTTTTCCCTATGCAATTTGTCTTTTGATCTGGCTGCTAGTATTAAGAGTATTGATAATAGATCTAAGCAAGATGTAATTGCTAACAACCTCAGTGTCTTCTCCATCTGTTATGGTACTTATCCAGAATGATCTTTGGTGTCTTAGAGATAAGGAGTTGTGCTGCCAACCCAAAAGCATGATTATCAAATCCACCCGCTGATTTGAGAGAGAAGGATGGGCAGTTTCCTTCCATGCGATTAACTGTCTCTAAAAACCCTCTGGAGGGTCAGGTATGAGTCAGCTTCAACTTGATGATACATAACAAGAGAGAAAGGCCTATTCTTTTCTTACTCTCCTTCCTTCCCAATAAGTAATATCCATCTTAACCAATTTTTACTAAATTCACAAGTTAGTTCGACTAACATTTCCTTTCTATACCCATGTTACCCTAACCTGTACCTAGTGTTCTGGGGTACTTGCCTGCTTCTAGTATTGCAGTTGAATTCTGTGGTTGTTACAGATCAGTTATTTATTCTCAAACCAATTCTTCTTGGTACCTCACTTTCAGAGTTATTATTATACTGCTGAATTACACAAATGGAGAAATTATTTTTATGAAGTTGAGAGTTTCAGTAATATTAAACAAATGTGAGTCAGTGATAGATATTGGTGAGATGAAAAGAAAAGATTTAGGAGGAAATTATAAAGATGGAGAAGCAGTCTCTACTCAGATTCTTTATGCTTAATTGTATATGTTATTGTTATGCAGAAAATATGATACAAAACTCCAATTAGTGGTCTCATAGGACTCTTACATCAGTTGATTGGGGAGTGTTGCCCATTTGTGTTTTATGTTAAAATAATACATGTATCTCTCAAAGATTTCTTACTGTTGGTTTAAAACACTCTAGAAGCCCTGATCACATAGATCTTCTATTGTACCCATATATTTTTATCTACTTTGGAGACTGAATCTGCCAGAAATCATTCATCAGGAACTAGTTGGTAACTATTACAGTATCATTATCAGTATTTTCACTAGTGTTACCTGGGGGTGCATCCACTCCAGGAAAGTGTTGTTGGTGGTGGTATGGACCTGACAATAACTTAATCCCGGTTAGATGGATAACTTGATGCCCTCAGAGGGGCAGAGCTGGTATAGAAGACCAAATCTTCTTCAGACACATCAGCCTTGCATGGGAGACTTTAGGAAGAACTGTGTCTGTGAGCTTTTTATTCATTTACTTTGCCACTAGATTTTGCTTTCTTTTTTTTTTTTAAATTTTGGTGTTGGTGATGAGTACTTTGTATACCACTGACTTCCAGAGAACAAATCTGTCTTGGAGGAAGTAGAACTAAGCTGCTGCTTAGAGACATGGATGTTGAAACTTGTGCCACGTACTCTGTACTTGTTGCCTCAAGGCACTGATCCTTGGAATAAAGACAGCATGCTTGGACAAGAAAGAGGTCAGCAAAAGCAAGAAAGACCCCGAGTGAGATTCATTAACTCAGTGACAGCAACAATAAACTCGAGCATGGTGGAGATTGTGAGGATGATACAGCCAGGCCACAGTTTTTTGTTGTTGTTGTTGTTTTTTAATTTTTTATTTTATTTTATTTTATTATTTTTGTGTGCGTGTACCGTCAAATCAGATCTGACTGGTACAGGAGGAGAGTGTCCCTCCTTCCCCGGCAGAGCATCTGGTGGATTCGAACTGTGCACCTCTGGGATTGTAGTTGCAGCTTCTTGCCACTAGGCCACCAGATCTCCCCTAGGCCACAGTTTTGATGTGTTATTTATAGGGTCTGTGAGTTGGTAAACTTGAGGACAGCTAACAACAACAACTGCCACTAGAGTTGTTTTATAACTATCATGACTTTGTTAACAAACTATAGTTTTCTCACTTACATACTTTTTGTTCATTCATCTCCCATTTAAATATCACCTCCCCAGAGCAGGGAACCTGTTCCCTTTGAATTCAGTGACAAATGCCTGACCTGTTGTAGATGCTCAGCAGTAGCTCAGGTAACCATAATCCATAGAGAGTTGTACTACTAACCCAAAGATTCTCTTGGTGATTCAGATCTACCACATGCTCCCTGTGAGAAAGATGGCTAGTCTCCTCCCATGCAGTAGGTAGCCTTGGAAAATCAATGAGTCAGAACTGTAGTGAGGGAGGTAATATGTGAAATAAGAATAGGGATGCCCCCTGGTGGCCTGGTTTATACTGAGTTCTAATACTATCCCCAAAGCCAAGCATCTCCAGTGTTAGGAATCCACTGACTCTGTGGGGGAAAGATGGGCAATCCTCCCTGCCCCCTTTACAATATATAACTTCAGAAACTCATGGAAGGTTGATAGGCGTTGGAACCAACTCCATGACAGAATGAAATAGAGAAGGGACTTGAACTACTACCAAGATAAAGTAAGAGTCACCTTTATTCTTGACTTTTGCAAATTCAGGGGCTGGGTGGGTGTCTGTTGTGTGAAGTTAAGAAGAAAGTTATTAGTAGGAAACTTGTGGAAAACCTCTACAGAATAAGGAAGAGTGGGACTATCCTGACAATGAGCTGATGAACTTAACTCCTGAATTGATTGATCTATTATAGAATCAAAAGAGATTCCCCTCCCCCCCAAACAATTTGGAATTCTCAAGAAATTTAAGAGTGGAGACCTATTAGAAATCTAAACCAGAAAATGAAAATCTGATAGGAAAGAAAACAAGATTACATATGCAAAAGAGGTTTCATAAAATAAAGATTGCAGCAGAAGACATGAGGAGAACATCTTTATTCATAATACTAAAGAGTGAAGCTGATACTGTGAAATGAAATAGTGAATCGGTGATGTGAAAAACAAAAGCATTAGCCACTCTTACAATGAAGAGAAAAGAAAGTGATAGATAATGGAATACAGAGTTTAAGCAAAAGAATTTTAGATTTTAGTTGTTGTTTATGTTGTTCCTGCTATCAAGTCACCTGTGACTGATAACAACCAGCACCTCTGAAACACCCTGTCCTGAGCCAGTTTCACTAACTCGAACACGCTACCTCTTTCGTCCCAGTTAACATATCAATCCATGTCATCCAGAATCTTCCTCTCCTGTGCTGTCACTTTACCTTTCCAAGCATGATATCCTTCTCCCAGGACTGGTCCCTCCTGGCCACATATCCAAAGTATGTGAGACAGAGCTTTAGAATCCTTACCTCCAAGGAGAAACTTGGTTTCACACTCTCTAAGACAGACCCATTTGTTCTGGAAGTCCACAGTATGTTCTATAATTTTCTACAGCACCACAACTCAAAGGCATCAATTCTTCCGCTGGCATCCTTAGTCATTGTCCCAAGGTACAGTTCCTTATTAATCCAGGCTCTGGTTTCATTGTAGTAATCAGCTTTTCCTTCTGTCATCTGAAAAGAACAGCAAAGCCTTTTTAACTGTAGTCTTTATCTTTGGTCTCCTCTGGTTACACCTTGCAACAACTTCTCTGCAGCAATGTCACAATCTCTCCACCAGCAGGGTCTCAGTCTGGTCTTGGTCTCACCAGGGTTTTGGTCCATTCTCCCTCAAGTCTTGCTGTTCTTTGTGGGAAGCACTCTCTCTCGCGCTTATCCTAGTCCCACAGCTGCTGATGATTTGCAAGACCAAGTGTCTGCAGTTAAGGTAGCTGGAGACGAAAGGTGGCCAATGCAATGGCTAGAAAAGCCAACTTTTAAGCTAACACCACACTTGCCATAAAGTTAGTTTTGATTGCACACCAATCCATGTATTGTAGACTGGAACTCAGCTCCCTTAGGATTTTCTTGGCTGAAATAATCATAAAATCAGATCGAAGAAGATGATGAAATTATTTTACAGTGCTGTTGGGTAGATTTGAACCAGCAACTTTTCCATTAAAGTCAAGTGCAAACATTTGGGCTACCTAATTAATTGCCGTTTTAATCAACTCTTTGTTGCCTTCATTTACTCGACATACACCAAAAGGCCAGGTGGACACTGCCATTTGGTCAACTTACTAATGCCTTTATCTCACAATTTTAAAATCAAACCCTTTTTTCTTTCACTCAAGCCTATTCTGTGGTTCCTTATTTTTAATACATTTTTTGTATGATCACCTACTTCATTTTCACTAGTTTCTCCTTTCTTTCAAAAGTGTTTAATTTTGAACAGTAAGGGATTCACTCTGGTCATCTTTGTCTTGTCTCTGTTCAACTTGTATCCAAACAAACACTGAATCTTTTCATTTTCCCCCCATAAGTATATCTTAAATTTATTCATTTTTCTTTCATTTAACTACCACTACTTAGTTTCAGAATGCTGCTGTATCTCCCCTTGGATGATGGAGACAACCGTTAGCAGGAGCCCCTACTTCGTACACTTGGAGTGTTTATGTTAGGTGTGGTGGTGGTGGTGGTAGTGGTAGTGGTGATGTTATGTGCTGTCAAATTGCTCGACTTATAGCAATCCTAAGTATAACAGCTCTGAACCTTGCCCTATCTTGAGCTAATGTAATTGCCTCTGACACACCTACCTCCATTACCCTAGTCTCTGAGTATATTCTTTTCGTTATGGGTTTTCCTCTCCTTTGCTATCCTTCCACCGTTCCAAGCATAATATTCCTCTCCAAGGACTCATTCCTCCTGGCAACATGCCCGAAGTATGTGAGGTGAAGCTTCAAAATCCTTGTCACTAAGGAACATCTTGGTTTCACTCTCTCCAAGATGGATCTGTTTGTTCTCTTTTTATTCCATGGTATAGTCAGTGCTCTTCTCCAGCAGCACAACTCAAAGGCATTGATTCTTCTTTAATAATCCTTAGTCCTTGTCCAGCTCTCTTATGCATAGACCATGAACAGGAGGAGCAGGTGCACCTTAGTCTCCAGACTGGCACCATTGCTCTGGAAAGGTCCCTGACAGCAGATTTTCCCAATGCAATTTGTCTTTTGAATTCCTGGCTGCTGGTATCGAGTGTTAATTGTGGAGCAAACAAGTTGAAGCTGTTAACAGTCTCAATCTCTTCTCCTATCTATCGTGATGCTGCCAGTTGACCCAGTGGTAAGAATCTTTGTTTTCTTGATATTGAACTTCAGTCCATTTTGAAGACTGCAGTCCCTGACCCTCTGCAGTAAATTCCTCAAGTCTTCCTCAGTTTCAGTAAGCAAGTATGTGTCATCTATATAATGCTGGTTGGATGAGTCTTCATCCAATCCTGATGCTCATTCCTCCTCAAAGAGCTCAATATCCCATATATAGATTGCATATATAGATTGGAAAGTAATGGAGATAGAATGTACCTCTCCTAATTTTGAACCATTCTTTATTTTCTTGCTCTCTTCTGATGACAGTCTTTTGCTCCAAGTATAGGTTTCATGTAAGCACAATCAAGTATTCTGAGACTCCCATTTTTCTCAGAATCAGCCACAGTTTGTTGTGAGCCACTCAAATTCCTGTGCATTGTCAATGAAACACAGATGGATGTCCCTCTGGTACTCATTACTTTTGGCTAAGTTCCATCTAACATTGGCTATAATTTCCCTCGTTTGACAGCCTCTTCTAAACCCAGTCTGCTGCACATCTGGCAATTCTCTGTTGATGTACTGTTGCAGCCATTTTTTGATAGTTTTCAGCAGAATCTTGTTCAATAATTTCCACACTCTGTCAGGTCGAGGTTTTTTGGAGTAAATATGGTTATCTTCTCTAGTCATTGGCTAGTTAATTGTCCTAGATTTCTTGGCACAACATGATAAGCATGTCCAGGACATCATTTGTTTTTTGAAATATGTCAGTTGATATGCTGTCAATTCCTGGGGTCTTGTTTTTTGCCAGTCCTTTAGAGCAGCTTGAACTTCCTCCTTCATCACCATAGGATCTTGATCATATGTTGTTTCATGAAATTTTCTGTGTCAGTCAGTTCTTTTTTTGAATATTGACTGTGTAGAACTCCATATTTGTAGAACCTACTGCCTAACAAGGAGACTTTGGTGGCATAGTCCATAAGGAGTTGTGTGGCAAACCAGAAGGCTGTGCCTCTCTAGTGCTGTAAATCTACCAGAAGCCTTGAGGGAGAATGGTAGACAGTTTTCTCCTTTTGCATGTTTTGTAGGCTTAGAAACCCCACAGAGAGTTAGCTATGAGTCAGCCCTGATTTGGCAACAATGAGTGATCAAATGAGTACATAATAAGGCACTCAACACATACAGAAGCATATTAATCTTACATAGCTCTTCTCTCCTTTGTCCAAAGGATGGACTCAAAACTTAACACATCTTAAAAGTCTACATTTTTGGCCTCATCTTCCATATCACTAAAAACAGCATTGGATATTCCAGTTTAGTTATCATCAATTTCTAATATGCCATGTTCTCTCTTACTTCTAGATCTGATGTCTAAAATCAAACCAAACCAAAACAATCTCTTACTATTCCACACCTCCAAACATGCAAACACTGTTTGTCTATTTCCTGGATGTCTTCTAGGATTTAGTATAGATTCTCACTCTCTGGAAACTTCTCAAACATCCTTTCATCAGTCTGTTGTCTCTCCAGTATGCTCACTTATCACATGTATAACATCCCTCCTGAAGACTTGGTATAAACGCTTGAAGGAATGGGCTACAACTTCTTGAAAATCCTAACATGAGACCTAGCAGTCTTGGAGAAAAATTACCCAGTAATACTTGCCAGGAGTGTCTGAGCTGTAATTGCTCTGTAGGAAATCCATCCTGCAGAAATGATTGGCTATAAAGATAAAGAGAACTAGAAAAAGAGATAATGTATCTCAATGTTGTCATATGAACAAATATTTTAAAAGATCAAGATGTCCATTAATCATAAGAAATTAGATTATGCTCAAAATCTTATATAAAGTTTAAAGAATGCCTAGATTAATATTTATTTCAGTAATAACAGCATGCCTGGAATTGGTAAATTCTGAGGTTTTAATGCCAGTTTTTATGAGTTCTTTCTCAAATTCTGTGAAAGGTAACTTATTTTAATTAAAGAAGTTGTGAATAGTTCAGTGAAATGAGGAAGAAGCACTTAGAACATAAGAGGTGTTTGCTAAATTAATGGCTAAAGTAGAGAAGATAATTATACATGAAAGAAGTTATGTGTAAGATTTGATAGACAGTTAAGTACGTATTTAAACTTAATCTTTGAAGGAAAAATTTGTCAGTAGTGAAGTATCTTTATGGAATGTTTTCTACTTGGGTGAATCCTCTTGCATTCAATGTTATCTTTCATTATAGTCAATGATACGATGTTTTTGATACTTGTAACTCTCCTTTATGTTAACCTGTACTTCTTTTTGTATGTAGTTAACGTTGGATAGTATTCAACTGCGTATAACAGAAACCTTTCTACAGTGAATTCACAGAAAGCAGTTGGATTTTTGTCAGTGAGTTCACAGGTTGGAAGTCTGTTGTTAGTTACTACCAAACCAGTTCCAACTCATAATGAGGCTTTGTGTTACAAATTAAAACTTCATCTGAAATTTTCATGGCTATAATGAAAACAGATTGCCAAGACTGTACTTTCCACTGTACTCATGAGTAGTTTAAATTGTGTATGGTCGAGCCAGAAATGACCCATAGCTGACTCTCTGGCAGGTTTCCAAAGGTATTTAATCACTCGGGAGGAGATGCCTTTCAGATTGCTAGTGGCATGTAAGCTGTTTGCACCACTCACCCAGGAACCTTTGGTAGACAGTGTAGGATTTATGATGTATTTCAGATTATCGAAAAGTCAGATTTCTTTTACTGTTTAGTTCTGCCATTCTTCCCTAGTGGCTATCGTTCTCTTAGTGTCAGGATGGTTCCTGCATTTCCATATATCACATCAGTGTTGCTGGCAGGGGGGGAAAAGTGAGAAGAACACAGGATAAAAGTCATGTCGATTGATTCTGCTTCCTTTCATTACATTGAAGACACAGCAACTTTCTTGAAGTTCCACTTTATAGAAATCTAATTACATTTCATTGACTATGGCACTTGGCCACACCTAGCATGAGAAATCAAGAATTTTGTTTATTTTTAACAACACATCCTTAGTGAAAATGAGTTTCTTTCAGTAAATGTGATTTCGGCTACTGGACAGACAACTAGGAGTGCCTGCTTATTAGGTTCATTAATTAGAGCCAGGACTGTTGACCATATGTTCTAATCATTGACTGCTTGGTTTTCCCCCTTTCACCTCAGAAAGGAGTTGTTTTCTATATACCATGGAAAGCAATCTATGCCGAATAAGTCAGTTCTGAATGGAAATTATTTTTAACTCTTCTCCAAAATTCTTCATAAGTAGAAAAACATATCAAGCAAATTAAAAAATAGAACAATTTTCTGTCTCTCCCCTCCAAAAATCATAGCATGATACTATAAAGTTAAAAATTGGGGAAAGAATGAAGCTAATAAAATAAGGACAAGCATATTAACCCAATAGAATATTCATGTGGGGTATTCATGTGTTAAGAAAATAGTATGCTTAAACATATACAGTTTTCAACGAGGTGTTCAGAATTACATTAAATGCACTTAGGTTCGCTCATTCATTCATTCAAAGACAGAAGCATGTAGGGATATGCTCATGACCTCTTTCCTCTTTTCTTTCTTACTTGTAGTGTACGTAGGCTCTCCACCAGATTTTTGGTTTAACTTTTGCTCTGTAGCCTGTCCCTAAATTGTTGTTAGTTTCTGTTGTGTCTTATTTGACTCTAGCTCTTACATATAAAGTAATAAAATTGCTGGTTTTGTTCCATCTGGATGATTTAATTTTTCATAGCTTCGAGCATGGCACTCATCTACCACTACGTAAAATAATATTTTATTATGATATAGTGAGGTTTCATTGACTGATTATCATAAGTATTGCCAGGCTTTTATTCCTAGTCCACCCTGTGCTGGAAATTCTGCTGAAACTTGTTCACCATGGGTTTCCTTGCAGCTATTTGAATAGAAATCTGAGAGTTTCTAACATCATAACAACACTCTTGTGACCACAGTACCAAAAACTGTGGCAGATGAGTAGTGGTGAATCCCTAAATAGAGTTCTCAGTGCCTTATTTGAGATCTTTAGGGATACATATATTACTGGATCAAGGATTTGATAATTTAGGAGAATAATTGTGTAAAACAACCTGTTACAAAATTCTATAATGCCTAGGATACACTCTTAAATACTTTAAAATTTTGAAATAGACTTAGATGAGCAGGTAAATAAAGATTATATGTAGGTTCTTGGAGAGTAGATAGATATGTTGAGATAGATAATAGATAAGGATATAGATGATAGAGATAGATATAGATACACCCACACACATACACATATATATAATTGCCTTCAAGTTGAGCACTATTCATACTGACCCTATGAACAAAAGGCCTAAAGCCCCTCTACAATTATTCACATTTATCAGAATGCATAGTGTTTCTTGAGGCATGTTGTTTAGGAAGTTAATGCCACTCCTGCTACCAAAGATACATATAAATACACACATATATACATATATGTGATATCATATGTTATATATACACATACATATATGTTATATAATTGATATCAATATGTATCATTCCAGCTATTATATAACATATTTTTGTCCGTGTGTATGTATATATATCATCTGTATACACAACACATATATATCTATCAGGGAGCTCTGATGGCTTAACAATAAGGAGTTGTGCTGCCAATCCAAAGGCGTGCACTTTTTAATCTACCAGCTGCTCTTCAGGAGAAATATGGACAGTCTGCCCAAGTGATAAGGTCCCTCTGAAAACCACTTGAAGGGTCAGCTGAGTTATTTCCAACTCAGTGGTACACAATGACAATAACATCATCATGTCAATCCCACTGCTTTCTGTAAGAGTCTCACTGGTTAATATTTTTCAGAAATAAGTCTTTTTCCCTAGTCTAGTATAGTTCAGAAACTTGACCTTACCATATTGTTGTTGTGTACCTTAGAGTCCTTCTTCCCTGTTCCTAACTTTTGCATTCCAGTCTCCCATTATTATTAATACATCTTGATTGCATGTTTGATCAATTTCTGACTGCAAAAGTTGGTAGAAATCTTCTATTTCCTCCTCTTTGGCTCTAGTTGTTGGTGCATAAATTTGAATTACAGTGGTATTCACTGGACTTCCTTGTATGTATACAGATATTATCCTGTTGCTCACCACGTTGTATTTCAGCGTAATTCAATCAAGATTCATAAGTAATAATGGGCGACTGGAATGTAAAAGTTGGGAACAGGGAAGAAGGATAGGTAGCTGCAAAACACGGGCTTGGTGAGAGAAATGAGGCTGGAGATAGAATGATAGAGTTCTGCATATTCAATGATTTATTCATCGCAAATACTTTTTATAAGAAACAAAAGCACAGGCTATACACATGAATCTCACCTGATGGTGTGCATAGGAATCAAATCTATTACATTTGTGGACAGACTCACTGGAGAAGCTCAATATCAGCAGTGAAAACCAGGCCGAGTGCTGATTGTGGGACAGACCACCAACTACTCATATGCAAGTTCAAGCTGAAGTTGAGGAAAATTAAATCAAGTCCACGGAACCAAGATTTGACCTTAAGTCTGTCCTACTCAAATTTTAAAACCATCTCAGGAACAGGATTGAGGCCTTGAGCACCAATGATTGTAGACCAAATGAGCTCTGGAGGATATCAAGAAAGTCATCGATGAAGAATGCAAAAGATCATTACAAAGGCTGAAGAAGGAGAAATGACCAAGATGGATGTCAGACGAGACTCTGAGTATTGCATTAGAGCACCGAGAAGCCAAAGCTAAAGAAAGAAATCAAGAAATCAAAGAGCTGAACAGAAAATTTCAGAAGGCAGCTCAGGATGACAAAACAAGATACTATAATGAAAGGTGCAGAGAGCTGGAGTCAGAAAATCAAAAGGGCCAAACTCGCTCAGCGTTTCGTAAGCTGAAGGAGTTGAAAAACAAATTTAAGCTATGATTGGTAACATTAAAGATAGTTTGGGTAGAATGTTAAATGATCCAGGAAGTATCAAAATAAGATGGAAGGAGTACACAGAGTCACTGTATCAGAAGGAATTGCCTGACACAGACAAATTTCATGAAATAACATATGAGCAAGAGCGTATGGTAATGAAAGAGGAAGTTCAAAGTTGCTCTGAAGGAATTGGCTAAACACAAGGCTCCAGGAGTTGCATGTTGTTGTTCTTGTTATGTGCCATCGAGGCGTTTGCAACTGATAGCGACCCTATGTACAAGAGCCCTAAACACCGTTCTATCCTGTGCCAACCTCGCTGTCTCACATTCATTCCCACCACTCCACTCGAAGAATCGATCCATTTCATCAAGGGTCTTCCTCTCCTGTGCGCCCCTACACTTTCCCAAACATGATGTTCCACTCCAAAGACCATACCAATTGATTTATTTCAACAAACAGACGCTGCCCTGGATGTACTCACTAAGTTGTTCCAGGAAATCTGGAGGACAGCCAGCTGGCCATCTGACTGGAAGAGATCAATATTTGTTCCCGTTCCAAAGAAAAGTGACCCAACAGAGTGTGGAAATTATCAAACAATATTTTTTATATCACATGCAAGTAAGATTCTGCTGAAAATTATCCAAAAAACGTTTGGAACAATATGTCAACAGAGAACTGCCAGATTTGCAGGCTGGATTTAGAAGAGATCGTGGTACTAGGGATATTATAGCTAATGTTAGATGGATCTTGGCAGAAAGTAGAAAATACCAGAAGAGTGTCTATCTGTGCTTCATTGACTATGCAAAGGCTTTTGACTGTGTGGATCACAACAAGCTATGGCTGACTCTGAGAAGAATGGGAATCCCAGAACATTTAATTGTGCTAATGCGAAACCTATACTTGAACCAAGAGGCAGTCGCCAGAACAGAGCAGGGAGACACTGAATGGTTCTAAATCAAGAAGGGTGTCCATCACGGATGTATTTTTTTCTCTCCATACCTTTTCAATCTATATGCAGAACAAATCATCCAAGACGCTGGGCTGTTCAAGGAGGAATGTGGCATCAGGATTGGTGGGAAAATCATCAACACCCTGCATTAGGCAGAAGACACAACCCTGCTTGCTGAAACTGAGGAGGACCTGAAGCACTTGCTGCTGAAGGTCAAGGAATGCAGCCTTCAATATGGATTGAAGCTCATCATCAAGAAAACAAAGATTCTCACCCTGGGCCAATTGGCAGCATCAGTATGGATGGTGAAGAGATTGAGATAGTTAACAGTTTTAGTTTGCTTGGCTCCTCAATCAACACTCTTGGTAACAGGAGCCAGGAAATCAGGAGACAAATTTCATTGGGACAGTCAGCTGTGAGGGACCTCTCAAGAGTACTGAAGAGTAATGACATCAGGCTAGAGACTAAGGTGAGCCTGATCCAGGCTATAGTCTTTGCAATTATGTGCAATGCATTGGAGATTTGTACAGTGAATAGGGATGATAGACAATTGATGCCTTTGAGCTGTGGTGCTGGAGAAGAGTGTTGACTATACCATAGACTGCTAGGAGAACAAACAGATTTGTCCTGGAGAAGGTGAAGCCGGAATGCTCCTTGGAGTCAGGGATTCTGAAGCTTCGTCTGACATACTTTGGGAATGTTACAAGGAGGGACTGGTCATTGGAGAAGAACATCATGTTTGGGAGAGTGGAGGGATGACACAGGAGAGGAAGATCCTCGATGAGATTAATCGATTCTGTGAGACTGTTGGGAATGAGTGTGTTTGTGATGACGAGTTTGGCACAGCATAGAACGGCATTTAGGGCTCTTGTACATATGATCGCTATGCGTCACAAGTCACTCGATGGCACATAACAACAACAACCACCACCTTAGAGTCAGAGCTGACATATAGCTGACCCTCCGGTGGATTTCAAGGCAGTTAATCACAAGGGAGGAGATTGCCCAGCCTTCTGCAGAGCAGCTCATGGATTCGAACCACGTACCTTCAGGATTACAGCGATTTCTTACCACTCAGCCACCAGAGAAACAAAATTCCTCACATCTAGACCTGTAAATATCGCATGAAAAACACAAAATGTTGATAATGGTCAAGGATTTAATTTTTTTGAGTGAGTTTACAGTCAATGACCATGGAAGCAGCAATCAAGAACTCAAACTTGCCAAGTCTGCTGCCTGATATTGCTTTAATATGTTAAAAAGCTAAAGATATCCCAGTGAGGGCTCAAGTGCTCCAGATACAAGCCAAAGGATTTTAAGTTGCCCCATATTCACGTAAGGAAGACCCAAAAATTGATACATTTGAATTATGGTATAACAGAATATTGAATACGCCATGACCTGCTAGAAGAATGAATAAATCTGTATTCAAAGACGTACAGGTAGAATGTTCTTTTGAAATATGGATGGCAAGACTTCATCTCACATATTTTTAATATGGTATCAAGAATATTGGGCTCTGGAGAATAACATCATTCTCAGGAAAGTAGAGGGTTGGTGAAAATAAGAAAGGCTGTCACCAAGATGGACTGGCATAGTGGTTGCAACAGTGGACTGAACAGCAGTAATGAAGGGACTAGTGCAGGACCAGCCAGTGTTCCATTCTCTTGTACACGGACAGGATAACTGTGAGTCAACATTGAATCCTCAACCTAATGATAATAGACATGACCTTTCAGGTTAGAATTTTGCCACAACATGAGTTTATGAAAATATTTTTTTTATTTTTTCCAAACTTCTCTAGACTTAGAAGATACTTTGCAGAGATTGTAAACATATTAAGTGTCGTTGAGTCGAATACAACCTTGAACTCTGTCCTAACCCATATTATCACCTCTGACACATTTGAGCCCATTGGTGCTCCCACCATGTCAATCCATCTGGTGGAGGATCTTGCTCACTTTAGCTGCCTCTCCAATTTTCCAAGCACAACATTCCTCTCCAAGGCTTAGTTTATTTTAGCAACATGCCCAGAATACGTGAGATGAAACTTCATCGTGCATGCCTCCAAATAGCACTCTGTTTTTACTTTTTCCAAGACATATCTGTTTGTTCTTTTGGAAGGCCATGGGATATTCATCAGTCTTCCCCACATCACAACTCAAAAGCGTCAATACTTTTCTTGTTATCCTTATTCATTGTCCAGGTCTTAAATGTATAGCTGGTGATTAGAAAGACTATGACTTGAATTAGGTACACCTTAGTCTTTAAATTTGCATCATTGCTCTTCAGTACTTTGGAGTCACTGACAGCAGACTTTCCCAAAGCTATGTCTCCAGATCTCATTATTGTTGGTACCAAAAGTATTTATTGTGGATCCAAGCAAGATTACATCATTGGCAATTTCAGTCTTCTCTCCAGTCATCATGATGTTGACCATTAGCTCAGTGATGAGGGATTTTGTTTTCTAGGATGCTGGGATACAAACTATCTTGAAGACTGCAGTTTTTGATTCTCTGCAATAAGCATCTCAAGTCTTCCTCACTTATAGCAAGAAAGAGTTTTCATCTGCATAATGCAATTTGTTTCTGAGTCCTTCTCCGATCCTGATGTCATACTCTCCTTCAGAGTCCAGATAGGCAAATTATTTGCTCAGCATGAAGAAATGGAATTATCCCTGATGCACCTGTATGGAAGTACAACTTGGGAGAATTTTGTTGGGGGTGGGGTCAGAAGCTAAGGGAAGATTTATACACAGAAACAATTATGAAGGGTTTACCCCTGTGGAGCCAGGGAGAGGAGGGAGGGGGAGCAGTGAATATGGGAATAAGAGGAAGGGAAAGGGAGAGAACAATAAAATTTCAATAAGATGTGGTAAATAATGACATTTTACAATTAGAATTTAAGCACATGAGTGATTGAATGAAAACCAATAAAAATAATTATAAAAAATTGCATAAAATAAAGAACAAATTATTTAATAGACCATATTAGAAGTAACAGCCTGAGTCTTATCAGAATTTTAATACCCCGTATGCCTGTTTCTCAGCTCTTCTCAGTCCTAATTCCTGAACCCTAGACAGTTGCTATAAACTGTGTTGATATAAGGTTTAGATGTACTTATTGTTTACTGCTGACTTTTCTCTTTCCTTAAAAGCATCTTTTATTTTACTCTACTGAATGTTCTACTTCAATTACCAGTATTTTTTATTTCTCATTTAATTCTTTCACATTCTGAAAGAATACTTCTTATAATAGGCAACTTAAAGCTTTAGCTAGCCAGCTTTAAACAATATAGTTTGTACTAAGTACATATATGTTGTATTGCCCTTTAGATGTTTGATGAAACATTTGTCATTAGGCTACTGTCAATCTCATGCATTGACTTTTAAGTGATTTACAGTGCAAGGTGGACCTCCATCATACTTTCAAACAATGGTATTTTAAATCATTCTTTTTCATCAATTTTATGTGAATGTTTAAAGAATTCCTCCCACCACCGCCCCATCCCCAGGCTCTTAGATTTAGTCTGCTATGATTTTCTTCCAAGGTACAAAATTATTTTAAGTTTTATTTGTGGAAGTGGCTAAACAGGCTGTGTTTTAAATGCTGGTTTTAAGTTTTATTTCTTGAAAAGCAGTGGAAAAGTAGTTAAGTCTTCAGTGAACACCTGCTAAATTGCCTGGTTAGTCTCTGTTTTAATTATTTTTTTATTGTTTATACTTTAAATCAAACTTTCTTAACTAGCTGTGCCATTCTAGTTTACTGTTGCCAGATTATTATACAATGAATAAAGTTTATATAGTGTGGTTAATCTAATGAAATTAAAGTGTTTTTGCTTGTTGCTTACAACATCTCACAATTATCCCATTAAGGACCATAATCAGCATTCAGAAGTGCTTAAGATGGAAAGGAAGGTAGACTTCTATGTATGTAGGCACTCGGATTTGACTTCAGAGTTAGAAAAAAGAATGTCATCTGTAGTCTAGTCAGAAATACAATTATTTCAGTGAAGACCTTTGAAAATATATAACATTATAGAACAAAAGAATAAGAAAGACTTTGTGAGGGAGATGAGATAGTATCAAAGAATAGCTGGCATTGAAGCTTAGTGTAAGCTAAGTAGTGTAGATTTTGAATCATACATGTGATGGACAGTCTCCTCCTATCTAATTAACTGCCTCTGAAAACGCTCCGGAGGGTCAGCTTTGGGTTGGATGTGACTCAGTGGTACAGAACAGCATTAATGCTGTAATTCTCTTGTTTGGTTTTTTTCCTTCATTAGTTGAAATTACGTAAGCACTAAGACAGTGTGAAAGTAAATGAACCTTAGGAATATGAGTTATTGGTATACATGATTTGTGTTGAGATGAAGGGAAGTTGATGACCTTGTGAGAGCAATCTTGAGTTTATTTTCTCTTTTTTCTTGCAAATTTAATCCTCTTCCTGCTCTCTACTCTCTTTTCCTCTCACAGTCCATCATATCTTTTGGAATTGCTAAAATAAAGCTCATTAATGCAAAGCAGTTCTGAGTATAGACTGAAGTGATGTGGCATATTTAAAAGTCTTCTGTTCTTCTGAACCAGATTTTTTTTCCTTCTAAATGCAGATTAATAAAGCGTGCACTACAAGAGGAACAAGGAAAAGGATGTTAGTGAAGGTATCCTGATCCTGAAAAAGTCAGGGAGGGCTTCAAGCCCATCTTGGACTTCAGAACACTTCACAACTTTGTGGTAAAAGAAAAATTTTAAATAGCACCTTTGGACTTATTCATCCTTATGTGGAGAGTAGTAGCGTTATAGTTGTTGTTTTTGTTTTTGTTTTTTCTCCTTTAAATGGCAAGAATTTTATGTGTGAGAGTGGGCTACATTATAAATTAAAAATACCTGAGTCTCAGATTTGTTGTAGGTACTTAATATATACTCAGAGTATTATTGGCAGTTGGTTTAGCGTGTGTGTTTTTCTTTGAAGTGTGTTCTTGATACCTTGTGACATTGTGTTTGTGTTTAACGTGAGTGATGTTTTCTCCAGTGTTTTGTATCTTCTTTATTCGGTTCATTGGATTGTGTGCTGTAGTGTCTTCCTCAGGACCAATATTGTTTCTCAAAGTGTCTTGAAAATAGAAAGTAGCTTATGTTTTGTTGTATTCATATTTATATGCCTTATATGATGGCTCATAGCTAGAGAAAGACATAACACCATTAAAAGATGTTGTTTTGTCTTCTCTTCACCTGGAAACTTTATATGAGAAAGATTTCATTTATCGACAGTGATACACAAAGAGAATATAAACACCTTTTGCCATTTCCTGCCTTTAACAACAAAACAACCTTATTTTACTGTGTTAACTTTTAAAGTCTTTTTTATTTGTGAAAATCAGTCTGTTTATGTACTACGTGTTCTTGCAAAGTTACAACATTACATTCATTGGAGAAATGAAATTTTCTTCCAGTAGATGAAAATTACATTTTGATTGAACATCATCATTCCTTATGCAGTCACCCATAAATATAATGTCTCTCGCTGTCTTTCCAGAAAATGGCTACAGATGTGATTTCTGAATTGACAAGAAAATAGAACATTTTAATGTTTTAGGTAAAACAGATGGTATTTTTGTTTTAGGGAAAAACTTGCTCAGAGAGAAATCAGCTTAATTTGTGACAAGACTCTTGGGGTCGACCAATTATGTACAATTTTTGTGTCTACTTCTTTTTATTGCTTTAGGACAGTTAGATATATTTTGAACTGATAAGCAATTTTCTGTTATACAGTAGAAATAGTTTTCATGTTTTTCAATATCTTTTGTGTGAGTTTTGTTTATGAAAGTTATCAGATTAAATGTTGCTTCTTCATTGATTACATTTATGCTTTAATATAGATATTCCCCCTTCTTGGAGATCTGTGAAAATTTGTAGTTCTATTTTTGAGAGTTAACACTTTAATTCATTGTAGTGAGTTGCAGTTTCAGTTACAAATTAGGTTAGCATGTATCATATTACACTTTTATTTCCATATGAGTGAGCTTTGGACAGACCTCACAGTCAGATGCCTGGGAAAAGCATACTATTGTGAAGGGAGCTCTAGATTGAGAGCCAGGAGACTGATTTTGGTCTCACTTCTGTCACTAATCAGTGTCACTTTTAGAATCTGAGTTACATTTACTATATGTGATAGAGGAGGATGCTCAAGTAGGTGGTCTCCAGGGTCACTTCTAATCAGCCTGTGATTCTTTTGTCTGTTACAGTAGGAGTCAGTTTTAAAGCACTATTTGGGTAAATGCCAGGAAAGGAAGTTTTCTGGGGAATTGAATTCTGAGCTTTGGAGAGTAACCAAATAAGTTCAATAACTAGGACCTGAGATAAAGCTTCTTTCTAAAATATCACCAGTAATGCAAAATGAAGATTAAATGAATAATAATTCTTTCCCTACCATCTCTTGTTATTGTCATCACCAGCAGCAAAGAAAGGAAGCTGTTGCCATCTTTCTTATGCTCAGTCCTGCCACTGCTGGTAGTTGAGAGCTTTCAGCCTAAAGTTCTTGGCTGGGGTTGATAGAGACTTGACTGATGATGCAGTATTACCAGTGGCCTGGGAAAGGTAATGGATGTTATAGATGGGCATCTGAATTTTTTACATAGACACCAGGGTTGCCTTTCCCATTAAGGAGAAGAGCAAGGCCATTCTTTACCTCCAAGATGCCTCTGAGTATGATAGCTTGTTTTTTTAAACAATTGTGAACAAGAGCAGAAAGCCAAACAACAAACAAGCAACTATAAAATGGTCATGATATTGGGAATTAACCTTATGGGGGGGGGTGGTGAAACTGAAAGGAGTCAAGTAGAGCATGTGCTGTATGTTGTTTTTGTTGTTGTTAATGTACCGTTGAGTTGCATGTGACTCTTAGCAACCCTATGTACAACAGCTCTGAACCCTGCTCTATCCTGAGCCAACCTCATTGTCTCTGACATGCCTACCCCTGTTTCCCTAGTCACTGAGTCATTCCATCTCATCCTGGGTCTTCCTGTCCTGTGCTGTCTCTCCACCCTTCTAAGCATAATGTCTCTCTCCAAAGACTGGTCCTTCCTGGCAACATGCCCAAAGTATATCAGATAGATCTTCAGAATCCTTGTTTCTAAGGAGCAGCCTGGGTTCACCCTCTCCAGGATGAACCTGTTTGTTCTAGCAGTCTTTGATGTATTCAGTACTCTTCTCCAACACCACAATTCAAAAGCATCGATTTTTCTTCTATCATCTTTAGTCATTGTCCAGCTCTCTGATGCCTAGCAAATTGTTGCAAAGACCATGGCCTGTATCAGGCACACCTTAGTCTCTAGACTGACATCATTGCTCTTCAGTACTCTTGAGAGGTCCTGACAGCAGATTTTCCCTATACAACTTGTCTTTTGATTTCCTGTTTGCTGGTACCAAGAGTGTTGCTCATAGAGCCAAGCAAGCTGAATCTGTTAACTGTCTCAGTCAGTCTCCATCCATCGTGATGCTGGCCAGTGGTGAGAATGTTTGTTTTATTGATGTTGAGCTTCAATCTATATTGAAGACTGCAGTCCTTGATCTTCTGCAGCAAATTCCTCAGGTCCTTCTCAGGCTGACTATATGCTAGGTGCTATTTTAAAGCTTAGTAAGTGCTTGTTATTGCTGCTCTTACAGTTGTTGTCTTTGGTTCTTCAAAGTGCTCCATAGGGTCTTAAGGATGCAACCTTTTGGGAACAGATGGCCAGATCTATCGGCAGACATATCTTTGGGTTGCTTCAAATCTCTATCTGGGCTGATACTCAAATATTTAACCATTTGTACTACCCAGAGACTTCAGTACTATTGTTGTTGAAACTCTATCTTAACATCTGAAAAATCTCAGTATATACTTAGTATTAAACATAGTAAAAGATCTCTTAGATTCCAAGTTTCTTTCTTTTTCTTTTTTTATTATAATTTGAGTGAAACTTTACAGAGCTAGTTTTCCATTCAGTCATTCCTTCAGTTAGTTTTATGGCATTGATTAGAACACCTATGACTGTTGTTGCTTTGTACCGTTGAGTACATACAAACTGACCCATAGCAGACCTTTGGGAAGATTTTTAGAGGCAGTTAATCGCATGGGAGGAGATTGCCCATCCTCTAGCAGAGCAGCAGATACGATTTGAACCCAGTGCCTTTGGGATTGCAATGCAGCTTTTTGCCACTAGGCCACTAAAGCTCCTATAACAATAACTAGTATGGAGTTCTGGTGGCCTAGTGAAAGAAAGCTGCACCACAGTCTTTCTTAAAGGCAGAAGTCCACCAGCTGCTCTGAGGGAAAAGGATGCAGAATCTCCTCCCATGCAGTTAGCTGCCTCTGAAAACCCCCTGGAGGGTCAGCTATGGGTTCATTCTGACTCGATGGTACACAACAACAAAAAATAACTAGATTCTTCCTGTTTACCCCTGTGGTTCTCTTTTTCATTTCTCTTTCTATCCTACCTCCTTTCTGTCTTTTCCACTTTATGTCTAAGCCAATGCTGCCCTTTGACCTCATGTGGTTGATTATTCTAAGGATTAAATGCTACTCTGCATTATTGTTTATTTGATAGGTCTCTTGGTGAGCTGAAAGAAGAGCTACAGGGATATTTCGCTCCATCTTCAAAGGTCACTAAGCTGTATAGTTCCACCAGTCTATCAAACCAGTAATCCTGGCAATTTTTATGGTTTTGAGTTTTGTGTCACATTGTTCACTATATTCAGGATCTTCTACTGTGATCCCCTTTAGAATGGTCAAGAATGGTTAGACTGGTACCATTTAATTCTTTGCTCAAGACTGGGAGAGTGACATTCACATATCCATTAGTCCTCTGGATTGCAAGTTTCTGTGCATGGTTGTTTCTTTTCCTCTATTCTGGGTAGAGAGAGATAAAGAATTGCACCCTGGGTGACTGCATGTAAGCTTTAAAGAGCTATTTAAACTGTATGACAGTATAGTTGTGTACTGTTGAGTCAGAACTAACCTATAGCTGACCCTCCAGTGGGTTTTCAGAGACTGTGTAAATTGCGTGGGAGGAGATTGTCCACCCTTCTCTGTGGATTACATTATGCCAAAAGGCCTTGAAATCCCCTGTGTCTGTGGTTCCAAGGCCTTAGTACCAGCACTCATTCCTTCAGGGTATTTGATTATTGTTGTTATGTGTTTATAAGTCAGCTGTTACTCATGGTGCCCTGTGAGTAATAACTCTAACCTTTCTCTCTACTGAGCCAATTACCCTGTCTCTGTCTACTTTCCACCATTACCCCAATCATTATGTCAGTGCAGCTCATCCAAGGTCTTTCTCTCCTGCGCTGACCCTCCACCCTTCAAAGCGTGATGTCCTTCTCCAAGGACTGATTTCTCCTGGCAACATGCCTAAAGTATGTAAAATGAAATTCCAAGGAGAAACTGAGCTTCACCCTCTCCAGAAAAACCCTGTTTGTTCTCTTGGTGGTCCATGGTATGTCCAGTACTCTTCTCCAGCAACACAGCTCAAAGGTATAAATTCTTTTTTTTTTTTTTTTGTTATTTTTAAATTTCCTACTAGTTTATTTACAAAATTCAAACACATTGTTTTCAGGAATACATTCTGCCAATGCCCCGTATCCCCTCTTATTAGTTCTTTTGTCAGTCTTAGTCATTGTCCACCTCTCTGACCTATAGCAAGTGATTGAGAAGATCATGGTCTGGATCAGGTGCACCTTACTCTCCAAACTGACATCTCCACTCTTCACCACTTTGGAGAGTTTCCTGCAGATTTCTCCAGTGTAACTTGCCTTTTGATTTACTGACTGCTGGTGTAAGACTGTGGATCCAAGCAAAAGGAAATTGTTAACAATTTTAATCTCTTCTCCATCTATAATGATGTTGCAAATTTGCCCAGTGATGTGAATCTTTGTTTTCTTCATGTTGTGCTGCATTCTATATTGAAGACTGCAGTCTTGTGTAGCAAAAGCTTTGGGTCCTCCTTAGTTTTGGCAAGCAAGGTTGTGTCATCCATATAACAGAAGTTGTTGATGAGACTGTCTCCAATCCTGATGTCACATTATATGTTATAAAGTCCGAACTCTCAAATGATCTATTCTGCATATATACATTTTTTAAAAGTGTGGAGAAAAGACATATGCCAGACGCAATCCTTTTTTGATTTGGGGCCATGCAGTTTCCTTGCTGTGTTCATCTGACTGCTTCCTAGTCTAAGCATAGGTTTTGCATGAGCACAATCAAAGGTTCTAGTCTTCCCATTCTTCCCAGTGTTAGCCAGAATTTATTGTGATCCACACAGTCACATGTCTTTGCATAATCAATAAAACACAGGCAAGCATTCTTCTGGTAATCACTGCTTTCAGCAAGATCCATCTTTTATTGGCAGTGATAGCCCCAGTGCCACTGCCTCTTCTAAACTCAGCTTGTATTTCTGATAGTGCTCTGTCAATATACTGTTCCAGTCATTTTTAGATAATGTTCAGCAGGATTTTGTTGATTGTGATATTAGTGATATTGTTTGATAATTTCCACACTGTGTTGTATCACCTTTTTTGGTAATGGCAATAAATATAGATCTTTTCTACTTTTTGGGTTTGATTAAAGAAGTTACATACTTTTAGCCCCATGCCATTGGCTCTGCTGTATACATGAGTATATTTATAGCATATAATAATACAAGTGTAGCAGTATAATTTGCCAAGAATGACTATCTTTATGTTATTGACTATGCAAAGACATTTGACTGTGTGGATCATAACAAACTATGGCTAATATTAAGAAGAATAGAAATCCCAGAATACTTAATTGTGCTTATACAAAATCTATACCTAGTCCGAGAAGCTATTGTCAGAATATAGCAAGGGAACACAATATGGTTTAAAATTGTGAAGCTTGTGTATCAGGGTATCCTTTCTCCAAACCTGTTCAATACGTATGCTGAGAAAATAATTAATGAAGCCAGACTCAAAGAAAAATGTAGTATAAGCATCGCAGGAATACTCATCAACATTCTGCATTAATCAGATGACAAAATCTTACTAGCTGAAAATGAGGGGTACCGGAAGTGCTTGTTGAGAAGATCAAAGACTACGGCCTTCAGTATGGATTGCATCTTAACGTCAAGACAAAGGTCCTTACCACTGGGCCAGTGAGCTACATCATAATAGGTTGAGAAAGGACTGAAACTCTTAATTATTTCATCTTATATGAATCCACAGTCAACACCTTTGATACCAACAGTCAGGAGAAAAGGAGACATATTGCATTGGGCAAGTCTGTTGTTAGAAATCTCTTCAAAATACTTAAGAGCAATGGTGTCAGAAGAGTAAATTGTACCTGGTTCAGGTCGTCATCTTTTCAGTCACTTGCTATACATCTAAGAGTTGGACAGTGAATAAGGATAATAGAAAAAGAATTGGTGCCTTTGAGTTGTGGTGTAGGAGAATACTGAATATCACATGGACTTCCAAAAGAATAAATATGTTTTGGCAAAGGTGCTTCCAGCATACTCCTTGGAGCAAAGATGGCAAAGTTTTATCTCTCATACTTTGAACATGTTGCTAGGAGAAACTATTCCTTGGAAAAGAATGTCATGCTTGGACGTTTGGAGTGAAAGAGAAGAAGACCCCCACTGAGCTGGATTGACATTTTAACTGTGGCAGTAGACCTAAATAGATCAGAGATGGTGAGGCTATCAAAGAATAGGGCAGGATTCAGATCTGTTGTTCATAGGGTTGTTATGAGTTGTATTTGACTGAACAGCATCTATCAAGAGGGATAATCCCCTTTACCTGCACATCCTAAAATACTGTTTTATTTAACTTACTCCTTTGTTAACTTAATAAACTATATAACTGTTTCCAAATAACAGATTATTTGCTTATTCAAAAGAGTGCATCCCTTCTGATGTTAACTGTTTCCCTTACAATAGCTCTATCTACTATGTAGCTAAAAGTTATATTTATATATATACATATGTGTGTGTGTGTGTGTGTGTGTGTGTGTGTATAAAAATTTGGAAGCAGGAGTGACATCCATTTCCTAAATAACATGCCTCTGGAAACTCTATGAACTTTGATAAATGTCGATAGTTGTGTGTTCATAGGTCACTATGAGTAGTGCTCGACTCGAAGGCAATCAACAGCAACATATGTTATAAATATAAATAGTTGTTGTGTACTTTTGAGTCAGAACCTAACCATAGCTGACCCTCAGGTTTTCAGAGGTTGTAGATCGCCCAGGAGAATATTGCCCATCTTTCTCCCACAGAGAAACTTACATATTTTAATTGGATGCTTTGAACTGGCAGTATAATTCCTTACCACTTAAACCATCTTCGCTCATGCTTTCTGCATCATTCAAGATTTTACCTGTTGAATCCATCAATATTACATGGGCTTAAATTTATTCTTCATTTCCTTCACATTTAGAAATATCAAGCATATTCTTCCCTTTTGGTTTTCTAACTCCAGCTCTTTGTATATTTCACTCTAATACCTTGCTTTGTCTTTTTGAACTACCTCTTAAAATTTACTGTTCAGCTCTTTAACTTCAGCATTTCTTCCTTTGTTTTTGGCTTCTCTAGATTTGAGGGTACCGTGGATTGCTAGGAAAAGAACAGATTCATCCTGGAAAGTGTCAAACTGGGCTGCTCAGGACAGAACAGAGTTTAGGGATGTTGTACATAGAGTCACTATGCGTCGCAAGTGACTCGAGGGCACATAACAACAACAACAACAGCAAAGATTCTAATGCAAGTTTCAGAATCTCCTGGTGTGCATTTTGGTTGTTCTTCTGCTTTTTTCGTGAATGATACTTTGATGATATCCCACATCTCATCTGATCTTAAGCCGTTAGTGTTCAGTGCATCAAATCTATTCTTATGATGGTTTTTTAAACTACAACTGGGATCAACTCAATGTCATATTTTTATTCTCATGGACTTATTTTACTTTAGCTGTAATTTGAACTTTGTTGTTGTTGTTATATACCTTCGAGTCACCTGCGCCTCATAGCCACCCTATGTACAACAGCCCTAAATCCTGCTCTATCCTGTGCCAATCACACAGCCACCCTATGTACAACAGCCCTAAATCCTGCTCTATCCTGTGCCAATATCACTGTCTTCGATACACCCATCCCAATTACTCCAGTCACTGAATCAATCCACTTCACAGAGGGCCTTCCCCTCCTGTGCTGTTCCTCCACCCTCCCCAGCATGACGTTCTTCTCCAGGGATTGGTCCCTCCTTGTAACATGTCCAAAGCATGTCAGATGAAGCTTCAGAATCCTTGCCTCCAAGGAGCAGCCTGGTTTAACCCTCTCCTGGATAAACCTGTTAGTTTCCTTTGTGGTCCATGGTATACACAATACTCTTCTCCAGCACCACAGCTCAAAGGCATCAATACTCCTCTCCTCGCTAGTCATTGTCCAGCTCTCTGATGCATAGCAAGTGATTGCAAAGACCATAGCCTGTATCAGATGCACCTTAAACTCCAGAGTGACACCATTTTTCTTCAATACTTTGGAGAGGTCCATAACAGCAGTCTTTCCCATTGCAATACATCTTTTAATTTCCTGACTGCTGGTGCCAAGAATGTTGACTGTGGAGCCAAGCAAACTAAAGCTGTGAACAATCTCAGTCTCTTCATCATGCATCCTGATGCTGCCAGTTGGCCCAGTAGTAAGAATCTTACTTACTTTTCTTGGTAGTGAGCCTCAATCCATATTGAAGGCTGCAGACCTTGACCTTCTGAAGCAAGCACTTCAGGTCCTCCTCAGTTTTAGCAAGCAGGGTTGCAAGTTCATAATACAGATTGTTGATGAATCTTCCTCTAGTCCTGATACCACACTTCTCATAAAGCCCAGCCTCCTAGATAATCTGTTCTGCATATAGGTTGAAAAGGTTTGGAGATAGGACACATACCTGGCATACACCCTTCCCAGTTTTGAACCATGCAGTGTTTCCTTGCTCTGTTCTGATGACTGCCCCTGGTCCAAGTATGGATTTTGCATTAATACAATCAAGTGTTATGGGATTCCCATTCTTCTCAGAATCAGCCACAGTTTGTTGTGATCCACACAGTCAAACACCTTTGCATAATCAGTGAAAACACAGATAGACATTCTTCTGGTATTCCCTCCTTTCAGCCAATATCCATCTAACATTAGTTACAATATCCCTAGTACCACAACCCCTTCTAAACCCAGCCTGCACTTCTGGCAGTTCTTTGTTGATGTGCTGTTCCAGTCGTTTTTGGATAATTCAGCAGAATCTTGCTTGCATACGTATCAGTTTGAACTTACACAAGAGTAATTGATTTTCTCTTCTACAGCCAGCCCCTGGCCTTTTTTGACAACTGATATTGAGCTTCTCCATGGACTTTTTTAATATGTGTATCAATCTGATTCCTGTGAAGTTCATCACAAGAGATTGGTGTCATTGTGCCATGTCTAATGGATCTTGGCAAAAAGCAGCGAATACTAGAAAGATGTTTACTTGACTATACAAAGGCATTTGACGTTGTGGCTCATAACCATTACAGACAACTTTTTCTCACTCTGAAATAACTAAAGAACAAATTCAAGCCTCGGGTTGCAAAACTAGGATTCAATCGGCAAAATCTTGAATTTGTACAAGAAGCATGAAAAGAAGACAGACAGAATACACAGAGTTGCTGTACTAAAAAGAATTGGTTGACTCTGAAACATTTCAAGAAGTAGCATATACTCAAGAACCACTGGAAATGAAAGAAGGAGTTTGAGGTATATTGAAGACATTGGTAAATACTACTACTACTACTACTACTACTAATAATAATAATAATAATAAAGTAAGGCATGAGGACTTAATAGAGTACTAGTCAACGAGTTCCAGCAAACTGATGGTGCTCGCTGCTCTGAACATGCTCACTAGCCTGTGATCAGAAATTTGGAAGACTGCTCCCTGACCAATTGGTTTAAGAGTTCCCTTATTTGTTCCCCTTAAAAACAAAACAAAAATACCCAACAACAGCAACAAAAAAAATGCATACATGAAACAACCCGGGTGATCCAACAGAATATGAAAATTATCAGATAATATTGTTGCTGCCACATGCAAGTAAAATGTTGCTGAATATTGTTTAAAAATGGCTGAAACTGCCAGAAATCAAAGCAGGATACAGAAGAGAACCTGGAACAAAAGAATATTGTTACTGATGCCTTATGGATTTTGACTGATAGCAGGTATGCCTGATTAAAGTCTTGGTTGTTTCAATGCACCTTATCCATCTGAAACTTGTAGGAAGACCAAAGATCTTTTGAATTGTGTTGGCAAAGAGTATTAAATCTAACATGGACTGCCAAAAGAACTGTCTGAAAGGAAGTGCAGTAAGAGTGCTCCTTAGAGACAAGGGTGGTAACATTTCATCTCATTTGCTTTGAGTATATATTCAGGAGGAATCCTTTTTTTTGAGAGATGATACAGTGATGATCACAGTGGGCTTGAGCATGACAGAAATCGTGATGATGGTGGAAGATATGGCAAGGTTCAGATCCGCTGTTCTTTGAATTATAATGAACTTAATAGTAGCTAGCAGCAACATCAACCATGCCGTTATGTACAGTGTCCTGCTGAAACCTAGTTATACTTTTCTTTCACCATATCCATCCATTCGTTAATCTCTGTTCTTTCTCTCCCATCCCATTTCCCCTAGTCAACTTTCTGCAATTATTTATGTCTGTGACTAAAGCTTCTTTTAGATACTTTTGTTCCTTTCTAACCTTCTCCCTTTCCTCTCTGCCACAGGTATGTCTTGTTCCTGATTGTTAATTATAATAAACATAGTGTCCGATCATTCATTTCAAGTTGATTTTCCCATACCCTACTCATTACACTGTTGTCTATTTATTCTATTCCTGCTCACCATACTTCCCCTTCTCTAGAATTATCTTATTATTATAATAATGATCTTATACAGGAGTGTCCTTTTGTGACTGAGTTATTTCATTCAACATAATGCCCTGTGGATTTTTTTTATATTACATAGTGTTTTATGGTATTGGCCAATCATGCAGTCAAGGTGTATTAATGAAAATTGGTGACTGGAATGCAAAAGTTGGAAACAGTAGTTGGAAAATGTATGCTTGGTGATAGAGGCCAGAAATAGAATGATCGCATTTTGGAAATACCTTTTTTAAAAGACACAAACAGTGACTTTACACATGACCTCCGCTGATGGGCTGCATAGGAAGCGGATTACTAAAACTGTGAAAGCTTCATTGGAGAAGTTCAGTGTCAGCAGTCAAAACTAGGTCAGGGGCAGACTCATGTGCAAGTTCAAATTGAGGCCAAAGAAAATTAAAATAATTCAACAAGAACTGAAATATGATCTTGACTCTATTCTGTCTGAATTTCACAATCATCTTAAGAATAAGTTTGAAACATTGAACACTAAATGGTCGAAAACCAATGAGTTGTTAGAGAATATCAAGGATCTAATCCATGAAGAAAGCTAAAGGTCAATACAAAGACAGAGGAAAAAGAAAAAAAAATGGATGTCATAAGAAACTGTAAAAATTGCATTAGAGTATTGAGAAGCCAAAATTCCAAAGGGCAGCATGAGAAAACAAAGCAAAGTATTAGAATAGAATGGGCAGCAAGCTGGAATTGGAGAATAAAAAGGGAAGAAGTGGCTTTGCCTTCCTCAAGCTGAGAGAAATGAAAAATTTTAAGCCTTGAGTTGCAATATTGAAAGATTCTATGGGAAATATATTGAATAACCCAGAAAATACTAAAAGAATATGCAAGGATTATATGGAATCACTGTACCAAAAAGAACTGACACTGAAAAATTTCATGAAGTCCCCTATGAGCAGGAGGCAGTGGTAATGAATTAGGAAGTTGATACTGCATTAAAGGCATTGGCAAAAAATAAGGCCCCAGGAATTGATGGGATACGATTTGACTTTTTTCAATTAACAGATGCAGCCCTGGATTTGTTCCTGGTCTATGCCAGGAAATTTGGAAGACAACCATCTGTCTGATGTTTTGGAAGATGTCTATATTTGTTCCCCTTCCCAAGAAAGGTGATCCAACAGAATGTGGACGCTATTAAAAATATAATTAATTAACATGCAACCAAACTACTGCTGAAGATTAATCAAATGGCTTGAAAAGTAAATTGAGAGAGAACTGTGAGATGTTCAAGCAGGATTTAGAAGAGGCTGTGGCACCAGGGATATCATTGCTGGTATCAGATGGATCCTGGCTGAAAGTAAAGAATATGAGAAGAATGTCTATTTGTGCTTTATTGACAATGTAAAGGCATTTGACTGTGTGGATCATAACAAGTTATAGCTAACATTGAGAAGAAGGGGAATCCCAGACCACTTAATTGTGCTCTTGGAAAACCTATATCTATACAGTCTGTTGTGCAAACAGAGGAAAGGAACACTACATGACTTCAAATTAAGAAAGGAGTAGTGTGTCAAGGTTGTATTCTTTCTCTATACGTATTCAGTCTGTATACTGAGCACATTATTCGAGAAGATGGAGTCTACGATAAAGGACTATGACATTAGGTTTGGAGGTAGACTCATAAATAACCTGCATTATGCAGATAACAACTTTCTTGCTGAAAGTGAGCGAGACTTGAAGTACTTGTTGCAGAGGATCAAAGAATATAGCCATCAATATAGATTACATCTCAATGTCCAGAAAACAAAGACTCTTACCACTAAACCAGTAAGCAACATCATGATAGATGGATAAAAGATTGAAACTGTCAACCACTTCATCTTACTTGGATCCACAGTTAACACCATTGGTACCAGCAGTCAGAAAATCAGGACGCATATTGCACTGGAAAGGTCTACAGTTAGAAACCTCTCCAAATTGTTGAGGAGTCATGATTTCAGTTTGAGGACTATGTTGTGTCTGATCCAAGCCATGGTATTTGTGTTCACTTGCTATACATATGAGAGTTGGACAGTGAATAAAGAGGACAGAAACCGAATTGATGCCTTTGAGCTATGGTGTTGGAGAAGAATGCGGAACATCCATGGACTGCCAAAGAACAAACAAATATATCTTGGTGAGAGTGCAGCCAGAGTACTCTTTGGAGGCAAATATGATGAGGCTTTGCCACACATATTCAGGCATGTTGCTAGGAGGTGCTACTCCTTGAAGAGGGACATGATGCTTGGAAAGGTAGAAAGTCAGTTAGTGAAGTCTCGAGAGGAAGGCTTTCAGTCAGGTAAACTGACATAGTGACTGCTCAGTGAGCACTAATGCGTCAGGAAATATGAGGATGTCACAACATAGAACAAGGTTCAAATATGTTGTTCTTTGGTTTGCTTTGGGTCATACTTGACTCAACAGTATCTAATAACTACAACAGAAGTCTTTCATGAATTCATTGTTTTTCAGTGCTGTATAGTATTCCATTGTTTGAATGTTCCACAGTTTCTCTATCCATTCATTTGTTGATGGGCATTTGAACTGCTTCTATCCCCTTCCTATTACAAATAATGCTGCATATTATGAATAATGCTGCAGTAATATAGGAATGAAGACATCTGTCCATACCACTCTTATTTCTTTAGGATATGTCACAGGTAGTGGAATAGCTGAATCAAATAGGATTTCTGGTTCCAACTTTTATGGAAGTGCACGATTGCCTTCTATAGTGATCGTATCTGTTTACATCCCTGCTAGCAGTACTTGAGATTCCAATCTCTCTGTATACTTGCCAACATTTATTATTTGCTGTCCTGTTAAACATTGCTTTTGTTGCTGTGGTGAGATGATATCTCATTGCTCTTTTGATTTGCATCTCTCTAGTCACTACTGATTGGGATGCTGATTGGGATATTAAACTTAGGTACATAATCTTAAATCCTTTTTTCTTGTGCACAATCAGAAATAAATGTAGTCTTTCTTCAGTTTACCAATTTATGACCAAGTTATGGTCAATTGGATTTTTTTAAATAAGATTTTCATTCATATACATTGTTTTTCTCACTGGATCTTTCCTATTTCCTTCACGCACTCCTCCCTCTACCCATCATATTGTGCAACCCCATGATTATCCCCCTGCCCATCATTACCCTTCTACTCTTACCCTTCCCCTCTTAGACCCTCATACACACTTTACTATTTATCTTTCTATTTCTGCAATAATTATCTCACACAATATTTGTTCTTATGGGACTGAGTTAGTTCACTCAGCATAATGCTCTTCACTCCCTCTCAAGTTAGGGTAATGACTTTCAAAGTCATTGTTCCTGCATATAGCATAGTATTCTATTATGTGAATATACCATAATTTCTCAATTCATTTATGGTTGGTTGGATATTTGAGCTGTTCCCATGTTCATGCAATGGTGAATGATGTTGCTATGGTCATTGGTATCAAATCTCCATTTGTCCCTCAGTTCTAATTTTTTTGGAGTTTGTTCCAAGCTTTGGAATAGCTTAGTCATATGGAATTTCTGTGTTCAGCTTTTTTAGGAAATGCCAAAGTGCTTTCCTGAGTGGTTGTACCATTTTACAATCCCACAAACACTGTATAAGTGTTCATATCTCTCTTCATTCTCACCAGCATTTATTACATGATGTCCTATTAAACTCTGCCACTGCATTTATGATTTTCTAGGTGAATTCTTTTTTATTTTGAGTTTTGAGGGGTGTACATCTTATTTGTAGTATGTACTAAATGCGTTACTATAATAAGTAATTTGCTGATGTTATTTTTCATACTCTCATTCATGGAAGTTCAATGTTAATATTTCCTTTTAACAAAATAAATTTTTAAAAGCCAATACACTGTTGTACATAGGTTTTCATACAGGCCATGGTTTTTGCAATCACTTGTTATGCATCAGAGAGTTGGACAATGACTAGGGATGATAGAAGGAGAATTGAAGCCTTTGAGCTGTGGTGCTGGAGAAGAGTATTGAATGTACCATGGATGGCCAAGAAAACAAACAGATTCATCCTGGAGAGGGTTAAACCAGGCTGCTCCTTGGAGGCAAGGATTCTGAGGCTTCGTCTGACAGACTTTGGACATGTTGTAAGGAGAGACCGGTCTTTGGAGAGGGACATCATGTTTGGTGGGGTGGAGGGACAGCGCAGGAGGGGAAGACCCTCTATGAGGTGGATTGATTCAGTGACTGGGGTAATCGGGATGGGTGTGTCAGAGGCAGTGCTATTGGCACAGGATAGAGCAGGGTTTAGGGCTGTTGTACATAGGGTCGCTATGAGTCACAAATGACTCAATGGCACATAACAATAACAACAACAATACACTGTTGCATAGTATGCTATTAAAACTTTTAAAAGAAGGAAAACAGATGAGCATTAATGTCACAGTCAAGTTATGATAAAGTCATATGGAGCCTTGATAAGTTTGGGGTTGCCTTATGATCTTTAAAATTTCCCATTCCTCACTGCAATTTGGAGCTCATATTCATTTCTGCGTTTGTATACAGTCATGTGTAACTTAATGTCCATGATATATTCTGTGAAATAAGATGCTGTATGATTGGGACATTGTGGCAACAGCATATTTATTATTGGTTATAGACTATTCCTGAGGACAAATGTCTCACTTATGTGCAACACCTAGTTACTAACCAATCCTCATAAAGCATATTACATTAAAATTCAACTTATATTCACTGGTTTATTGTAACAAACGGGTGGTGGGTGCTGCTGTGTGAAGTATAGCAAAACATTATTATTATTACTGTATTTTTTGTTAAAGATGCTTTATTGTTTCATAAAAATATTTGTATGCTTAGAAAGGTACACTGTATACTATTTATTAGGATAAACATTTGACAAATTGATCTAAGATACAAACTGTACCTATGGGTTTATATTAACCTACAAATTTCATTTGAAATCAGACTATGAATATAACTAATTTTTAATCTGGGAGCTGCTTGTATATAATAAAGTGTTTACTTAGCTTCCTATTTCACAAAATTTATCATTAGCAATGACATTAAGCAATTAATTATTGATTAATAAATTATTGATTCTCAGAAAGGAGATTTTTTTAAAAAAAATTTAATATCTTGATCCTTCCTCTTACTAAATTAGTTGACAGGATTTATACCTGGGAAAACTAGGTAGGAAATATGAAAAATATGTCACATCTAGAAATTACTGTTTAGTGCACCATATTAATGCAGAATATTTTCATATTCATTATAGTCTGTAAAGTTTACTCTTAATTCCATTCCACTGATGCAACTAGTTGAAGCAGAATACACTATTCTCATTTGAAATTAACCTTTCAGTGTGCTCTCATTAAGAATTTGACAAATTGAGCTTCTTTCTAATTTTAGGGAGCTCTAGGGGGTTAATCTATAGAGAGTTGCGTTGCTAGCACAAAGGTGATACTTGTGTGATTTTTTTTTTAATCTACCAGTAACTTCATGGGAGAAAGATGAACAGTCTCTTCCTGTGCAATTTATTTCTTTTTCTTTCATTTATTCACTGTTGCACATTTTCTCCCTCTCTTCCCTCCCTGTCCTTTACCCCACCCTCTCATGCATCCCTTGTTCCAGATTTTCCTCATACATACAATGATACATAATCATATATTCCTTTCAGACTGTTCTCCTCATCTGCTCTAATGCAATGTTTATTATCCACTCTTTCCCCATTCTCTCTCCAACCCCACTGTATCTGTCTTATTTTATCACCGTGATATTATACAGTATTTATCATTTTTTAATTAAGATATTTCACTTAGCATAATGCCCTCAAAGCTCCCTCATGTTGTGTAGTATACTAGTTCATTATTTTTCAGTGCTATGTAGTATTCCATCGTGTGGATATACCATAAGCTTTTCTATCTATTTGTTTATTGATGGGCATTTGGGTTGCATCTGTCTCCTTGCTTTTGTAAATAATTCAGCAGTAAATATGGATGTTCACACATCTGTTTGAGTTGTGACTCTGGTTTCTTTAGGGTATATTCACAGTAGTGGAACTGCTGGGTCAAATGGTATTTCTATATCCAACTTTTTGAGAAAGTGCCATGCTGCCTTCCATAGTGGTGTACCAGTTTTTATTCCAACTAACAATGAATAAGAGTTCCAAAATCTGTACAGTCTCACCAGCATTTGTTGTTTGCTGCTTTACTGTACTTTGCTGTTGTTGCTAGGGTGAGATGATATCTCATAGTTATTTTAATTTTCATCTCTCTGAGATCTAGGGATTTTGAACATTCTTGTATTTCTTTACCATCTGAATGTCTTCTTTGATGAATTGTCTATTCATATCCTGTGCCCATTTTGTGATTGGATTGATTACCTTTCTTTGTTGAGGTGTGGAATATTCTATAAATTTTAGACACAGGTTCCTTATCAGATATGTCACTTTCAAATATATTTTCTCCAGTCTGTGGGTTTTCCTCTTACCCTGTTGGAGATTTTTTTTTGTTTTGTTTTCATAAGAATTTGATTCTTAGAAATCACATCAGTCTATTTATTCTCTCCTGGTTGTAGGTTTTTCATTATGCTCTGAAGACTGTTCATACTGTGGATTAGGACTTCTAGAATTCTTCTTAGCTTTTCTCTGATGAATTTTATACTGTTTGATTTTACTTCTAGCTCACTGATCCACCCTGCATGGGTTTTTGTATAAGGCATGAGGTGTGTGTCCCACTTTAAGTTTTCTGCAGATGTTTCAAAACAGATATACAAAGCTCCATCAGGTTCTAGTATATGACCCTGGTACCAGAAGCAGATGGAGCCTGGCTACTACCAGTGACAAGTCTCAAAGGATCAGGGTAGAATATCCTGGATTGAGTGAGGGGGGGAAATGAGGGATAAATTTTAGAAATTAAAAAGAAAAAGATAGATTGAAAAAATATAAGCTTAAAAATCTGAGAAGGCCTGCTCATTGAATACTGGTAGAGCCCTCGAGAATATGACCTTTAGTCTGGCTTTGAATCTGGAACAAAACCTACTCCCATGACGCCATGCTAAGCCAAACAGGTTGATAAACGTGAACAGTACCCCAGGGAGGAACTCATTCCTTAGAATAACCAACAAATAAGGTAAAGAGCTCAGGATTTGCCCAAGAATAACACCCTGAATGAAGAGAGACAGAGAGATAGGATAGAAAGATTAATGAAAATAAGAATTACAAGGGAGAATTGGAAAAAAGTACAAATACATTGTGGGTATTGTAAAATAAAATGTATATGACTGGTTGAATGGAAAACAAATTTGACTTGTAAACTCTCGAATCACAATTATTTTAAAAAGAATTACATGTGCTTAGTTAGTAACCTCTACCTCACTCCCTTTCAAAAAAAATGTTGCTATTATCTTAAAAAAACACAAACAACAAAACACAAAACAAACACACACAAAAATTCAACCAGATATTCAAGGATGGTTCAACATAAGAAAAACAAAATAATTAATCACATTAACAAAGTGAAGAACAAGAACTACATGACCCTGTCAATTGATGCAGAAAAGGCCTTTGGCAAAATCCAATATCCCTTCCTAATTGAAACACTCAACAGGAATACAGGGGAGATTTCTTAGCATACTGAAAAGTATATATGCAAAAGCAAGAGCTAATATTATTCTCAATGGAAAGAGATTAAAGGCATTCCCTTTGAGAACAGGAACTAGTCAAGGATGCCCACTATCACCTCTCCTATTCAGTATAGTATTAGTACTATTAGCAAGAGCAATAAAACAAGACAAGACAATAATAGGTTTACAGATTGGCGAAGTGGAGGTAAAACTGTCTCTTTATGCAGATACTATGATAATATACTTAGAAAACCCTAAAGATTCAGTGAGAAAACTATTGGACATAGTAGACCAATTGAACAAAGTAGTAAGGTACAAGATCAACATACAAAAATCAGAGTTGGATTTCTCTACAGTAACAAGAGAATATAGAATGGAGCTGAGAAAAACAGTACCAATTAAAATAGCTAACCACAAAATGAAAAACTTGGGAATAGATCTAACTAGAGACATAAAAGGCCTATACACAGAAAGTTGCAAAGCATTACTACAAGAAACAAGAGATCTGGAGAAATGGAACAATATACCATGTTCATGAATTGGAAGACTCAATATTGTTAAAATAACAGTTCAACCAAACAGAATCTGCAAGGTCAATGCAACTCCAGTATAGATACCAATTCCATTCTTCAACAAGATGGAAAGTGCAATTTTATCTGGAATGGAGAGACCTTACACAAGCAAAACACTACTGAAAAGGAGAAACAAGGTAGGCAGCATCACACTCTCTGATCTCAAATTCTACCACACAGCTGTGGAGTCAAGACAGGAACAGTAGCAGACTCAGAGATCAGTGGAAAAGAATTGAGAACCTAGAAATCAGCTCACCTTTGGTCAGCAGTTCTTTGACAAGAATCAGTTGAGGAAATGACAGTCTCTTTAACAGATGGTGTTGGCAAAATTCCTGTGCAATTTAAAGCTACAAAAACCCCCTGGAGGGTCAACTATGAGTTAGTTCCAACATGATGGCAATGAGTGTGTGAGTGAGATCTTGCCTTTACTTTGCTCCTAACTTTTTCTGTGACCTTGCACCTACTTATTTTCTTGTAACTTGGCAAGGGGGTCAATTATCTATCTTACTGACCTTAAAAGTGTTTTTTTTTATAAATTTATAAACTAAAAATCATGAAAATACTTTGTAAAATCTATTAAATTCAATCCTAGTACTATTTATTAATAATAGCTTATTATGATCAGATTTTTTTGTACTCGCTTGCATTAAATATTTGTTGAATATTATTCAGAGTCAGGTATTATGCTAGGCACATGCATTTACAATTGTTTTAAAATAAACTTCTGGTGCTTACTTAACTGATTTTAAATTGCATTTATAAAATGCTTGAAAATATAGTTAGCTTTATTTCCTTACACATTTATAAAAATACATAGTGTTATGTGAATTTTTTTTCCAGATACTATTTTATAAATATTTCCTTTTATTGTTGCTGCTTATCTTATATGATGAAATCCTAAGATGAACCCCTTGGTATCTTGGAAGATTTTTTCCTTTCCCAGTTCTAGTTTATGAATTTTCTTTTTCAGATGTTATATAAATCACTATGTGTGCTTCGTGAGGAGAGAGACTCTGTAGGGATCTTTGGCATCACTCAGGAGGAGGATGTTTTTCCACATAAGAATTTGGAACTAAGGGAAAACAAACATTTCTGCAACAATCTTTTTTAGAAGATATCTGCTATCAAACACATGGCTTTATACTCTTGACCCGTCAGAGAAGTAGTTTAAAAAATAAAAGTGGTTGTAGGAGTAAACCCGAGTTCTAATCCCTGTTGTGACACAGTCTAGTTCAACAAGTCTAGCCTATAGTAGTACTTACAATTTGTCTGATGGGAAGGAAGAAAGGCCATGTCTTGTTGGGTTGTCCATTCAAGCCTTCAAAGACTGGGCTGTGTATTGAGGAAGCATTCTGTAAATGGAAGCTCCGGTGTCCTTTTGAGCAAGGGATGTATTCCTTCTATTCTCTCCACTAGCCAGCCCCCCAAGGTAATGTGTAGGCTCCTTGAAAGTGTTTGCTGTTCAGTGGCCGCTGATCAAATGTGTTCCCAAGAAAAGACTGAAGGATTGCCATAGTTGTCTTCTCAACGTAACATGAATAATTTCCATCAGAGGAGTGACTGAGTTCTAAATCTACTTTATTTCAGTAGAATCTTCGAGGAACGAACCGTATTAATTCACAGTTGTTCTTCCTTAAGTGATTTCTGATCTGATGTGAGCATACAGATGACCTTTCTATATTTCTGTTTCTGTTTTTGTCCTACCCAAAGCAGGTTGTCTTCTTGCCTCTAATTTGCTTGATGAGAAATATATGCATAAGGTATAATATATAATATGTTTGCATAAGGTAGAGATTATTCAATCCATGTTGTTGTTGTTGTTGTGCTATTGTTATCTGCTGTCAAGTCACCTGCGACTCATAGTGACCCTATGTTCAACAGCAGTAAACCCTCCTCTATCCCTTGCCAATCTTACTGTCTCTGACACACCCACCCCCATTACCTCAGTAACTGAATCAATCCATCTCATCAAAGGTCTTCCTCTCGTGTGCTGTCCCTCCACCCTCCCAAGCATGACGCCCCTCTCCTAGGACTGATCTCACCTTGCAACATGTCCAAAGCATATCAGAATCCTTGCCTCCAAGGGGCAGCCTGGCTTCACTCTCTCCAGGACAAACTTGTTTATTCTCCTAGCAGTCCATGGTATGTTCAATACTCCTCTCGAGCACCAAAGTTTGTAGGCATCAACTCTACTTTGATCATCCCTAGTCATTTTTCAGTTCTCTGATGCATAGCAAATAATTCAGTCCATATAGAGAATACAAATAGTTGTCCATGACCCTAATTGTAGAAACCCAGTGTCTCAAAGAGACAAAGAAGCTGAGGTTAAGATGACAGATAAGAGATAAAAAGGGGATTCTAATATGGCACGGGGAGGGTAGCATTCTGGATTTCTTACACCGCTACCTCTAAGAGAATATAGAAGTGAACTAGAGACTATTTTCAGGATAAATAGTACCTGTAGTGAGGGTTTTGGGGAGTTTTGTTTTGGTTTGGTGGGTTTTTTGGTAGTGATTCATTATTGTTGAGTCAGAATTGACTCATATCTGACCTCCAGTGAGTTTTCCAAGGCTATAAATTTCATGGGAGGAGATTGTCCTTCTTTCTCCTGTGAAGAAACTCATGGTTTTGGAATGCTTGCCTTTTTGTTGGTAATACAGCTTCTTCACCACTAGGGCAACTAGCTCCCTTTTCCCTGCTAGTGTCAATTGAAAAGAGTTTTCAATAAGTTAGCATGACATTATGATATACTATTGAGACCTGTTGCTTTCCTTCATAGCTAAAGGACTAAAAAACGATCCATTTGAGGGCATAATGTCAGTACATCAAAACGTTTAACTAAACATGATAATATTGAAAATTTAGTTAATTTGCAATGATGCATTTATGGTGAAAGTAAATGCAATTTATATATGATTGAACATTTCCTATACTCTGCTTAAAACATAAATAGATGTGCATTTGTGTGGATATTGTGTGTCAGGTAAGTTTGCATCATTGATGTACTTGAAGAACACGCTGTGAATCTCTAATTATGTTTAAAAAATTATTTTCTTAGTACCACATTATACTCATTATATACTCTACCAATTTAGTTTTTTAATAGATTCCTGGCATGATAATTACATAATCATTCAGTACAGTAGCAACATCATTATGGTCAAATACTAATTAGCTACTAAAATGAAACAAAACAGAACCTAGGTCTCAGCTTATAAAAAGTGGTTTAATATTGCAGAAAAACAAATGTATGGTTAAAATTATTATTTGCTTAATATGTGAGTCATTTTTTTCCCCATGGAGAGGAATCATTGTTCTGGATGCTTATTATCTAATTTATTGCTTGGGAACACATTGCATTTTATCAGAGCCTTCGTGACCGGCTCTGTGTGGTAGTGCATCAAGAGAACTTGGCCAGTGGGGATTCTCGGCTTAGCTTACTGCAGGCAGCTGGGGTATCTTGGGGCTTTCAGTGCAGAATTAGATTGGGCGAGAGGATCTCTGAGGGCTTCTCCTAGCCACAATTTTTGAGAGTTCTTTATAAAATAGATTTGGAAGTTTCTGGGAATATAGGGTTTAGTAGTAAATCAATTCATTCTGAAGCACAGTTTTGAACATCTTGAGTGTTGAAGATAAATGTTTCCCAACTGTTCCTCAGCACTTCTTAGGAATTTGGTACTGTTCTGTGGGTAACATTGAATCTTAGCATTTGTGATTCTCCAGGTGTGTTTGTGATGGGATAAAATTCAGGTAGAACATAAATTCTGATGGCTGAAAAGTAGGCGGGTCCAAGTAGAGTCACTTAATTCTTCTTGAGAACTGCTTTTATAGATAAGAGGAGCTGTCATCTAATACTCGGAGTCTCTGGATGGTTCAAATTCTCAAGTGCTCAGCTGCTAGCCAAAAGATGCGTGATTTGAGTTCACCCAGAGGTACATCAGAAGAAAGGCCTGGTGATCTGTTTAAAAAAAAAAAAAGAACCACTGAAAGCTCTGTGGAACACACTTGTACTCTGACACACATGATGGAGTCATTGTGAGTTGCCTTCACCATGATGACAGTAGCTATTATCTGCTACTTGGAGACTTCATTGTCCTTTGGAGACAGACTTTTGTTTATGTGCCTTTAGCTGTTCTTCTCATATTGTTGTTGTGTTGTTGTTATGTGCCATCGAGTTGCTTGAAACTCATAGCGACCCTATGTTCAACAGCCCTAAACCCTGATCTATCCTGTGCCAACTGAACTGCCTCTGACACACTCATTCCAATTACCCCAGTCACTGAATCCATCCACCTCATAGTGGGTCGTCTCCTCTTGCGCTGTCCCTACACTCTCCCAAGCATGATGTCTCTCTCCAAGGACCTGTCCCTCCTTACAACGTGTCCAAAGTATGTCAGACAAAGCCCCAGAATCCTTGCCTCCAAGGAGCAGCCTGGTTTAACCCTCTCTAGAATGAATCTGTTTGTTTTCTTGGCAGTCCGTGGTACATTCAGTACTCTGCTCCAGCACCACAGCTCAAAGGCGTCAATTTGCTTTCTATCCTCCCTAGTATTGTCCAACTCTCTGATGCATAACAAGTGATTGCAAAGACCATAGCCTGTATGCACCTTAGTCTCCAAAGTGACACCATTGCTCTTCAGTACCCTGGAGAGGTCCCTAACAGCAGACTTTCCCATCGCAATATTTTTTTTATTTCCTGGCTACTGGTGCCAAGAGTGTTGACCATGGAGCCAAGCCGACTAAAGTTATTAACAATCTCAATCTCTTCACCATCCATCCTGATGCTGCCAGTTGGTCTAGTGGTGAGAATCTTTGTCTTCTTGACATTGAGCCTCGATGAACATGAGTGACAGAAACCAATTACAACCCTACTTTCGTCTAGTTGATGCTAACTCATAGCAACCCTCCATTGAATTCTGCGGCCATCTGTCTTTACCAGAGGAGACTACTCATCTTTCATTTATCAGTCTAACATACTATATGCCCTAGGTCATCAGTCCTCCTCTAAGTGACATGTTGCTGTTGTTATGTAGCCTTGATTTGAAACCAGCTCAGCTGACCCTCCAATAGGTTTTCAGACTAAATCACACAGGAGGAGAGTGCCCATTTTCCTCCCGCAGATGCTGGTAGATTCAAATTATGTACCTTTGAATTGGCAGCACAATGCCTTACTTCTAGGCCACCAGAGACCCCCACCCCCAAAGATATAGCTGGTTCATATTACACTGATGTAAAAGTGTAATACAGATTAGAGAGAGCTCTGGTGGCTTAGTGGTAAGGAGTTGGGCTGCCAACCCAAAGACATGTTCGAATCCACCAGCCATCCTGTGTAAAAAGATGGTCAGTCTCCTCCTGTGTAATTAACTACTTCTGAAAAGCCCTTGGGAAGATCAGCTATGAAGTCAGTTCTGATTCTGTAATACACTTGTCACTTTTAGTATCTCAGTATATTTTTTAAAATCAAAGGTACTTCTGATAAATTCCAACTTTTCATAGTTATTTATACTGTATCATCTTTCCTATTTTTTTGTTGTTCCCTGGACTTTGTTTTTAATTTTGGTCTCTGCATGTAGTAATTTTCTCTTTTGATGAATAGTTTGTAATGCATCTGAAAGCAAAAAATATATCTGGCACATGCATAGATCAGTTGAAAGAGCATTGATATGCCTTCTGAAGAATTGCAGTAAATGATGGTACCTTGATTCATACACAACTACCATTTGTAAGGGAGGCGGGCATGACTAGTTAGTTCTTTATTCATTTTACAACTATATAGGGAAATAAAATATTTCAGATCATGAAAATGTCCACTAATGAATGAATGACTTTTACAAGTAGTAAAACTTCCTTCTTTAATTTGCATTAAGACTATCCCCTTATTTGAAGATACTATACTAGAAATTGATTATAAAGTAAAATCCAAAACATTCATAGAATGTAGATTTCATGAAGTCTGTGATGTGTGGTCTGTCTAGACTGTTTTACTTAAAGTCGTGAAACAATGGCAATCTGATAGAATCATGCCAATGAGAAAATCAAGGGTGCTGTTTGTTTCAAATGAGAATTATCTTAATATCAAAGAACTGAGAAAGGTGTAGGAAAAATTATGCCTTCCTTGAATATTTTTGTAAATATCATTATGTTTTAAAATACTGACCTGTGGAATAAAAGCTATGTGAAGGATGTCATAAAGTTCTAATCTTGGAAAAAATTTTGCCAAAAATCTCATTTAAGATTTTTTAAAAAAAATATTTTTTATTCTTTCTAAGAATTGCATGTAGTTGTAAATATTGCCTAAATATATTTTAGATGTCTTTATTTTTGTTTTCTTAGATAAATTCCCATCAAAAATTGTTTCACTGTTAGCTGTGAGGTAGCTCTGGTGGCCTAGTGGCAAGAAGCTGCGCTGCAATCCCTGAAGGCATGTTGCTCAAGGCCACCAGTCGCTCGGCAGGAAAGAGATGGACACTCTCTTCCTATGCAATTAACTGCCTCTGAAAACCTGCCAGAGGGTCAGCTATGCGTCGGTTCTGACTCTGTGGTACACAAGTACAAAAAAATTAGCTGTAATAAAATTTTTATTCCCATTTTAAGTGAGACACTAGTGTTTCCCTTTTCCCATAGTCAGTTTTTGGATATAAGGGTCTCCAGTTATAAAATTTTGACTTATGTGCTTCTACATGAAAACCATACATATATTTTTTGGCTGTGCTGATGACCAGAAATGAATGTGAGATTTTTTTAATTTCAATTAATCATGGCAAAACTGTAAATAGAAAAAAATATCTATTTTTAATTCAGTGAGATTAGGTAAAGACTACGGTATGAGTGTATTGAGCTGATTTTTTTAAAGAAATCATTAAAATCATGTTTATATAAATAATTTTCTGGCCTATGAACTCCAGTGTGATTATATTATTGTCATCTATCTGTAAACATTTTGCACTTTAGAAAGTGTTTTTTGAATCCTGTTACCCCGTTTATGTTTGTTTGTGAAGCATTTGTTGTTAGGAATTTACCTATGCTCTAGAAATTCTACAGAACGTGGCTTATAATTCTTCTCCATTTGTTATCTTTATTACTATTGGTTTTAGCTTAACTTCTTACAGAAGGATGTGAAAGAAGTAAAAATACTTTGAAATCCCATTAGTGAAGCTGCTGTTTTTGCAGGTACCTTGTGGTCTATAATCCTTTAGAACAAGACCGACATTCAGTGGTCTCAGTCTATGTGAGTTCGCCCAATGTGCAAGTAGTCTCCGCTGCAGGAAAACCTATGGACATTCAAGTCAGTGCAGTTTGGGATACAGCAAATACTATTTCACAGTCAGCCTATGAGGTATGTTGTCTCCATAAAACTAAAAGAGCATTTGATAAAGAAGAGCCAGTATATAATATGTAACCTGTTGAGTCATTGTGTTAATGTATGTGAGATTATCAAGGTTATAAATGTCAGTGAGCTTTGCTGAGCAGTTCAGTGATACTAAAGGAAAATAAATCTTGTGTTTCCCCAGATATCCATTATATTAGTGTATGCAATCTGTTATTATCATAGATAAATAGATAGATAATAGTTGTTATGTGCCATTGAATTGGAACCTTCCTTTGGATTTGCAACACAGCTCCTTACCACTAAGCCAGAGCTTCCTCAAAGTAGTACATGTTGTTGTTGTTGTTGTTGTTGTTGTTATTGTGTGCATTTGAGTCAGAACTGACCCATAGCTGACTCTTCAGCAGATTCTCGTAGGCAGTTAATTACACAGGAGAAGATTACCCATCCTTCTGTGCAGCAGTTGGTGAATTCAGATCACATACTCCCGGAACTCCACTGCAGCTTCTTTCCACTAGACCATGAGAGCTCCCTGGTACATATTACTGGTATGAAGGATTGTTATCCACATTGAATTAGAAATATATATCACCTTTCTAAATAACTTTGGATTGACTAATCTTTTAAGTAGTAACGTATTAACGAACCATAAAAGAACAATTTCCTGAAATAGCTTTAAGATCTGAGTACTATTAATAGACTGTATTTTTAAAGTTTCTTAAAATAAGCATTGTTTAACAAAACTCCATGTCACTAGAAAGCTTGGACTTCTTTGACTATGGAGTACAATTTAAACACTATTTCTGAAGATGAGCCGTAAACTCATGGTAGTGGTGATTACCACTGAGTGGATGCCATCTTGCTATTATGTGCCTATCAAATTTACTGCAACTCATGTTGTTGTTGTTGATATGTACCATCGAGTCACTTGCGACTCATAGCGACCCTATTTACAATAGCCCTAAACTCTGCTCTGTCCTGTGTCAGTGGCACTGTCCCTGAGACTCCCATCCCGATTATTCCAGTCACTGAATCAGTCCACCTCATAGAGGGTCTTCCTCTCCTGCACTGTCCCTCCACCCTACCAAGCATGATGTCCCTCTCCAAGGACCAGTCCCTCCTTAAAATATATCCAAAGTATGTTAGACGAAGCCTCAGAATCCTAGCCTCCAAGGAGCAGCCTGGTTTAACCCTCTCCAGGATGAATCTGTTTGTTTTACTATCAGTCCATACTACCCTCCATATTCTTCTCCATCACTACAGCTTAAAGGCATCAATTCTCCTTCTGTCCTCCCTAGTCATTGTCCAACTCTCTGATGCATAACAAGTGATTGCAAAGACCATGGCCTGTATCAGATGCACCTTAGTCTCCAGAGAGACACCATTGCTCTTCAGTACTTTGGAGAGGTCCCTAACAGCAGACTTTCCCATGGCAATACGCCTTTTAATTTTCTGGGTACTGGTGCCAAGAGTGTTGACTGTGGAGCCAAACAAACTAAAGCTGTAAACAGTCTCAATCTCTTCACCACCCATCCTGATGCTGCCAATTGGCCTAGTGGTGAGAATCTTTGTCTTCTTGACATTGAGCCTCAATCCATACTGAAGGCTATAGTCCTTGACCCTCTGCAGCAAGCGCTTCAGGTCCTCCTCAGTTTCAACAAGCAGTGTTGTGTCATCTGCATAATGCAGATTGTTGACGAGTCTTTCACCAATCCTGATACCACATTTCTCCTCATAGAGCCCAGCCTCCCAGGTAATCTGTCTGCATAGAGGTTGAAAAGGTATGGAGATAGGACACATCGCTGGTGTACACCCTTCCCAATTTTGAACCATGCAATGTTTCTCTGCTCTGTTGTGACAGCTGCCTCTTGGTCCAAGTATTGGTTTCGCATTATGACGATCAAGTGTTCTGGCATTCCCATTCTTCTCAGAGTCAGCCACAGTAAAAGAAGTTCTTAAAAGCCATTCTAGCCACAAATGTCTAGTTCTTTCAGTTGAAAGAAAAAGTATAATACAAAATGTTACCTATAAATTTCAGGAAGCATTCCATGTAGAAAATACAGCGACAGCTCTATGAAACAGGGTCATGTTTTATGCCATAACTATCACCATGCCTTCCTTGTTTATGTTTACTAATCTCCAGTCATGCAATGATTGCTGCCAACTACAATAGGGCTTCTAATACTTAGGATTTAGAAGCAGGAGTGGCATCCACTTCCTAAATAACATGCTCCATGAAACTCTGTGAACATTTATAAATGTTGATAGCTGTAGAGGGGCTTGAGACCTTTTGTTCATAGGGTCACTGTGAGTCATGCTTGACACGAAGGCAATCAACAACAACAATACTTAGGATAAAGTGTGTTCAAAATAAAACTATACCTTCATGGAAAATTTCTCTTCTATAGACATTCATTAGGATCACTATGGGACAATGATTGATGGGCACACAATTCCGCATATTTTGTAATTTCATCTATTTCACTTTTTAGATGAGAACACTAAAGTCCCTCGTAGGCCTCTTAGTTAGGATTAACTGAGATGGGGTACTCTTCCCATAAATGATCAAAAAAGTATTAACATTCTCTTAAAAAAAATAATGGCTTTGTTGGTAGTGGTCCTGTTTTTGCTAAAATAGAAATAGTTTTCCTTTCAGTATCTTATTTTCTTTTTAATAAATTCTCTCCTCTGTCTTTTAAAGATCTCCTTTCTAGCAAATATACCACCTTTAGGATTGAAAGTGTTTAAGATTTTGGAATCAACAAGTTCAAAATCACTCTTAGCAGAATACGTTCTATACAATGGCAAAACAGAAGTTAAAGGACTTTTCAACATAAAGAATGTACAGAGTGCTGAAGAAGATATAACGCTAGAAAACTCCTTTATTAAACTTCGATTTGGACGATCAGGGCTTATGGAGGTATGTTCATTTAAGTAATTCTGAAATTCATAGGAGCTTTCTTATCACTTTTACTCAACATGTAGTAAAGTTAAATGTACATAAGTAGGATTACTTGTGTAAAGAGATTTAAAGGTATGCTTAGGTAAGATTGTACCAATTATGTCCAGAGTACACAGTCATCTGGGGATAGTGTAGCTCTGTGAACTACCTGTCATTGGACTATAACTTGGTATTGTGAATGTTAAGAAATTCTTATGGAAACTTGTAAAGCAATTTGGTAGAGTAAATTTATGTCTGTTGACTATGACCCTAAAAAAAAAACATTGAGTTTGTGTTTGCTGTCACTTATATTTCTTTTTTCCCACAAGTTCAATTTCATTGTACTTTATAGAAATGTTGGCTTATGTAGATTGGAAAGAAAAAGGAAACCTGCCCCATCACAATGGAAAATTTAAAAAATAGGCTAGCCCTTCTAATTTGTTTATATCTTTCTTAATGAAGTATAGAATGGATTCCTGTTCTTTTTGTTAAAGGTTTTTAATCTCAAGACTATAAAATATGGAGTGTTCAACCAAGAGTTTTTACTATTAGAAATGTAACATTTTAAAAATATATTTAGTAGGTTTTCTATCTTTTTATATCAGTATTTAGTGTTTTCATAAGAGCATATACATGGAACTAATACATTTGATATCTTAATGTGGTTATTATCATAATGGTTCATTGTTTTTAAACTCTTTTTTTTATTTTTAGGAAATGATAAGTAAAGAAGATGGCAAACATCGAATAGTAAAATTGGAATTTTCATGGTATGGAACCACAAGTAGAAAAGACAAAAGCGGTGCCTATCTTTTCTTACCTGATGGGGAAGCCAAGGTAAATGCTGATGAATGAGCAGTCAGTAGATGCTAAAAGACTAATGGGGAGTGGGGGGCTTATTGATACAGTAACTGACAATAAGGGCAGGTGTGTCAAGTACTGAGGTTGGCTTGGGTAGGGCAAGATTCAGAGTTATTATTCATAGGGTCGCTTTGAATTGTAGTCAGCTTGATACAGTAACAATTGGGGATACATAATTTAGTGCCCATATATTCTATCCCTTTAGTATTTGTAGTGTATGTTATTAGTTAACTTACAGTTAAAAGTTAGGTAAAGAATTTTTCAGAGTAAGACTACAGTTAGAATGCAACAATGAATTAAATATTCAATAAAATTAATTTGAAGTTAAAAATGAAGCGGCTAGATATGACCTAGGATGCTGTTGTACCCTTCTGTGCATATGCAGCACAAGCATATATATATGTCCATACAAAATACGCAGTCATGGGTGAAAAATAAAATACCCAATGGACTTTCTGTTGCTCCTTAACTTTTAGTATTTAAAACTCAAAATGTATGTTTGATTGCTTTTTTTTCCTCCCTCTACTCTTGACTATAAAAAATTCTGGCATATTTTGAAAATGCAGAAAGCTGAAGAAAACAATAAAAATTACCAACTAGTCCATAAGCCAGTAAAAACTACTTGCAACATTTTGATGTGTTTCTTATTTTGTTTTGTGAACATCCTTTCTCCCTCTTTCCCAGGTTTTGTCTTACTGCATGCACATATTTTATTGTACATTGTGAAAAGGCTTACAGTCTGATGGTATATTCTCTGAAAACACAACTTTAATATACGCTGTTGTGTTTACTTAAGGATCTCTTGTTGATGTATATGTGCCTTTTCGTCCAGTTATCACTGTTATAAAATCATGATAAACATTCTTTACAGTGTTTTTATACAAGTGTGACTATTTCCTTGGAATTCTCCTGAAGAGTTTTCTATCAGTTCATGAAGCCTCTTAAGGCTTTTCATACTGCTGCTTCTCTCTGCAGATAGACTACATACATTTTTAAAGTGGTTCTCTAATATCTGTTGCAACTTTTGATAGCCATATTAAAAGAGTTTCAATAATATATGAAACAAACTCTGTTGTTATTGTTGTTATATACCTTCTAGTTCCTGCAACTCATAGCAACCCTGTCTGTGTACAACAGCCCTGAAGCCTGCACTGTCCTGATCCATCTCACTGACTCTGACTCACCTCCCCGTATTACCCAAGTTACTGTGTCAGTCAGTCTCATTCAGGGTCTTCGTCTCCGGCGCTGTCCCTCTGCTTTTCTAAATAGTCCTTCTCCAGTGACTGGCCCCTCCTGGCCATGTGCCCAAAGTATGTGAGACAAAGCTTCGAAATCCTAGCCTCCAAGGAAAAACATACTTTACTGTAAATATTTTTCTTTTTCATGGTTACTGTTAAGGGCAAATCTCTTTGCACATTTCATCATGCATATGAGTTTATGAAGCTCTTTGATTATTTTTCTATTGAAGTGTCTTACTGGTCTGTGAGATATTTTTCTTGCATAGTATAATAAACACAAGTAACCTGGTGGTGTAATGATTAGATGCTCAGTTGCTAACCAAAGTGTTAGCAGTTCAAACCCACCCTGTGGCTGGATGAGTGAAAGATTTGTTAATTCCCTCCTATAAAGATTACAAACTAGAAAATGCTATAAAGTTGTTCTGTCTGCCATAGGGGTCACAGCATTAGAAAATTATCTGCATGGCACCCAGTAACAGTAGTAAGCACATTAAACCTGTTTTCTATATGTTGCCAAATTTTCCCTCAAATTTATTATTAATTTTTCTGTTACAGTAGGTTTTCGTTTAATTAATTATTTTGTTAAGTGTTTCTTCCTTTGCTTTTATACATGTATAGGTCTTTCCCACCTCAGTGAGAAATAGTGTACTTTTTTGTTGCCTAGGCATCTGTAGTCTGAAAAAGATACTATTATGAAAACCTGCTCACCAGAATAACATATTATGTTGTAAGGGATTGTGTGGACCACATTAGGAATTGTAGTTTTTGTTTATTTAAATCACTGATAAGTTAAAGATAAAATGACTCATGGTAGTCGGCATTCCAGATAGGGAATCCTGAGAAAGTATTTTCCCTCCAATTTTCTGTCCAGATATTTTGTTTTGTTTGATTTGTTCTTATCCTTTTAAAAAAAGTATCTTTGAGGTGAAATTGTGTCCATGGACAATAGTGTTGTTGTTGTTCTCATTAGGTGGTAGTGGTTATTATTACGAGTTGCCTGTGGCTCTTCGCGACCCTGTATACCCCAGATCTGAGCTTCCTCTATCCTGTGCCTCCCTCAGCATCTCTGACGTGCTCAAGCCCATGGTCATGGTCATTGTGCTAGTCCAGCTTGTTGGGGTCGTCTTCTCTTTCCCTGACCCTCTGCTTTTCCCAGCATGAACTTTTCCAAAGAGTGGCACCTCCTCGTAGCATGACTAAATTATTTAACATTTTCTTTTCTTTTTCAGTAAGTGTTATGACAGATAAGGAGATCTAACTGTACGTTATTATAGATTATAAAGAGACATCAGGATAGAAACAGAACCCCAGGAATTTCCATTTAGGGTTTTCATCCCCTTAGTACATACATGTAGATCGGTAGATACAAGCACTTTATGAAGTATAAAACACAAACTTACTCATTTGCTTTGAGTCATGATTGACCTGATGCTCTGTTGAGTTTCCAAGACTGTAAAATACATGAGAGGCAATTGCCTGTATTTCTCGCCTTGGAGCTGTTAGTGGATTCGAACTGGCAGAAAGAAGGGTGCTACTTTGAGTTAATAACTCCCTATGGACTCTGTCGCCAAAGTTGAGTTGAATTGTAAAGTTCAGTTGTAAAAGTTGAATTGTAAAATTCAACTTAATACAACTTATTGGCGTTGAGTCAGAAGTGATTCAGAGCTGACCCTCCAGTCGGTTTTCAGAGGCTAATAATCATATCGGAATATATCATAGGAATAATCACATAGGAAGAGAATATCCATCTTTGTCCCTCAGAGCAACTGGTGGATTTGAACTGCCTCCCTTTCAGTTGGCAGTGCAACTCCCTATCCAGTTCACCAGTGCTCCCTCTAAAGCTTAAAATATTATGTTAATTCCATGATCTTTTCCTCTAGCTAAAAGGATACGTTTGGAAGGGGAATATCATACTATGTTGCTTACACTGTAAACCTGCTTTTCATGCTCTTGTGATTTCTAAGTCATTTAATACTTAAGAATACAAATACCATATAAGCAAATCTGTTCCCATACTATTTAAGTAATGTGATTTCTCTTATTTTCTTGAATATGAATGCTAAAGAATGAAAGGTAAACCAATGATTTCCGAGTCATTTCTTTAGGAAGTTTGTAATGTGTTTGCTTTATATCTAGCTTGTTCTTGAAGTACTTTGTGTTGTAGTGAACTCACTGTGATGAAGCTATGCTTCCAACTCCAGCCTCCTGTTTATTTAGAAAGCTCCCTGTGGCTCTTCCTTGCTGCTGCCTTGACCTCTCAACATTAGGGGGCCGTGGTTATAATGACTGCCTGCCTGGAAAAATGTCATGGCTGTGGAACAATTTCTAGCTCTAATAAATAACTATATTGATAATATAGAAGAATCATAATGAGAAATTTTTGTAGCTAGGAGGAATATTTGTAGACCGTATAGGCCAATCAAGTTGTAAACATTTTGATTTTCTCTTTCAGCATTTATTATAATGAAAAACCTTATAATCAATATTTATAGTAAGTGCTTGTTCTGATACATAATGAAGTTTGCTTTTCATTTAAAATTGCAAATGTCAGATGATACACATTTACCATTGTGGAGACTATAATAAGTATTTCTTGAAAATGCTTGGAAACCAAACAGTTTTTCTTAAAAATATGTCATTATATCTGCAGCTTTATGTGTATACAACCATGCCTTTTCTAAGAGTGGCACATGGAAGGATTTATTCAGAAGTGACTTGCTTCTTTGACCATATTACTCACAGAGTGCGCCTCTACCATGTACAAGGTAAGAAAGCCAATAAACTCAGTTCTGTCACATCTTTGTACCATCTCTTAAATTCTTGATTTTCTGGATTTTCTCATTCTTTTCCAAATTAGCAATTGGGTTTTGAAGATATTATTATCTTATAAGTTTGACATCATACCTTTAGCATAATTTAAAGAATACTCCATACCATTTGATAGTAAAAAAGTGATAAAACATTTAATCCCTACATATTCATGTTGGTTTTTTCCTATGAACAGTTTCTCTTCTTCACCTTCATTATTGATTTGTCTCCATAATGTACTCATTAAAGAGAAGGTATAGAGTTTTTGTAAGATGTAAATTCTGTTATATAGGCCTTTCAGTTACTACACCATTGACTAGCTGTGCTGCATACACATGCATATGTGCATACACACATGCACACGCAGCCTGTCTTGAATATAAAATATAGTACAGAAGATTTGTGCATTTAATTTTAAAGGAAATATGTTCTTAACTGGTTTTGTTTGTGCACAGTTCTGTTCCTGTTTGAGTACAAAATCAGGAAATTGCTTATTGCTTTTAGAATAGTATTGAGCAATTTACTGTAACTTTATTGACTTTTGATCACTTTAGGAACTTCAACCTGGGATGTTAGCACTTCCAAACAGACTGGGCAGAACCGTGGATCTCACTTACATACACTCATATTTGCAGTTAATGTTGTTTGATTTTTTTATTTCAGTCATTTTTTTTCGAGCCACATATATAGCCCTAGTAAATGCTATTATAAAATTCAACTATGTCAGGATATCAACTCTAAAAGAAAAAGATTTTATAAAAATGCATTTTAAAGTTTATTTTTGCTTTTAGTTAGCTGGAAAGCATTAGAGAAGGAAAAATATTCTTTCTCCAAGTCTTCAAACAGAAAATAAAGCGTTTCACAAACTAAAAAGAAAATATGAACAAGTACTATTTACGTTTTAGGTATTGTGGCTAAGTAAAGGATATTTGCAGTGTTCTGAATAAAAGGATTTCTAGAGCAAATCAAGTTCCATTTTCTTATTTCAGGATCTAATTTTGCCCTTATTTAACTTTGAATTTCATTAATGTTTATCTTTCATTAGTATTCAGGTGTGCATAAACTTTCTTTGATACTTCAGGTTAAAATATGATACATGTTTTAAATAAGTCATGATTCACTGGTTGTATCCAGAGGTCAAACGTCTTTGGGACAGTGATAAAACTACTAAGAGCCACTAAGATTGTCTTAAGTGTTACTTTTATCATTATCTGGAATAACTTTATCTGCAGGAAAGCTTGTTCTTAATCACTCTTTTATGGCATTTCCCCAAATCTATAGTAAGTTAGAAACAATGCTTTCACTCATCCATTTGTATTCTTGAGCAAGCCATTATTTAACATCCAGAGAGCTCTGAAATTACATTTGCTAGCTGTCACCAAAGGTTTCATTTTGAGTAGAAAATAGCATTATCACAGCTAAAATGCACTTATCTATTTTTAGTTTTTCTTACAGTATTGTTTTTTTAATGAAAAGTTCTTCCATGAGTAAAACATCGGACTTACTTAATTGGGTATAGATTGCCCTGTGCCATCAAGTGGATTCACCATCATTTTCATTAATCATATTAATAAGTAGATTATTGTTGTTATTAGATGCTATCAAGACTAGTACAACTTTTATTGAACTACTGAACAACAGATCTAAATCCTGTCTTATCCTGTGCTATCCTCAACACTTCTAACATACTTGAGCCATTGCTGCAGTCACTTTGTCAGTCCATCTGGTTGAGGATCTTTCTCTCTTTTTCCGACCTTCCACCTTTGCAAGCATGATGTTTCTTCATCAGGGAACTGCCCTTTGAAACAACATGCCCAAAGTGTGAGAAGTGAAGTTTTGTCATCTTTGCCTCCAAATAGCACTCCATCTGTACTCTCTCAAAGACATAGCTATTTGTTCATTTTACAAGTCATGGGATGTTTAATCCTGTTCTCTAGCACAACTTGAAGGTATAATTCTTCTTCTGTAATCTTTATACATTGTCAAGTTCTTAGATGCCTGGCAAGTTTAGGTGCACCTTAGGCTGCAAGCTGACTGTGTTGGTCTTCAGTAATTTGAAAATGTCCTTGACAACAGACTTTCCCAATGCAGTATGTCTCTGGATCTCCTAACGGCTGGTACTGGATGCTTGTAAGATAAAGTTGTTGACAGTTTTCAATCTTTTTTCCCCATCCATCATGATGTTGCCTATTGATACAGTAATGAGAATTTTTGTTTTCTTGATGTTGAATTGTAATCCATGTTCAACTTATGCAATAATTGCTTAAAGTCTTTATCACTTTCAGATTTTGTAACATGTTGTAACACAGGTTGTTGAGGAGTCTTCCTCAATCCTGATGCCAGTTTCTTCATAAAGTCTAGCTTCTCAAGTGATTTGTTCAGTGTATAGATTGAATAGGTATATACAGAGGATTTAACCCCGAAGCACATGTTTTTGGATATTAAACATGCAGTATTCCTTTGTTCTGTTCGAACAACATCCTCTTTCTCTAGGTATAAGTTTTGCATGAGCACAATTAAGTGTTTTGGCATTCCCATTCTTCTCAATGTTAGACATAATTTGCTATGATTTATGCAACCAAATGTCTTTAAAATAGCTGATAAAGCACAAATAGACATTCTTCTGGTATTGTCTACTTCTGCAGCTTCTGTCTGACATCAGCAGTGTTCTGAATGGCCTCTTCTAAACTCAGCCTGAGCTTCTGGCAGTTCGCTGTCAATGTATGATTCTATCCATTTTTGGATGTTCTTCAGCAATATTTTACTTCTTACAAAATTAATGATATCGTTTGATAATTTCCACATTCTGTTGGAGCACCTTTCTTGGGAATGAAAAAAAAAAAATATGGATTTCTTCCAGTCATTTAGACAGGTAGCTTTCTTCCAAATTTTATAGGACAGATTGGTGAGAGCTGGAGAACAACTGACCATCAGTTTACTTATGTGCAAGTTCAAATTGAGGATAAAAAATTAAAATATGTCCACAAGAACCAAAATATGACCTTGAGTCTAATCATCTGTATTTGAAAATAATTTTAAGAAAATGTTTGAGGCATTTAACACCAATGATTGACAACCAAATGAGTTGTGGAATGACATCAAAGATATATCATCCATGAAAAGAATAAATGGTCATTGCAAAAACACAAGAGAAATAGACAATAAAAATGGATGTCAGAAGAGACTGAAAATTGCACTAGAATTTCAAGAAACCGAAATAAAAGCAAGAGATACTGAAGTAAAGGTGCAGAACAGATGATTTCAAAAGGCAGCTCAGGAAGACAAAGCAAAGCATTAGAGTGTGCAGAGAGCTAGAGTTAGAGAATAAAAAGAGCAGAACATGCTTGTCATTTCTCAAACTGAAAGAACTGAAAAACAAATTCAAGCTTTGCGTTATAGTACTTAGAGATGCTTTGGGGGAAATCTTGAGTGATTAAAAGAAGATGGAAATACACAGAACCACTATCCCAGAAGGAATAGGCCAGCACTGAAATAGTTCACAAAGTAGGAAACTGGGCTGCAATCCCAATGGCACATATTTTGAATCTACCTGCTGCTCCACAGGAGAAGGATGGGCAATCTCTCGTATGAATTAACTGTCTCTGAAAACCCTCCAGAGCTTTGGGTTTTTTCTGACCTGATGGTAAACAACAACCATATGATTAAGTGCCAATTGTAATGTGGAAAAAAGTTCAAGCTGCATTGAAGACATTGGCAGAAAATAAGGTCCTAGGAATGAGTGGCATACCAAGTGACATGTTTGAGAAGTAGACAAGATATAAGTAAATACAAAAGCATCCTCTAATAAATTCCCCAGTGCCCAATCAAGTATATCTATTAAGTGCTTTGACTATTTTTATATAGAGCTTTCTTCGCATAATGTGTCTGTCTGCTAAACAAAAGTTTGATGGTTCAAGTTTCCTAACTGCTCCACAGAGGAAAGATGAAAAAACTCATAAAGATTAACAGCCTCAGAAACCTAATGGAAGGTCACCCAACCCAGTGGCAGTGGGCACATTTGTTTAATTGTGCCTATCAATTTCAGGTGATATTCCTCATGTAAGCAGGCCTCCATAAACAAAAATCAAAGCAAATAATAGATATACTTGACTGAGAACTGGAAAGTTTGTTAATGAGTCATGGGAGCAGAGCAAAAGAACACTACATGGTTTATAATTAAAAGAGGTGTGTGTTAGGGTTGTAGTATCTCTCTATACCGATTGAATCTGCTGAACAAATTATTCAAGAAGCTGGGCTCTATGAAGAAGAATATAACATCTGGACCAGAGGAAGACTCATCAATAACCTCTTATTCAGATGACAAAACCTGTTTGCTGAAAGTGAGGAGAACTTTGAATGTTTGCTGTAGATGATCAAAGAATATAGCCTTTAATGTGGATTACATCTCAATGCCAAGAAAAGAAAATTCCCATCACTAGACTAATAGGCAACATCATGATAGATGAAAAAGATTGAGATTGTCAACAATGTCATCTTACTTGGATCCACAGTCAATACACTTGGTACCAACATTCAAGAGATCAAGAGACATATTGCACTGGGAAGGTCTGTAATCGAGGACCTCTCCAAATTATTGAAGAACAGTGATGTCAGTTTAAGGACTAAGGTGTGCCTGATTCAGGCCATGGCCTTTCCAGTCACTTGCTGTGCATCTGAGAGCTAGACAGTCACTAAGGATGACAGTAGAAAAATTGATGCCTTTGCCTCATTTCTCTATTTCTCCCCCATGTATTTCTTTTTATATTGCTTTTCTTCTCTTTTATGTTCCAGTATAGAGGCTTAGTACTGATGAGAACTACTTATTGGGTAAAAGCCTCTCTTCTTTATTCCTAAATGAACCAGCCTCATCATCTCATGCATCCATTGCAATCATTAGTTCTCACTTATTAACTCTAACCCAAAGTTCATAACCTGCTGTCTCACTGCTTTGGAAAGATTTTAAAGTGCTAAAGTATAATATTGCTCTGGTACTTGAAATATACAAAAGTCTGACTTCTAGGTATTTAAGATATTTAAAAATTATGTTTGATTAGTCAGATAAGAAAATAGAAGTTGTTCTAAACCAGACAGAATATTAGCATAATTAAAATAAAGATAAAAACCTCAGAATACCACTGAATCTTTCAGTAAGTAGAAAAAAACTAAGACTGAATCAGTTTTCTTTATTAGAGTTTTGTAGCTTCAAAGCAGAAAGCTTTACAAATTTATAGGAAATAACAGATAAATTAGTATCAGATGAAGTTAGCCTCTCCAGATAAGTTTTCCTGTACTTGTGTGAATTGAACCTAAAACTGGCCAATATAAAACCACTCCAAGTAACACAAGAAATCTTATCTCTCACTAGCCCAGAGCAGTTTTGGTGGGTTGGGTTGTTTTGGTTTTTTTTCCCCCCAACATGAAAGTAATTGCTGGAAAATGGAGAGACCATAATCATTTGTGTGACTTCTTACCAAATATGGTTTCCTGCGTTTGTACTTGATATCCTTATAGCTAATCAGGAAATGTGTGTATTGGAGTTGTATTTGAGCACACCTTGCTCTTTCAATATGTTGAGAAAAGAATCTGAAGAGCTGAACTATTTAAAAAACATGGTATTAGCAGTGGTGGAGAACTCATTAATAAGTAAGTATTGAAGCACTTACTTATGAAGCTTAAAAATTATAGCCATCGGGATAACACTGAATCATAAAAAGACCAAAAATATTCACTGATGTATATAGGCAGCATCATGATAAATGGAGAAAAGATTGACGTTGTGAAGAAAGCTGTTTTAGTTGGATCTACCATTAACACTTACAGAAGCAGCAGCCAAGAAATCAAATGTCATACTGCATTGGACAAGTAGGCTGTCAGAGACCTCCTTAAAATGCTAAAGAGCAAGGATGACCTTTTGAGAACTGAGGTGCATCTAACCCATTCTATAGTATTTTTGATTGCTTTACCTGCTCATATAGGACATATAGAACTGCCAGAAATTCAAGCTGAATTTAGAAGAGGACATGACACAAAGGATATCATTACTGAGTCATATAGATCCTGGCTGGAAGCAGAGAATACCGGAAAAATGTCTGTTCGTGCTTTATTGACTATCCAGAAGCATTTGATTATGTGGATTATAACAAATTATGGTTAACATTGAGAAGAATGAAAATCCCAGAACACTTAGTTTTGCTCATGTGCAACCTATACCTAGATCAGGAGGCTATTGGACAGACAGAGCATTAGAACACTACACAGTTTAACATTAAGAAAAATTATGCATCAAGATTATATCCTTTCACCATTTTTATTCATTCTGTATAATAAATAGATTATTATTCAAGAAGCTGGACTCTTAAGAAGAATAGGGCATAAGGATTGGAGGAAGACTCATTAACAACATATGTTATACAGATGACACAACCTTCCTGAAAGCGTGAAGAGGACTCTAAAAGATAAAAAATACAGCTTCCAAAGTGGATTGTGTCTCAACAGCAAGAAAACAAAAATTCTCACCACTGGACCAATAAGCAATGTCATGATAGATGGAGAAAATATTAAGTTGTCAACAGCTTTCTCTTACTTGGATCCCCAATCTACACCCTTGGTATCAGCAATTAGGAAATGAGGAGAAGTATTGCACTGGGAAGGTCTGCAATCCGGGACTTCTCCAAATTATTAAAGAGCAGTAATGTCATTTTGAGATAAAGGTGCACCTTACTGTAGCCTCTTCAGTCATGCTTCTGAGAACTAGACAATGAACTGAATTTATTCCTTTGAGTTGTGGTGCTGGAGGAGAGTACTAAATATCCCATGGGCTGCCAAGAGCACAAACATGTCTGTCTTGGGTAGGGTGAAACTGTGTTGCTTCTTGGAGGCAAGGATTTTGAAACTCCGTCTCACATACATTGAGCATGTTGCCAGGAGGGACCAATCCTTGAAGGATTGACACAGTGATTGTAGCAGTGGAGTCAGATGTGTTAGAGAATGTGAAGTTGGCTCAGGATAGTGTAAGGTTCAGAGCTATATTCACGGGGTCACTGTGAGTCATCATTGACTCAGTGATATAAAACAACAACATAGTGCTATGGGTCATACAGTTTTTGAAGGCCTGTTATTTCAGAAGGGATAGCCAATACTTATTCCTATTGTTGTATTCCATCGAGTCAGAAATGACCCATGGCTGGCCCTCCAGTGGGTTTTCAGAGACAGTAAATTGCATGGGAAGAGATTGTTCATCCTTCTCCTGTGAAGCAGCTGGAGGATTCGAACCATTCACCTTTGGGATTGCAGTACAGTTTTTTACAACTAGGGTTGGGAGTTCTGCTTTAGTACAGCAACTGACAGACAAGCACTGTATGCAAAAGTGCTGAACATAGACAAGCAAACATATATGTATCCAAATTACTAAAAGCAGCAATATAAAGGATACTTTCCAATACAAAAACTGAAAGATAAACTCGGCCTTTGTCTTCATTCTCCCTCCCATTTTTTTCCTCCCTCCCTCCACTGCCCAGGGGCCCTGAGGCCAATCTCTGATAGCCTGTTCCAGTCACTCCCTCTTTACTCTGGATGCTCCCTGGAGGTCCCTAGCTTGATTCTTGGTCCTGTGACTCCTCTGAACTCCAGACCTGCTCTCCCTCATGTGTCTGGATCCTGTGACAACACTGGCCTCCTGCCTGGTTCTACAGCATGTTGTTAATGATTTCATTTTGCTCAGATTCATAATCAACACTCTAGGCACCAGCAGTCAGGAAATCAAAAGACAAACTGCCTTGGGAAAATCTGTTGTCAGTGACTTCTCCAGAGTGCTAAAGAGCAGGGATGTCAGTCCAGAGATTAAGATTGCCTGATCCAGTGGAGCTCTGGTGGCCTAGTGACAAGAAGCTGCACTGCAATCCCAGAGGTACACGGTTCAAATCCACCAGATGCGCTGCCAGAGAAGGAGGAGCAATCTCCTCCTGTACCAGTCAGATCTGATTTGACGGTACATGCACACAAAATAAAAAAAAAAGATTGCCTGATCCAGTCCATGGGGTCTCTCAGTTGCTTGCTATGTATCTAAGAGCTGGACATTGACTGAGGATGAAAGAAGAATCAATGCCTTTGAGTTGTGGTGCTGGAGAAGAGTATTGAACATACCATGGACTTCCCAGAGAACAGTTGTGTCTTTGAGAGGGTGAAACCAGTTTTCTCCTTGGGTGCAAGTATTTTGAAGCCCTCACATACTTTGGGCATGTTGCCAGGAGGGACCAGTCCTTAGAGAAGGTCAATATGCCTGGAAGGATAGAAAGTCAGCACAGAAGAGGAAGACTCTGGATGAAATGGATTGACACAGTGACAGTGGTAATTGGGTCAGCTGCCGGAGAATGTGAAGTTGGCTCAGGATATGGCACGGTTCAGAGCCATTGTTCCTAGGGCTTCTGTGAGTCGTTGACTCAGTAGCACTTAACAAAAACAACTTCATGCTCTGGTGGTGTATTTCTTAAGGAGTCACATTTCTAACCTAAATGCTGTGTCTCTGAAGGTTTGAATACATGAGAGTGCTTCAGATGAGAGGTACTGAGGAAAAGGTAGACCTCCCATGTGATGTATACCCTTGAAAGTCCAGTGGAAGATCAGTCGTGAGTTAGTTCTGATTCAATGGCAGTGAGGTTTGGTGTTGTAGAATGAGCTTTTCTTTGCACTCTCTCACTTCCACCTATAATTTTTCTTTATACTCATTATGTGAATGTTCAGTTTATCAGAATTCTCAATCAGTGGGGTTTTATTTACATGACTAGTTGAAGCCTATGTTTGAAACAGAAAGTCTTCAGGATGTTCAAATCTATATGTTTTCAGATGGCCTAAATGATTTCTCAGTCTTACGGGTTATGGTGTCAAAATCTCGCTAACGAAGCAATACTTTAAATATCATTGATTTGATAAGTACTTGAACAATAGTTGAAGTTGTAAACCTTAACAACATATAATCTCATATGATCGATTAAAATACTTAGTCAAAATGTGGCTTTTATTATCTTATGTGTGGTGAAAACTTTAGCCAACAGCCAAAACCCTGTTGCTGTTGAATTAATTCTGACTCATGGTGACCCCATGTGTGTCATGGCAGGACTGTTTTCCACTAGATTTTGACTGGCTATAATCTTACAGAACTGGATTATTAGGATGTGTACCAAGGCAATGGTGCAAACTGCAAGCCTTGCAGTTAGTAGGCAACAGCAAACCATTTGACCACCAGAGTCCCAGCTTTTCTTAAAATAGCAAAACATCAGTGCAGGAATTAACTTATTAAATTACTTTGATGTGTATGCTGATTTAGCATCCTTGAAACTAGTTATTTAAATTATTATTAATAAATTAAATACTATTTTTGTTTTATTAAGTAATTATGGTCGAGAGAGATGCTATTAGTGTTTTAGAAGTAGTCATTGTTGTTGTTATGTACCATCAAGTCACTTGAGCCTCATTGCGACCCTATGTACAATAGCTCTGAGGCCTGCCCTGTCCTGAGCCAGTTTCACTGACTCTAACACAACTAACCCCATTACCTCAGTTATTGTGTCAGTCTATCTCATCTGGGGTCATCTTCTCCTGAGCTGTCCCTCCATCCTTCTGAGTATGGTGTCCTACTCCAAAGACCAGTCTCTTCTGGCTTCATGCCCAAAATATGTGAGACAGAGCTTCAGAATCCTAACCTCCAAGGAGAAACTTTGTTTCACTCTCACCGGAACAGACCTGTTTGTTCTCTTGGTGGACCTTGGTCTGTTCAGTTCTCTTCTCCACCACCACAAATCAAAGGCATTGGTTCTTCTTCTTTCCTCCTTACACATTGTCCAGCTCTCTGATGCATTTCAAGTAATTGCAAAGACCATGGTCTGAATCAGGCACATGTTAGTCTCTGACCACAGATTTTCCCAGAGCAATTTGTCTTTTGGTTTCCTGACTGCTGGTGCCAAGAGTGCTGATAGTGGAGCCAAGCACGCTGAAATTGTTAACCACTTCAATCTCTTCTCCATCTCTTATGTTGCTACCAATTGGCCCAATGGTGAGAATCCTTGTCTTTTTGATGGTGAGCTTCAATTCATATTGAAGACTACTGTTCATGACCTTCTGCAGCAAATGCTTCATGTCTTGCTCAGTTTTAGGAAGCAAGGCTGTGTCGTCTGTGTATCACAGGGTGTTGATGAATCTTCCTCCAGTCCTGATGCCACATTCCTCCTCATAAAGCTCAGCCTCCCAGATGATCTATTCTTCATATAGATGAGACAGGACTCATTCCTTACATACTCTTTTCCTGATTCTGAACCATGCAGTGCTTCCTTGCTCTATTCTGAGGAGTGCTTCCTTGGCTGAGTATAGGTTTTGCTTGAACAAAATCAAGGGTGCTGGGAATCACATTCTCCCCAAGAATAGCTACAATTTGTTATGATACACAAAGTCAAATGCCTTACATAGACAATAAAACATAGATAGAGATAGACATCCCACTGGTACTCTTTGTGTTCTGCCAAGATCTATCTGACATTCGTGGTAAAGTAATTGTATTAGGGCACTTACCTGGCTTGTGATGTGAAAAACTTGATTGTATCAAACAAAAAGTGTGGGAAGAAACAGAAAATGAGATACTTGTACCTGTCTTCTGTCTTTATTAAGTGTTCATTCTTGTTAAGCCTTTCAAATAAAGTTTACTAAAGTAAACTCATTAATTTTTAAAACTGAAATAGCAGTAATCTGAAATTAAAATCAATCCAAAAAACCACTGGTTGAGTCAGTTCTTCTAACTCATGGCAACCCTCCATTGAGTTTCTGAGACTGGAAACTTAACAGGAGCAGAATGCATCATTGTTCTACCAAAAAGCAACCGATGGTATTGAACTACTGACTATTGTGTTAGCAGCCCCAGATGTAAGTTCTTTTATCTCTCCTCTGAATTCTTTTACCCATTTGTGTTCAGAGTAACTTTGACCCAAATATTAAACTTTGGGAAACTCAAACCAAGAACAGAAATCAAACAACACTTCTCAAATAATATAAACTGTTTAGTTATTTTTGTTTCATAACAAAATTGAGAAACCTCAGTTCACTCTGCTTTTGGTTTTGTTCGTGTTTTGCTATTTAACTTCCTCTTCTCTATTTGTGTGCTCGCAGATAGTCGTCTGGAAACTGTATGCAGTAACAGTTTAAAGTCTGCCTTTCTCGAGATCATCTAAGCCATTAAAAATCACTGTGTGTTTCTTTCCCTTATGGTTCAGATATCACTCTCAAAAGGATTTTATAAATATTAAATTAGGGAAAAATCTGGTGCTCTCTGGATTTTAAAATTCTACAAGATGATTATGCAAAGGCATTTGACTCTGTGGATCATAACAAACTGTGGCTGACTCTGAGAAGAATGGGAATCCCAGAACACTTAATCATGCTAATGCGAAACCTATACTTGGACCAAGAGGCATTCGTCAGAACAGAGCAAGGAAATACTACATGGTTCAAAATTGGGAAGGTTGTACTCCAGGGATGTGTCCTATCTCCATACCTTTTCAACCTATATGCTGAACAGATAATCTGGGAGGCTGGGCTCTGTGAGGAGAAGTGTCGCATCAGGATTGGTGGCAGATCTAACAACAATCTGAGTTATGCAGATGACACAGCCCCTCTTGCTGAAACTGAGGAGGACCTGAAGCGCTTGCTGCAGAGGGTCAAGGACTGCAGCCTTCAATATGGATTGAGGCTCAATATCAAGAAGACAAAGATTCTCACCACTGGACCAATTGGCAGCATCAGGATGGATGGTGAAGAGATTGAGATTGTACACAGCTTTAGTTTGCTTGGCTCCGTAGTCAACAGTCTTGGCACCAGCAGCCAGGAAATTAAAAGGCACATTGCCATGGGAAAGTCTGCTGTTAGGGACCTCTCCAAAGTACTGAAGAGCAATGGTGTCTCTTTGGAGACTAAGGTGCGTCTGATACAGGCCATGGTCTTTGCAGTCACTTGTTATGTGTCAGAAAGTTGGACAATGACCAGGGAGGATAGAAGGAGAATTGATGCCTTTGAGCTGTGGTGCTGGAGAAGAGTATTGAGAATACCATGGACTGCTAGGAAAAAACAGATTTGTCCTGGAAAGGGTTAAACCGGGTGGCTCCTTGGAGTCAAGGATTCTGAGGCTCCGTTTAACATACTTTGAACATGTTGTGAAGAGAGACTGGTCCTTAGAGAGGGACATCATGCTTGGGAGGGTGGAGGGACAGCACAGGAGGGAAGGCCCTCTATGAGGTGGATTGATTCAGTGGCTGGGGTAATCAGGGTGGGTGTGTTGGAGACAGTGTGTTTGGCACAGGACAGAGACGACAACAACAAGATGGGAGTGATTTTAAGAATTACAATAAAATAGAACCTTTCCCCTTGAAGAAGAAATCCATTTTTTTGTACTCATCATTGAAGGAATTGTTTTTAATGGGACTGCTTTATAATTTTGAAAATATTAGGGTGTTTGTAGGAAGCAACATTTTTCTGGAGGGGAAAGTATGAGAGATGGGATTAATTTTTCCTTAGAATAAGAATCCATCTTTAAAGGAAGTGTTACACATTACAAAATATATTACTTTAATTTTTTTTCATTATTCTTGAATTAGAATACTATGGTGCATGTACAAACCTCTGTGTCCCCTTGTATGATATTTGATACTGTAACTTCACAAGGTATATGCCTTGCTGTGGCAGAGTGATCAGAAAGTGACATGTTCTCATGGTGGCTTCATTTGTCTTCAGAGCTATAATTTCTAGACTTTGGTGCCCTAGTTTTCTGGCATCAACGACTACTTTGAAGAATTAAATTGCTGTAGGATACTGATGTGTTTTGTACATTTTCACTGACACAAAGTTCAGGCTCCAGATCTGTTAAAAATACATACCTTCAAGTTTGTTTCTTTGTGTTGTTCTGTTTTGTTTCAAGACTGTGCTCTGCTAGGCAAGTATTTGTGAATGAGTGAGTGCAAGACGAATTGTGTAAACCATGTTTCAACCCTTAGGAGTGAGATCTTAAATGCAATACTTTGACCTGTTTTCCACCAACATGTTACAAAAATACTGTATATAATGGATCTTGCTAAAAGGAAAACAAGTAGCCTGGAGATGAAATATAATGAACTGTCATCAAAAAGTATGAAAGAAAAGATTTTTCTTTTGCTGAAATGCCAAATAATTTCCTTACATGGGTATACTTTGCAATCAAAGAGAAGCAGCTTAGTTTTTCTCTGAGCAATTTTTAATACATAAACTTAAATTAATTCACATGACCCTTGAACTTTGGAGGGTAGCAAATGAACTTTATCTTTTTAAGTCTGTAACAAAATCACATTGGAAATTAGCAATCTGAAATGATCTTATATTTATCCTTTTATTTCTTAGACATTCAGTTTCTTAAGATATTAAGAAAAATAAAGGAGTAATTAAATTGGACACTGAAAAGACTTTAAAAATGTATTGTTCCTGCTATTGTTTGGTTGTTAGCTACTCTGTAGTACCCCCAAGTCATGACGACCCCATACAGAACAGAGAGCAGTGTTCCATATCCCTATGCCATTTCCATGATTGGTTGTGAATCTCACTGATATGAACTAAAAGATTTTCAGTGACTTGTGTTTGTAAGTAGGTTACCAGGCCTTTATTCCTTATTCATCTAGATAGAAATGCATAAAATTTCTCTTACTTACCTCCTGCTTTTAGATTTATTCAAATTCAAATATCTTTGAGGTTTCTTTTTTCCCCTGGAATTATTCTACTTACAGACAAAGCTTTGGAACTTACAATGAAGTTGGGTTTTGGCTTTAAAAAAAAAATACATAAAAAGATTCATGAAAATTAAAATAATTTGCAATCAATTTATCATTTTTTTCCTAGGACTATGTTTGATATTTAGTTTAAGAGTAAACCATTAAGTTATGGCTAGGCAGACTTAGGTAATTAAAGCACTTTTAGAATGTCATAACTATGCAATTGACTGCTAAGAATTCTCTCCCTTTAAATTGGAACTTTAAGAATTGAAATAGCTATGTGTTGAACTTGATTATTCCCTACAGGCAGAAGTCGTCAATTACTAGACCTTTCTTCTGAGATGACTTTTGGTGGACTCAAACTACCAGTCTTTGGTTAGCAACTGAATGTGTTAACTATTTAGGTCGTCCAGGAAATCTTTAACCATTATCCATCCTAACTCTGTCCTTCATCT
>NW_006399800.1:18316138-18340020 GCF_000299155.1 Elephantulus edwardii | reverse complement strand
TTTAATTATTATGCAACCCCTCACCCAAAGTCCACTTCACTGTGCAGCCTTCATCCTGGACTCCTGTCATGACAATAATACTCAATCATATATCCCTTTTAAACGGTTCTCTCCCTCATCTGATGTAATGCAGTATATACATCATTCTACCCTTCTCTGTCTTCCCTCAACCCCGATGTCAGTCCCGTTTTACAACAGTGGCCCTATGCAATATTTGTCCTTTTGTTACTGAGATGTTTCACTCAGCATAATGTCCTCCAGGGTCATCTATTTTGCATATTTCATGAGTTCCTTGTTTTTCAATGCTGCATAGTATTCCATTGTGTGACTATACCAGAACTTCTGTATCCATTCGTTTGTTGATGGGCACTTGGGTTGTTTCCAGCTCTTGCTATTGCGAACAAAGCTGCAATAAACATGAGTGTGCATATATCTGCTTGAGTGGTGGTTATGGTTTCTTTAGGGAGGTCTAGTAATTGACTTCTAAAAAATCACCCTCTGGAAACTTCCTATGGCACATGTGGGGCCACCATGAATCAGAATCATCTCCATGGTAATTGTTGATGGGAATAGTTCAAAACACAAGTCACAATCAGCTTGTCTGTTTGGCATTCCCAGCATCCATTCTTGTCTGCTGATTATGAGCTGTTTGATCTTGGGCAGATTAGTAGCTATTTCATCTTGGTTTCATCATCTGGGAAGTGTTCATTAAGGTTTTATCTATCTACATCAATGACTTTATCAGAATTCAGTGGAATAATATATACAAAATCCAGCTCATAGTAAGTGTTGTATCTATTTAAAGAAACAGTGAGACATTAATAGTCACAAGAGTGGGATTGGTCATTGCTGGCTGGTAGTAGGGGCTTGGGAAAGATTGATGAGGTGATACATGTTGGGGATAGGACGTTAAGATGGGGAGAGAGGAAGAGCAGAATTGCATGTGAAATGTAGTGAGTCAGGTTAGTGGTCTTCCTTTGTTCCCATAATCATTTTAAGAACTCTGTGTCCATTGTTATCCATGTGTATACGTGTATGTAAACTTATATTTAACAATTTCATCATCCACAGGCTCTGGTCCGATGCCATCCTCTAGATTTTCACCATGCTTGGGCCCATTGTTGTAAGGAAGGCACAGGATAGGCATCTGTTGTTTACAGGGTAGCTGTGAATCTTAGTTGACTCAGTGACAACAAACAACAATAAAAAGTCTCTAGGGATCTTGTGCATAGAGATTTGAGTTGCTAACCCAAAGGGCTGTACATAGCTCACAGTTCAAATCCACCAGAGGCTCCACAGAAGAAAGGTGGATAGTCTCCAGTCTTTGTAATTTACCTGCTAGGAAACTCAGAAGAAGATTGCTGTGAGTGTGAACCCACCAAACAACAGTTTCTAAGAAGGCTTTTTAAATATTGCGTTTCTTTTTGATTGAATTGTAAACAATTAAGCAAAATTATCTAAATACATGAACATCTAGAAAATATATTTTATACAGTGCTCATTTTTGAAGGAAACATTTCTCTTAATGAGATAAATTATACCCTTTGTATCTCTAACATGTTCATTCAACATACTCATTGCTAGTATGAGATGGATTTCAGTACCAGTTTTGTTATTTTTTATTTATATAAATGGAAGGAAATATTTTGCCCATAAATAAATGAGAATGGAAGGGATTTTGTTATAGGGATAACATTTAGTACATAGAACTTCGGAGTTACATGCCATAAATTACAACATAATCTTTTATCAAACATTAATTTTAATCAGTTATTTTTTATGAACTACTGCTCTACTTCTCTATTAGTTTTGACTTCAATTTTGTGGAAGGGAAATAATTAGAAACCATGCCATTTAAAAAAAATATTGTTCCTTGTTTTTTTAAGTCTAATTAGGCACCAGTATTTCAAATTATTCTGATCAGCAACCCGCAGGATTTCATAATTCAATGTACTAGAGTTTGAGTGAGTGAAAAGTATGTTGTTAGATGCTATTGAGTTGGCTATAATTTATAGCAACCCTGAGTCCCACAGGACAAAACCCTGCCCATCCTATGCCATTCCTAAATCTCTCCTGTACCCAAACCTATTGTTTTAGCCACGGTGTCAGTCACTCCTGTTGAGAGAGGTTTTTGAGGGTTTTTCCCCCCATTGTCTGTCTAACACGTATGATACCCTCTTTTAGGGACTGGTGAGACAAAAACCTCATCATTCTCACCTCCAAAGAACATCATGGTGTTCTCTCTCTTGATTTTTGTGTGTGTGTGTGTGTGTGAGGGGGCAGGGGAGGGAGAGAGAGACACACAGTGTGTGTGTGTGTGTGTGTGTGTGTGTGTGTGTGTGTACACTCCATATTTTATGGAACTAGCATATAAATCCATGCTTGGATTTCTATTTTTTTTTTTAATTATTTTTTTTGGATGTACCATCAAATCAGATCTGACTGGTACAGAAGGAGATTGCCCTTCCTTCTCCAGGAGAGCATCTAGTGGAATCGAACCATGTACCTCTAGGATTGCAGTGGAGCTTCTTGCCACTAGGCCACCAGAGCTCCCAAGTGCTCACCAAGTTGTGCCAAGAAATCTGGAGAACAACCACTTGGCCAACTGACTGGAAGAGATCTATATTTGTTCCCATTCCAAAGAAAGGTGACCCAACTGAGTGTGGAAACTACAGAACAGTGTCATTGATTTCACATGCAAGCAAGATTCTGCTGAAGATCATCCAAAAACGATTAGAACAGCTCATCAGCAGAGAACTGCCGGAAGTCCAGGCTGGGTTTAGAAGGGGTCGTGGTACTAGGGATATCGTTGCTGATGTTAGATGGATCTTGGCTGAAAGCAGGGAATACCAGAAGAATGTCTATCTGTGTTTCATTGATTATGCAAAGGCATTTGACTGTGTGGATCATAACAAACTGTGGCTGACTCTGAGAAGAATGGGAATCCCAGAACATTTAATTGTGCTAATACGAAACCTATACTTGGACCAAGAGGCAGTAGTCAGAACAGAGCAGGGTAACACTGCATGGTTCAAAATAGGGAAGGGTGTATGCCAGGGATGCATCCTGTCTCCATACCTTTTCAACATGTATGCAGAGCAGATTATCCGAGAGGCTGGGCTCTATGAGGAGAATTGTGGCATCAGGATTGGTGGAAGATCTATTAACAATCTCCGTTATGCAGATGACACAACCTTGCTTGCTGAAACTGAGGAGGACCTCATGCACTTGCTGCGAAGGGTCAAGGACTGCAGCCTTCAGTATGGACTAAGGCTCAACGTCAAGAAGGCAAAGATTCTCGCCACAGGACCAATTGGCAGTGTCAGGATGGATGATGAAGAGATTGAGATTGTTCCCAGTTTTAGTTTGCTAGGCTCCACAGTTAACACTCTTGGTACCAGCAGTCAGGAAATCAAAAAGCGTATCGCGATGGGAAAGTCTGCCGTTAGGGATCTCTCAAACGTACTCAGGAGCAACAGTGTCTCTCTGGAGACTAAGGTGTGCCTGATACAGGTCATGGTATTTGCAATCGCTTGTTATGCATCAGAGAGTTGGACAATGACTAGGGAGGACAGAAGGAGAGTGGATGCTTTTGAGCTGTGGTGCTGGAGAAGGGTACTGAATGTACCCTGGACTGCCAGGAAAACAAACAGATCCATCTTGGAGAGGATTAAACCAAGCTGCTCCTTGGAGGCAAGGATTCTGGGGCTTCGTCTGACATACTTTGGACATGTTGCCAGGAGGGACGGTTCCTTGGAGAGGGACATCATGCTTGGGAGGGTGGAGGGGCAGCGCAGGAGGGGAAGACCCTCTATGAGATGGATTGATTCGGTGACTGGGGTAATCGGGATGGGTGTGTCAGAGGCGGTGTGGTTGGCGCAAGATAGAGCAGGGTTTAGGGCTGTTGTGCATAGGGTCGCTATGAGTCGGAAACGACTCGATGTCACATAACAACAACGACAACAAGCATATAAATTTTGTATGATGGAAGAATAAAGAAAAGGAAGAATCATGCCTTCGTAATAGGTCTGTTTCAGTCAGATCAGTTAGCAGGGAAAAAGTAGATCTGAGCATCTTGCCAAAGTTCCTTGGGAAGGAGCTTGAGGGGAGAACAAGCAGTGTGTAAGTCCGGAACGGTGACTGTCATGCAGAGGACATGCAAACAGACCTGTGATTCTGCCACCTTTCTTCCGTCTCATGTCCCAAATCTGCCCAACATGGAATGTGATAAGGAGACCACGAAAACACTGGTGATATGAGTGATTTTACTTACTTCTACAGGAGGGCATTAGTGAGACCTTGCTGATTTTAGAAATAAATCTTGGCACCAGTACAGAGGTTCTGTTCCTTCTAAAATAGTTTCAAAAAAAACCTGTTGTTTCATAAGATCAGTGTTTATTTGGGAACAGAAGTTTCCAATTTCATTGTGTATTTTTAGGTTTTTAGACCACCTTCATGGGCATCATATTTAATAAGTGCAATGTTTAATTAAAATGTGCAGTCCATATGACAAAAATGTTATGTTTCCTATTACACATTTATAGCATTGTTGTGAAGATTATTAAAAGAAAATGCATGAAGTATGTACAGTAGCACCTAGCTCACAATTGGTGTGGAATAAGTAAGAATAGTTATTTATCTAATGCTTTACAAATAGAAGGGAGTCGTACAATGTTCTTTTCTTAAGTTTGAGATTCAGAATTAAATGTACTTAAATTTGTATTCATCAAAGTAGATACTAAAATTTTCACTTCTGGAGAAATAACAAGCTTAGGAAACAAAGATCTCAGGATAAATTTAAATCTTAATAATGGAAACTAAATTGAGTAAGTCAACACGGAAAAATATAAATATAAAAATAGTTTCGGGAATTAGTACCATTTTTATTCTTAGTGCTTTCATGTTTACGTTATGTTTTAATATTAGTGGTAATTTTAAGACTACATAGAAGCAGAATCTCTATGCTCAGCTTACATTGTGAGAAATGTGATTTAAGTATATTTGAATTGAACAGTGTATGTTGTTGTCTCTAAGTATTGACTCCAAATTGCTAAAAAGTTCACCAAAACAAAGATACTGTAAAGGGAAATACATAATGAGAAAGATATTTTACTAATTTTGATGATTTGAATGAAATCCCAAGTTGGAGAAGGAAATATTCTTCCCCTGATAGTCAGCTGCTACTGGTTACTGTTTTGTATCCATGCGGTGATAAGGTGGCCACCTGCCCTAAGAACACAGATTCCACAAAAAGGCAGGAGATGACAGGTGACAGCAAGCTTCCATTTTTTGCCTAACAGTCTACATTCTAAGAACACTTTCTGAAAGTAGGCCTTGCTTTGCACTTTTGTTGAATGTTTTCTTTTGAGGACTTAGTTTATGAGTTGGTGTCTCTGTGTGAGATTTTAGTCAAACTATTGTTGAAAGGCTTCTATACCTTTTCCAGAGTTCTCTTTGTCATTTATTGTTGTGTGTAGGTGTGTGTGAGAGAGAGGGAGAGTGAGAGGGGAAAGAGAACGTGCACAAGAGACCATTCAAGAATGATAACACATGTATAAGAACACACAATCATACATGGAGAAGGACGTGTTGTTTCTGGTTTTAGCACCAAGATAATCATAGTATGCATATACTGCATTTAACTTTTGTCATTTGCCCTCTTTCTGCTAGTACAATTACCTTTTTTTATGGGCTACACAACATTCTATAATGGTGAACTTTGTTCTCTTATTCAGCTTCCTATTGATGGGTATCTATCTGGCTTCCCCTTTTCTACTTAAAGAAACAGTACCTCATTGAACCCCTTTGTTCATACTTCCTTGTGTTCATGGTTAGTGCCCTTTTCCTTCTCAGATAAAGCCATTTAAGAGGAACTGGCCCATAGCTGACCCTCCAGTGGGTTTTCAGAGGCACCGGCCATCCTTTTCCTGCTGAGCAGCTTGTGGATTCAAAAAAACATGCCTTCAGGTTAGCAGTAAAGCTTCTTGCCAGGAGGCCGTCAGAGCTCATTGTTAGCCCGTTTCTTGATAACAGTGATCAGTGTATTCTCTCTATCTTCCTTTGATGCTTCTTGGATAATTCAAGTTTTTTCCCATAGCACCCCTAAGTATTGCAACTCTAGGCTTGAATTTGCTTTTCAGTTCTTTCAGCTTGAGAAATCCTGAGCAAGTTTTTATCTTTTTATTCTCCAATTCTACATCTCTACATTCCATTACAGTGCTTGCTTCTTGTAGTACTTGTCTCCTTATAGTACTTGTCTTCTTGAGCTGCTCTTCCATATCTTCAGATCAGCTCTTTTACAGGTTTACCCTTTGTTTTGGATTCTCGGTGCTCTAGTGAAATTTTCAGGGTCTCTTCTGACATCCATTTTGCTCTCTCACTCATGCTTGTGCTCTCCTGCACTCTTCTCTCCTCTCCTCTCCTCTCCTCTCCTCTCCTCTCCTCCCCCCTCCCCTCCCCTCCCTTCTCCTCTCCTTTCTCATGACTTTTTGCTCTCTTTGTGGGTGATATCCTTGATGTTATTCCACAGCTCATCTAATTTTAGATCATTGGCGTTCAATACTTCAAACCTATTCTTAAGACAATTTTTAAATTTTTAAATTAAAAAGTGAGCAGACTTAAGTAAATTTTTAAATTAAAAAGTGAGACAGACTCAAACTCCTATTTTGATTCTTTTACCTTTGTTTTCATTTTCTTCAGCCTCATTTTAAATTTTCACATAAGTAATTAATGATCTGTTTCATAGTCAGTATGAGCCTGGCTTTGACTGCTGGTAAATTTCCAAGTTATAATTGGCTTCCAATCTGGTCTCCACTGTGTTCCTCTGTCATTCATGATTTGCTGTTTAAGAGGGTGGTCAATCCTGATTCCTAGCCTGTCTTCATCTGGGAGCTCTACCAAAACCTGTCTGAAATGGATCACACCTTCAGAACTTGACATACCTCTGGTACAGCTTTGATAGCACTCACAGGTTATTTCAGTATAGCATACTAATAGACAAGTGTTGTACCAATTAGAACAACGATCTATTAACAAGAATACATATGCCCAACCTATAAAGTAATTTATAATATGTAGATCATTCCTCCAAAACAACAAACTGACAGATAAAAAAAAATAAGCATGCAATTACCTACACTTAAAGTAATTGATGTTGTTGTTATAAATCATCGAGTCACTTGTGACTCCTAGTGACTCTGCATACAGCAACTCTGAAGCCTGTTCTACTGGAGCCAATTTCATTGTTTCTGACACACTGACACCCATTTAGTAAATCAGTTCTCATCCGGGGACTTCCTGTCTTGTGCTGTCCCACCACCCTTCTAAGCAGGATGTTCTTCACCAAGGACTGGTCCTTCCTGGCAGCATGACCAAAGTGTGTGAGATGGAGTTTCAAAATCCTTGCCTCCAAAGAACAGCCTGGTTTCAGCCTTTCTAGGACAGACCTATTTGTTCTCTTAGCAGTCCGTGGTATGTTCAGTGCTCTTCTAGCACCACAATTCAAAGGCATCAATTCTTCTTCTGTCATTCTTGGTCCAGCTCTCTGACACATAGCAATTAATTGTGAAGACCGTGGCTTGGATCAGGTACAACTTAGTCTCTAGACTGACATTGTTGCTCTTCAGTACACTGCAGAAGTCCCTGACTGCAGATTTTCCAAATGCAATTCATCTTTTGATTTTCTGGCTGCTGGTACCAAGAGTATTGATTGTGGAGCCAAGCAAGCTGTAATTGTTAACAATCTCGATCTCTTCTCCATCTGTCTTGATGCTGCCAGTTGGCCCAGGGGTGAGAATCTTTATTTCCTTGATGTTGAGCTTCAATCCATATTTAAGACTGCGGTCCTTGACCTTCTGCATTAAATGCCTTAGTTTGAACAAGCAAGGTTGTGTCAATGAGGTTGTTAATGAGTCTTCCTCTAATTCTGATGTCACATTCCTCTTCATGAAGTCCAGCCTCCAAATGATTTGTTCCTCATATCCATTGAAAAGATATGGAGATAGGATGCATCCCTAGCATACACTTTTCCTGATTTTGAACCATGCAGTTTTTCCTTGCTCTGTTCTGATGACAATAATTTAAAGATGCTAGGGGCAGAATGTTGATTGACCCAGGAAGCATGAAAAGAAGATGGAAGGTGTACCCAGAGTCACTATACCAAAAAGAATTAGCTAACACAGAAGAATTTCATGAAATGATCAAAGAGCCAATGGTGTGAAGGGGGAAGTTCAAGCTGCTTTGAAGGAACTGGCAAAAAAAACAAGGGCCCAGGAATTGACAGTATACCAATTATGTAAAAAAACAGAGGCTGCCCTGGACACACTCACCAAGTTGTGCCAAGAAATGACAACTACCTGATCAACTTACTTGAAGAGATCCATATTAAATCCCAGTCCAAACAAAAGTGATCCAACAGAGTGTGAAAATTATCAAAAAATATCATTAATATCACATGCAAACAAGATCCTGCTGAAAATTTTCCAAAAATGTTTGAAACTTTATGTCAACAGAGAACTGCCAGATGTTCAGGCTGGGTTTAGGAAAGGCCCTGACACTAGGGATATTATTGCCAATGTTAGATGGATCTTAGCTGAAAGCAGAGAGTTCCAGAGGAATGTCTGTCTATCTGTAAAGTAATAAGCAATATGCAAATCATTCTGCCTATACAATGACTGATACATAAGTGTCATATCTCAAACAGAAAACTGTAATGAGAATCAGGCATGCAAATATCATGATGTAGGACAGCCATCACAGCCCACTGAGGCCCTTGATATGGTGCAGAAGGATGGAGTTCCAGGTGGAGATATTATGACACACAGTGGGGGCTCAGTTGGATTCTTAGTGCTGCTATTCCGTCCATGCAGAAAAGGTGAAAACTCAACCATGTACTTGTGACTGCTCTGAGAAGTCTGCTTGTTGCTCCAGGATGTTAGAGAAGTCTGTCTCTGCATACGAGGGAATGTTTAGTCCTTTTCTAGAGTTCTTATGTGTTGTCGGTGATATACTGCATTACAAACAGAAAGATTAGAGGCCCAAATCCACCCAGAGACCTTGGAAGAGAGACGTGGTGATCTTCTGAAGAAAGCAATGGACAACCCTGTCGTACACAGTTCTACTCTCACATTCTTGGGGTTGTCATCAGAGCAGACTAGAAGGCAAGAGCTGTTGTAACACAGGCCACACATTCTATGGGAGGCAGAAATGATGATCCCGGGGTTTTGAGGCCTCTTGTGGAGGATCCTTCCTTGTCTCTATCAGGTTTTGGTAGCCCCAAGTGTTCCTCATGGCGACATGGCTCCAACCTATGCCTCCATCATCGGATGCCTTCCCTCTGCAAGGCTCTGTATCTTTTCTCTATTTGATGCCTGCCATAGTTTATGAAGACCAACCTTCTTCTAGGAACTTAACTAGTAGTATCTTCAAAGACCTATTTCAAAACACAGTCACATTCTAAGTACCAGGATTAAGGCTGCAATGTATCTGATTATTTCCAATTACTTAGCTCTTCTAACTTATCAGAGTCCTGGTCATGAGATACATAATATGTTGAGCTGCTAGTTGGTCAGCAGTTCGAATTGACCAGTCCAAAGGAGAAAGCTGAGCAGATATATAGCCTCAGACCTTGATGGAGGGTCACATAGTTGGAATTGATGCAACAACAGAGGGGTTTTGAATTAAAATATCAGATTCCAATTAATATCTTTAAAAAGGAAAGTAAAGGTCTTTGTTCAGAACCACTCCAGAGCTTCTCCTTGCTTTTGGTTTTAAAATACCTGCTCTAGTTAGTAATCTGTCAAGTAAGACATGATGGTTGAGAGTTTTAGTCCTGGCCTTGCCACCTGTGTGACTGTGGGCAAGTAATCCCACCCCACCCCCAGGCCCCCAGGTTAGAGAAACAGCTCCCAACCACTAGTCAGTCTCTCCTCGTAATTACCACCCTTCTTTTGGCAAATACTTGTCACACCTTTACTGTATGCTAGGCACATAAAATTAAGATGTAGACTCTGCCCTTAAATCGCTTGAACAGTACTTGTCGAATTCACATGCCACACATTTGCTTATTGTTCCTTTATCTTTCCAGCTGTTTGAGCCTTGTCCTTAGCCTGGTTTGCTTACTCCCATATCACCTCTGCATGATGAAATAAAACCTCTTAAATCTTGCCCAATTCTCTTTAATAGTTATTCAGCACCTGTTATGTACTTAAGACATTGTTAGGAATGGAAATGCAAAGGTGTTGTGTGAGACCAAAGGAGTGTAAGCTAAATGCAGGAGTGAGCTTGGAAGCTCTCGAGTATATACAGACAAATGACATCCTCCTGAAAGAATTTCAGGACACCTCCTGAAAGAATTTCTCCCCCCTTAATTGAAGTGTTTCACCTATGGATTGGCTTTATCTTCACCTTGCTTACCTGTGTTAAACAGCCTCCATTCTCTTTGTGGATAGTGTGAAGTGTTAGCAGGAACAAAGTGTTATATCTCTTTGTTGAAACCTGGGAATGTGTACAGTCAGAAATAAAGACACACTCATGTAAAAGACGGAACTTTCAGGTAGGAATTGGTTTTCTTTTCAGGAGTAGATAGAAGGAAAAAATTTAAAAAAGAAACCAAAGAAAACTGAGAAATCCCTGAGCAGTCATGCTTGTATTAACTCTTCTGCACTTCCAAGCAAATAACAGCACACTAGGTATCTAGAGGCCAAACAGTTTGAGATCAAGCTGCCCACGGGGCTGCCCTCCCTCCCAAGATGCTAGTGGCTACAGTGTTTGTGACTCCAGTCTCTGCTGTTGAAATGAAATTGTGTCTACTTCTCTTCTGATTTCTAAGTGATGTGTCACTGGATTCAAAACCCACATGGGTAATTCAGGATGATCTCATCTCAAGATCCCCAACTGTAGCTGTACTGATCCTTTTCCAACTAAGATCATGTTCACAGATTCCAAGCGTTGAAACTTGGATGTTTTGAGGGCCACCGTTCAATATACCACATGAGGGTCAAACCATACAGCAGAGCCTCATACAATGAAGTTCTAGCTTGTTGGTAGGACCACTGGGCGTATAATAACTCTGCTTTCTGCAAAGTTCTCCCACTCCTTCCCTCAGAGCACACCTCTGTGAAGACTTGACTCTGAGGAAAAGTTAGCATTTTCCACCTCATAATATTCTCAAAACCAAAAAGAGAAAAAAAAAAAAACAAAACCCTAATACATTCCCTTTGAGAAATTCAGGGATATTTTCTTTTATTACTATGTTAAGTTTGCTTTCATTTTATTTATTCATAATTATAGTGTTCAGTTTGATCTCATTTTATAAGCCTTTTCTGGCAAAGAATGTAAATGAATGCCTTGCTCAGTTGTGATTGGACACAGAGCTACCTTTAAAGTGTTTTAAGCATTTGTCACCACAAGATCTGAGTGTTAGATGGAGTGAGTAAAAGATGGTTGTCTCCACGGAAATAATTTATTAGTGCCAGAGGTAACATGAAATTATTAATTTTTCCTTAAGCATGTTCTTTGTAAATATTTCCAGAGATAGGGAATTGAAATGAATGATGTCCTCCCTTGTTAAGATTTTTTTCCTTTTCCTATATTCTGTTGACCCCTGAGAGAATATTCAGTGTAGAGAGGGAAAAATGAAACCATGCTGAAAGGCCTGCAAATGCTTCCAGCAAAAGACATAATCTCCTCCTTACCAACTGCTGCTCTCCCTACTGCTACATTTTGTGTTGGGGGCAACTTTGGTTCATTTGAAGGCATATGTCTATTAAAATTCCGTATACATTTTCATTATGGCTTTAGGAAATTGCTCTGTTTCTGGAATCATGCTAAATGGAAAGTTTGAATTTTAGAGTAAAAGATTTCCTCTCTTAGAGAACTTTTCTATCATCAGCTTTTGTTTGTTTACTTTCCAAACACTTAAAACCAAACTCATTGCCGTCAAGTCAATTGCTACTCATCTTTACCCTCCATCAGGTTTCTAAGAGTATAAATCTGTAGGAGAGGAGATTATTATTCTCCCCTGGAGGTTAGTTGATTCGAACTGCTGATCTTTTAGTTAGCAGCGCAACACATAACCACTGTGCCGTCATGTCTCCTTAATTTTCCAGTAGTAGGGGAAACACATGATTCATTTTTAGGATGTTTAGGTAATTCTCAGGGGATATGTATGTGCATGTTCAGCTGTCAGAGTTAAGTGGTTCATGCTTTTGCCATTAAGAACAAGGAGGGAAATATCTGTCTGTCCCCAACCACACCATTGTGCAGAGATCAGACACATAATATAGTTAAGCTCTCTGCTATACTAGTTGAGGTATTGAGTTGGAAGAGCACCATCTGCAAACAGAAAGCTCTTGAGCCTTCTAGAAATGCTGGTAGTATGGGCTTTAGATTGCTTAGTATTTGTCTCTTTATTCTTGTTATTGTTTATGTTTTATAATTTCTAACCTCGTTTCTACATAAACATATAATGCCTGGAACAAGACAACAAGAAAAATCCCCAGCTCCCATCCAGTGTACTGTGACTTATTAGCCACACCATCAATATATGTGACAGTAGAACTGTGTTCCATAAGGAGTTCAATAGCTGATTTTTTTAGGAAGTTGGTAGCCTAAGCTTTCTTCCATGGTACCTCTGGGTGGACTCAAACCCACAATCTTTCAGTTTGCAGCTAAGTGCATTTTGTATTTGCGCTACCTAGGGGTGGGGCCAGGATTAGTCACTTATGTCCTTTTCTACATACTGCATAGATAAAAATGTCTTTAACTGTTTGCTGTCATCTTCAATAAGCTCTGTGGAGTGCTTGTACTATGTTATATACTGAGCTGCTAGCTGAAAGGTCAGTAATTTGAATCCACCAACTACTTTCTACAGAAGAAAGATCGGCAGTCTCCTTATGAAAATATTTATGGCACCAGAAACCTGCCGGAGGGTCATCATGAGTTGGAAATTGGCTCAATGACAGTGGGTTTTGTTTGGGATTTTTTTGGTCTGTAAGCTCTGTGGATTCTTCATATATTCTAAAACGAGTCTTTCTTGTACACTTTTTGTCTCCTATTTTATTCATACATCCCTCATTGTTTAATAAATGAGCTAGTTGCAGTGTTTGTGAGGATTAGGGAGAGGGGTGTAACAAAAATTAAAACTGTAGGCAAATTTCTAAGGTCCTTGACACAAAAAAAACTTCAGTTGTATAAAATATGATAGGATAAATCTTCCTGATGTCTCTTTTTCAACTGTTCCTTTTATTATAAGATCCTGTGAGGTCCCTCATAAATATTCTATATTTGGAGAGCTAAATTTCTTCATAACTTCTGTGTCCATCTCAGGAATAGACCCATCGCTTTGCTGAATAGCTGCAGCTCCAGTTAGGGTGAGATGGCAGAAACGAGCAACAATGTCAGCTTATCCCAAAAATGTTTGATACTTTTGGGACGTTTTTCAAATAGCTAAGGGGGAAATGGATCATACCATAAAAAAGGAGTCCTAAGAGATATCAAGCTCAATTAAATTTGATTTGACATCCAGGAAGCTCTCTAGATTATACTCCGCAGATGCTAATATGGTAATACCGGTTCCAGTCATAAATCATCTTATTAGATCTCCCGTTTCTCTTCCTAGATATATAGATGTGGGCAGTAATCTCTGCAGAGTGTAGATATTAACTGCCTCAGAGGTTCTAGTGTATAAAGAGGGAATTTGAAAGAATTGGACTAGAATGGCTATTTTAAGAAATGGTGATGTAGATAAGAGACGACTAGACTGCAATGCGATTGATCATTTCTTATTAACATCCACTCCATTCCCTAGAACTTATTACACAGTCATTTGTGTGTTATCTTTTTTTATTTTACAGTAATAATAATAATACTACATAATTCTGTGATACTGGTTATATTCATTATGCTGTATAACCATCTCTGCTATCCATTTCCAAATTATTCTACCACTATGAGATTGGCACAGGATAGAGCAGGGTTTAGGGCTGTTGTACATAGGGTCGCAATGAGTCGCAAATGACTCGACGGCACATAACAACAACAACAACAATCAGCAGAGGGTTCACTGTCTCCTCAGCAAACCACTCCTTTTGCCCTTCCCTACCATCCCTAGTAACATCTAATAGACTTTGTGTCTGTACATTTTCCTATTCCCAATATTTCACTTAAATGAGTTCATACTGTTGTTTTTTTCTTTGTGGCTGAATTATTTTGCTCAGTATGTTTTACAAAGTTCATCCATGTTGTGATATGTATTAGGACTTGGTATCTTCTTATAACTGAGTGCTGTTCCATCGCATGTATATTCCATATTTTGTCCCTATTGATCAATGTTTTGCTTCCACTTTTTGACTGTTGTAAATAGTGCTGTTATGAATATTGGTATTCGTATTCTGTTGTTCGTTATTGTATATCGCATTCTAACTTCATTATCCTTCTTTTAAATTTTTGTGTCCCCACTTATATTTTGTTTTGTTTAAAAAAAAAAGGGTAGAGAGGAAGAAAAGGACTTGGAATATCATTTAATGTATGAAAATTGATAAAGACAAGTATAAAGCAGGGAAATATATGTAACTTTGGAAGGAATTTTATACATTTTATGTAAGAAAAGTGGGAGTGAGTCAATTACTAACTTCAACATATGTATTATTTTTAAATTTAGGAATAGAAGGACAATCTGTGGAAATTTCCAATATTGTAGACATCAGAAAAGAGTATAACCGTGAGATTGCAATGAGAATTTCTTCTGACGTAAACAACCAAAATAGATTTTATTCTGACCTAAATGGATACCAGGTAATTTTCCATCAAAATTATTTTATCTGTATGTAATTTTTATATGATAATAAGCCAGTTAATTTTGATCCATTGGAAAGAATAAGGTTGCAAATGATTGTTAAGGTAAAACTAAATTTTAACAATTATAGGCTCTATATTATAAGATAATATCCAAAATTAAAACAAATATTTAATAGACAATTTGTAGAACACCTGTTTATAAGGATTCTATTTTATGAAGGACAATTTGACCACCATTAAAAAAAATAAATTCTCTCACTTCCATTGAGTTAATTATGTTTCAGGACTGCCTTCTTTGGGTTTTCAAAACTGTAAGGGTTGGTTGGTTTTTTTATTTTCAAAACTCATTGATTTTTATTTAAATACTTTTTTTTAATATTTTACCCAAAATTTCATTCCATAAACTTTCCCCCCATTTTAAAAAATCTGTGCTGGTTTGTATACAAGCATTCATATACATATTTTGTACATGTACTTTGAGTTTTATTCAATAATTCTTATACATTATGTTTTATATCATTAGTTAGCTATAATCTACACCCCATTTTCCAAGTCCCCAGTTGAATCTTTCCTGTTACTTCACCACCAACCCCCAACCTCTGTCATTCTGGTAAAAAGGTGAAGAGAGTCTTAAGAGTGGAAACTAATTCCTTTTTATTCCTTGGAGGATCAGATGATGGGTTTGAACTGTGACTTTTTGGTTAGCAGCCCAACACTTAGGCTATGATGCTACCGGCCTGGGGCTCCTTTTAGTGATCATTGTGTATGTCAAGTATTTTAATACTAAAATTAAATATAAATTTGTCTGATTGCAAGGAATTGTGATTAGTAATTATTGACTAGTTTTTACTTTTCTTTTTCACTTAAAAAATTAGCCTATTAATATTTAATTGATTATATATAGAGGAAGAATTGATGCCTTTGAGCTGTGGTGCTGGGGAAGAGTATTGCGTATACCATGAACTGCTAGGAAAATAAACGGTTCATCCTGGAGAGGGTTAAACCAGGCTACTCCTTGGAGGCAAGGATTCTGAAGCTCTTTCTGACATACTTTGAACATGTTGCAAGGAGGGACCAGTCCTTGGAGAGGGATGTCATGCTTGGGAGGGTAGAGGGACAGCTCAGGAGAGGAAGTCCTTCAAGATAGATTGACTCAGTGTCTTTGGTAATGAGATAGGTGTGTCAGAGACAATAAGGTTGGCTCAGGTTAGAGCAGGGTTCATAGTGACCATAGGGTCACTGTGGGTTGCATGCGACTTGACAGCACATAATGACAACAACAACAACAACCAAAGCTTTTAAAGTAAACTTTTTTTTTAATGTTTTTGAAGCAGTGGTAGTTGGACCGAATTAGAAATTTAGAGTTATGGGTGGATTTCAGGTGGCATCTGACAGGTTATTTTCGTATAATCTAATAATGAACTCCTTTAGATTTTAAGAGAACTATTCTGTCCTCTCCCCACCCCACTATGGTTTGTATGTGTGTATTTATGAGTGTAGATATGCATGTACAAATACATATGTAATAATGAATGTAAAGAAATGAAAGAATGTAAAGAAATGAAAGTAGATGTGTATTTACTCAAATGTTCACTAAACAGTTAAAATCATGGTAAAAAATTGATTCATATTTTTTAGGCTGCCTCCTATCCAATTTAATAATAGTCCTTTGATTTTTAACTAAGTCTTAATATTCAGAATGTATTTGCAGGACATAATATATTTTAAATGATAATATTAGGAAACATTAATAATGTTAGAAATATTAGTGTTTTAGACATGCTTAGGTAGGACGAGAAATAATTTCACAACTAATGCTTCTCTGGTTCTCAGTTGGGATGGAGTGGAAAGAATTGTGACAATTTTCTCTTCCATGATTTTTCTCCAAAAGTTAAAAATAAACCATTTTCAAAGCATAAAAATTGCAGCACACATTTTGAACTAACACATTAATTCTACTACAGCTGTTGGTTTTCAAATGAAACCCTGACTTTATGGTGATTCATTTTCCTTGTGTACGAAAGTCTTTTCTTAAAATTCTACAGAAGCAATTATTTTTATGTGTGGGTGTACACATGAATGGAAAAACTTAGTTAAAATGAATATGAGAGTGTGAATTCTTTTCAGAGATTGAATACTTGAATAAATATGAAAATGTTATTTTAAGTCTGTAAAGAATTTTAAAATAAACCCTTTTTTAAGCTTTTGAAGGAGTGGTAGTTGGACCAAACTAGAAATCTAGAGCTATGGGTGGGGCTTTCAGTGGCAGCTAACTGGTTATGGAGGTTTAAGCATTACTAGTACTAGTACTACTACTGCTACTACTACTACTACTATTATTACTATTATTATTATTATTATTATTATTATCTTAATGAACGTTTACAGAGATTTTGGATTTCCATTCATTCATTGTTCCATTTTTCTCCCTGCCACACCTCTCCCCCAGTTTACTCTTTGAAAAGTAAAAGAAAACTTCTTTCATTGGTATACCATAACCCCACCCCCACCCCGAGTACAATCCACTATGCAATCTTCATTCTGGACTCTTGTCATAACCATAATAAGAAATGGAAAATTCTTTAGGTAATTTTGAAAAATGAAATATTGTATAGTTGTTCATCTGTAAGTGAATGGACATTCTGCAGGATGATGTGAAAATTGAAGGTTTTATTTATTACTTAGTTCTGTGCCTAGTATTTAATAGGCATTCAGTTTTAGCTATTATGATAAAATTATGTATTTTTTTTTTTGGAGAGGGGTTCACAGTAAACCTTTATCAAAGTGAAAAAATTAAAAGGTTTCTTTTTATTTATTATTGTTCTTTTTATCCCCTTAAAATTTTTTTATCTATGGTGACCTAGTCCACAGAGAGTTGTTAACTCAAAGGTCATGCCTCGCTGGTGACTAAATTTCACCAGCAGCTCTGAGAAAGAAAAATGGCAATTTCCTCCTATGTGATTTAGAGCCTTGGCACCCTACTAGAAGGTCAGATATGAATCTGTTACAACTTCAAGACAATAAATTTGAGGGTTTTAGTATAGTTCAGAAAGTATTTACTATTTCACAGTTTTCACTTGTACAGTTCAGTGATGGGAATTATATTCTCTGTCTTCTTCAACTTTGGAAGCAGGCATGGCATCCACTTCCTAAACAACATGCCTCTGAAAATTCTATGAACTTTGAGAAATGACAATAGTTATAGAAAGGCTTCAGGTCTTTTGTTCATAGGGTCACTATGAGTTGTGCTCGACTCGATGACAACAACAAAAACATATTGTTCAGCAAGGGAGCTCTGGTGGCCTGTTGAACGAGAAGATGTGCTGCCAACCCAAAGTCAAGTAGTTTGAATCCACCAGCTGCTCTGGTGGATTGATAGTAATTGTTAACTAAATACATGGAGAAAGGTAGATGAGCACTTTCTTCCTGTGCAGTTTATAGCCTCTGAAAATCCACTGTACGGTCAGTTATGAGTTGGTTCCAATTTGATGACGATGAGTTGTTGTTCAGCTATTAATCTTTATCCATTCATAAATTCTTTCTTCACTCTTAAGTTTGGTGTACCCTATACAGTGTGTCTTCCATGGAATTTGTAAGTGATATGAGTAAGACTCTTGTAACAAGATCTGTTTGAAGTCTCCTTCTGCAGTTAGAAGATGTTACCTTCACTAAAGCTAGCTTTGGGGCACTGTCAAAATCCAAAAATAAAGTTAGACTTGCATTTTTCACATTCAGATACTAGTTGTATAAAAATGATAATACAAATCTACTTATTTTGAAACTAAACATGAAAAATAAGCATCAGTTTTTCCATATAAATACAAATTTGACTATGATACAGAGGATTTTGTCATAAGATCTGTTGTATGTATTAAAACTTACTCTTTCAAGTACTATAAGAGATATTTCTTGAAAGTGGATAGAGAGCTATTATACTTAGCATTCATTACAAAAGCAGTATGTTAGATTTAGATCAGAAATGAATACTTAATACCTTTATAATTTGTTTTATGCAAATACTGAGAGCTAGGAGGCTTTTCTTATGCATTTTCATTCTGAATTTAAATTGAAATGCTTGTTTTATGTTCTACCTTTTTCACTTAAAAATTATTTTCTTTTATCCTCATAATTTTTTTTTAGACATTTCACTTTTTTAAATTAGCCCTTCCCTTGGGCAAGAAAGGAAACTAGTTTTTTGTTACTCTTTTTCATAGGAAAGTTTTCAATCTATAATTGATAGTTGTTTTTAACTATATATAGGTAATGCCAATTGATTTTAAAAAATCATTTTTTGGCCTTAGATTCAACCTAGGATGACAATGAGCAAACTGCCTCTTCAAGCAAATGTCTACCCAATGACTACTATGGCTTACATCCAGGATACTGACCATCGGTTGACGCTTCTCTCTGCCCAGTCTTTAGGTGTCTCAAGTTTGAAAAGTGGTATGTATTGTTTAAATTCTTTTCCCCTGAAAGTTTTTTATTCCTAACTTAAAATTTCTCTATGAGTCAAATGTATAATTAGCAGTCTCATTTATCTGTCCAGACTTCCCTCTAGTTTAATCTTTTAAAAAACAAAAAATTAATTACTTTGGGGTCTTGGGAGATGAGCATGTGATCAGTTTCCTTACTCTTCAAATAAAGAACTGCTCTGGGCCATGGTTCAAAGATACTTTCCTACAAGGTCATGATGGGCATAGGCCAATGATGGTGAACTTTTTAAAACATAATACATGGGAATAATTATATGAAACAGAATGTGAATAAAGAATAATGGGAAACACAATGTATACAAACTTTATAAACAAACCAATATAAAAGAATTTTTTGGGGAAAAAAAAATACTTTCCTTCTTTCAGAATCCCCTGTTGTACCATGACTTGACAGATACAGGAACTTGGGCTTTGAGCACTTAGGTACTTTTCCCAGGTGTACTAATTCAAATGGAAGTTTTTCTCTGAATCATGGTACCATTACTCAAAATAAGAAAGGTAAGAGGGATGAAAAAAACATGAGCCTAAAGAAGTAATCAAATTAAATTCACTGTCCCATGAGTTAGAACTAATTATTTGCTGACCGTCCAGTGGGTTTTGGAAGGCTGTAAATTGCACAGGAAGAAAATGTCCAGCTCCCTGCCAAGGAGGTGATGGTGGATTTGTACCAGAGTGGTATTCCCTTGGGTTAGCAGTGCAACTCTACAAACTGGGCCAGCAGAGCTCCCTACCTTGTTAATGGTCATGGCTTAAAGGGCGAACAAGATGAAGAGAGAGAAAAAGTGAACTAAGAGGAACCCTGTTTGATTTTGATATGCGTGTGTGTGTGTGTGTGTATGTATGTGAATTTGTTGTTATTGTTGTTAGATACCATAAAGTCAAGTTTGATTCATAGCGAACAACAGGTCTGAATCCTGTCCTACCCTCTGCCGTCCTCATCATCTCTGATACACTTGAGCTCATTGCTACAGTCACCATGTCCATCCATCATGTTGGGGATCTTCCTTTCTTTAGGTGACCGTCCCCCACCTTTCCAAGCATGAAATACCTTTCTGAGGAGTAGGCTTTCCTAGCAATATATGTATATATGTATATATATGTGTGTGTGTGTGTGTATGTGTATATGTATGTGTGTGTATGTGTATATGTATGTGTGTGTATGTGTATATGTATGTGTGTGTGTATAGAGAGAGAGAGTGTGAGAGTGTTAGAGAGTTAGTTAGTTGTTGTTGTTGTTATGTGCCATCGAGTCGCTTGTGACTCATAGGGACCCTATGTACAGCAGCCCTAAACTCTGCTCTGTCCTGTGTCAATCGCACTGTCTCTGACACTCCCATCCCGATTATCCCAGTCACTGAATCAATCCACCTCATAGAGGGTCTTTCCCTTCTGCGCTGTCCCTCCAATCCTCCCAAGCATGATGTCCTTCTCCAAAGACCGGTCTCTGCTCACAACATGTCCAAAGTATGTTAGACGGAGCCTCAGAATCCTTGCCTCCAAGGAGCCACCCGGTTTAACCTTTTTTCCTAGCAGTCCATGGTATTCTCAATACTCTTCTCCAGCACCACAGCTCAAAGTTAGTTAGTTAGTTAGTTAGTTAGTTAGTTAGTTAGTTAGTTAGTTAGAATTTGGCATTTTATATTGGTGGTCCTATACATATCTTACTTTTTTTTTTCCACTGAATACCAGGAGTTGCTAAGTGAATGCTCAGGAAAGTCAAAGAAATTTAAAAAATGAATGAAAACTCCTAGGTGTTCTGTGGTAGAAAGCTTTTTATATACGGCATGTTCTACGCTCTAGATTTCTACAAACTAATATACTACCAATCTGTGTGATAGAGCTCTGGTAGCCTAGGGATAGGGAGTTGCTCTGCCAACCCAAAGGCACTCATTTCTACCAGCTCATCCATCAGCTGCTCTGCAGGAGAAAGATCAGCAGTCTCCTTTCATGGTCTTTACTGCTTCTGAAAACCTGTGGGAGGTTCAGCTATGAGTTAGTTTCAACTTGACAACACAACAGAAATATCATTCTGTGTGTGTGTGTGTGTGTGTAGTGTGTAACTTTCTGCAAACTAGGAACTCATACCATAAAAGTATGAATTCAGTTATTAAAAAAAAAAATGGCCTCTCATCAGGGAACAATTGGGAGTGCTAGAACTTGAACAAACTGGAATATGTGGCTGGCTCTCTGTGTACAGTGCTCAGGACGATAGTTGGTAAGGGGTTCACTTCCAACCCAAAGGAGGCAGTTTGAATCCAACAGCTGCTGTGAGGGAAAAAGATAGAATATCTTATCCTTTACAGTTTATAGCTTCTGAAAACTTGCTAGAGGGTCAGCCATGGGTGGGTTCTGACTTGATGGCAGTGTGTTGGGTATAATGGAAAGCGGCTACTTACTTCCTTCTTCTAGTCAACTCAGAACTCATAGTGACCCTACATTGGGTTTTTGGGGCTGTGAAGTAATCTGTCCCATCTTAGAGTGATGAGTGGTTTGGAACTGCAGTCTTTTCAGTTAGCAGGTAAACACTTGAACTACTATACCACCAGAACTCCTTAACCATTGTGTAGCACTAGTTAGTAGTTAAGGAAGTCCGGTGGCCTAGTAAGTAAGGAGTTGTGTTGCCAAACCGAAGACAGGGCAGTTTGAGTCCACTGGCTTCTCTATGGGAAAAAGATGGGCAGTCTCCTTCCATGTGATTTGTAACCTCTAAAAACCCACTGGAGGTTTAGCTATGAGTCAGTTCTGACTCAATGACAGTAAGTGAATGAGTGAGTTAATTGTCACCCTGTGGATATGAGTTCAGTATTCCTCAACTTTTCAAAAAGAGCCTAGAAATCCAACATTTTATATGAAGCTACCCAGCATGTAAATGGTAACATTTTTTTAAATGTAAGAGTATATAGACAAATAGATGCCTTTTAGTTGTGGTGTTGGAAACGAGTAGTGAATGCCCCATGTACTGCCAGAAGAACAAACACGTCTCTCTCTTAGAGGAGATACAACCACTGTGTTCCTTACAGGCAGAGGTGGTGAAATGTCATCTCATGTTCTGGGCATGCTGTCAGAAACAGACAGTCTTTGGGAAAAAGACATCATGCTGAGAAAGGTAGAGGGTCAGAGTAGTGAGGAAGAACCTCAAGAAGATAGGTTGACTGTAGCAGTGTGCTTGAGCATGTCAGAGATTGTGAGGAGAGCGCAGCGTTCAGATCCATTATTCACAGAGTTTCTGTAAGTTGTAGTCAACTCAGCTGCACCTAACAACAATGAACAAACAAAGATCTGTCTATCAGATGTGAGCCTTGAGCTTCTCTTTCTTAAATTGTGCTTTAAATTGTACTTTCACTAGGACACTATTGGGACTCAAGTAATAATGAATCCAAATATATTATCTTCTTCTCCAGTTAAGAGGAGCTGAGAAATAAAACTTTCCTGCCCGTGCTCTGGACACTAAAATCTTCTAGTATTTGAATAGCCACAAACACAAAACAATTTACATTTAAGCCAGAAATTACTGTCATTTGGTATTATATTGTCTAACATTGAAGACAGGAAGAAGTTAGAAATGACTGATACTAGAGTTTGTTATTAGAAATTAGGTGGACTAATTTAAGTATGAATGAAATGATAAAATTCTAGACTGTTTTAGGGGAACTTAGCCCTATTACCTGGAGAGTAAGATCTGGACATTGCCTTTTAAATCATGGATGCCAGATGTAGTAACAACATCAGAGGCGATTGTATTAAGAAAATTCTGATCATCTCTGGTAATTTTGTGTAGGTAGGGCTTACTAAATAGAGAAGGAAAAAATGGAAACAGATTTGTTACACATTCAGTTTGACTGTACAAGTGTAATAATTATTAAAATATTTTACACTAGCTATTTTCATTTTATGCCAGTTAGTAGAGTTATGCATATGAATGCGTGAAAGTACATGTTTGTTTAGCTTTCAAGTCTTATTTGAGCATAATCATCAGTACACACATATGGCTATAGCTTTTAAAATTTCTAATATTGCAACTGAGTCATTAGCCTGTAACTTTAACTGAAGGATAGAATGTTACATAGTAAACATGGCCTCAAATGAGATTCTGTTTGACCCAGAAGAGGCAGACAGTGACATCAGCATAGTTTCAAAGCAGAAAAGGCAGACAGGAATTGTTTCTAAAAAGTTTAGGCCTTTTTTTTTCCAGAGAATTACCAAGTAATAGATAATGGAATTTCATTTGCAAATCCTTTTTATACCCTAACCATCCATACTTTTCCTGTTACTCCACGTGTAGCGTGCATTTCCTAATGAACCTCATAAACATCTTTAAATTCCAAATATTACAACTAACTGGGACTTAAAATTTATTCTAGCATTACATTTTTTTTTAAGTTCCATTGTTATTTTAATCTTTCCAGTCTTGTTTTTAAAATTTAAATTATACTGTACTAGCCATTAATGAAGGAAAGCTACTGTTGGAATACTGTTGGGAAAAAGAACTTCCACTAATATGGTTGTTGTTGTTGTTATGTGCCGTCGAGTCGTTTGCGACTCATAGCGACCCTATGTACAACAGCCCTAAACTCCGCTCTGTCCTGTGCCAAT
>NW_006399800.1:18308564-18315372 GCF_000299155.1 Elephantulus edwardii | reverse complement strand
AGTCTTTTTCCTCCTTTTTTTCTTATTATGTATTTTTAGAAATCACAGAATCAGTTTGAGTAAAATTTCTTTAATTATGGTGAAAAGAATCAGTTAAAGAACAGAGCTTGATTACATACTTAGGAGATCAGGTTTGGATAGTAACATTTATTTGAAATTGTGGTGTACTTATTTTAGTCTTGGATTCATTGATTGAAGATGCATTTACTTGTCTGCCTTCCTTGTTTATGATTTTCATTCCTCAAAGCAAAAATCCAGTATTCTATAGTTAAGAGTGTAGCAAAAGCTCAGGCAGACCTCACACAAATCTGACAACCTGCTTATTATTCAGGCAGCAACAAAGTCATCCTCAGAATTCTCCATAAATTACTCATAGCCAACCTCGGATGACTCTCACAATGCCCTATTTCTTTGTCCTTCACTCTCTCTGTTTCTCTATTAGAAATTGACCATTTCTAATCTTGTTTACTTATTTCAGCAGTGACCTCACCCTCTGCTTGGCAGTACAGCCATTAGAATGCACTCACAACTCCCATGCTTGCTTTCTTCACTCCTGTTAAAATGGATAAATTTATATTTATTACATTGTAGGCCAGGCCCTCTATTTGTCCTTGTGCCTTTACTACCTTATATATGCCTCACAATTTTTTATATTTAATTATTTATTTTTTAAATCCTCTCTCTTTCTCACTGGATACCTCATAACCAACTTGCCTAGGAAAAACTTACTCTTGGTTTTTAAATGTTCTCCTTTTTCTCTTATTAAAAGTAAAATCAGAAGATAACTGTTACTTAGATTTTTATTCTCACTTCCCTTGTGCTGTTATCCTCTCCTGTTCTTTAGTGTCAAGTCTATGGAAAGAGATTCTTTATAACTTTCCTCTCAAACTCAGTATATTTCAATTTGAGTTTAATTACAATCACTAGATTCAGTGGACATTTTCAGTTGTCATTTTACTTGACCTTTTGCAACATCTGACACTGCTTAGCCAAAGTTCTCATGATACCAACTTGTTTTTTCTTCTGTGTCCTGGCAGTTCATATTCTCTTTCTCATTCACCCCACCCATTTCTCATTCACCCCACCCATTTCTCAGTTCTTTATTCATACATTAAATGTTGGAGCCCTGTGATGTTAGCTTAAAAGTTGGCTTTTTTTTAGCCATTACGTTAGCTCCCTCTGGTCTTCAGCTATCTTAACTGTAGACATATGATCTTGTAAATCATCAGCAGCTGTGGGACTAGGATAGCAGAGTGCTTCCCACACTGAGCAGCAAGACTTGAGAGAGACCAGAGTAAGACCTTGGTGAGAGCAAGATCCTGATGGCAAGACCCTGGTGATGGTGGTGGAGAGATTGTGGCACGTTATTGTTGTTGTTGTTATGTGCCATCGAGATGCTTGCAACTCATAGCGACCCTATGTACAGCAGCCCTAAACTCTGCTCTGTCCTGTGCCAATCGCACCATCTCTGATACACCCAACCCAATTGCCCCAGTCACTGAATCAATCCACCTCATAGAGGGTCTTCCCCTCCTGCGCTGTCCCTCCAGCCTACCAAGCATGCTGTCCCTCTCCAAGGACCTGTCTCTCCTTACAACATGTCCAAAGTATGTTAGACGGAGCCTCAGAATCCTTGCCTACAAGGAGCCGCCCAGTTTGACCCTTTCCAGGATGAATCTGTTTGTTTTCCTAGCATCCCTTTGTGCCCTCAATCCTCTTCTCCACCCCCACAGCTCAAAGGCATCAATTCTCCTTCTATCCTCCTTAGTCATTGTCCAGTTGTCCAATGCATAACAAGTGATTGCAAAGACCATGGCCTGTATTAGATGCACCTTAGTCTCCAGAGAGACACCATTGCTCTTCAGTACTTTGGAGAGGTCCCTAACAGCAGACTTTCCCATGGCAATACATTTTTTCATTTCCTGGCTACTGGTGCCGAGAGTGTTGACTGTGGAGCCAAGCAAACGAAAGCTGTGAACAATCTCAATCTCTTCACCATCCATCCTGGTGCTGCCAATTGGCCCAGTGGTGAGAATCTTTGTCTTCTTGATATTGAGCCCCAATCCATATTGGAATGTGAGAACCATGAATGTAGGAAAATCAGATATCGTTAAGGAAGAAATGGAACGCATAAATATTGACATACTAGGTATTGGTGAGATGAGATGGACTGGCAGGGGTCATTTTGATTCAGATGATCATATGATATATTACTCTAGAGATGAAAAGGTGAGGAAAAATGGAGTTGCTTTCATAGTTATGAAAGCCATTGCTAGATCCATCTTGAAGTACAATATTGTGAGTGACAGCATAATACCCATACGCATACAAGGAAGGCCAGTGAATACCACTGTCATTCAGATATATGCACCAACAACAAGAGCCAAGGAAGAGAAGATAGAATATTTTTACCAACTTTTACAGTCAGATCGATCGAACATGCAATCAAGATACATTGATAATAATGGGTGACTGGCATGCAAAAGTTGGGAACAGAGAAGAAGATTAAGTAGTTGGAAAACATGGGCTTGGTGACAGAAATGGAGCTGGAGAGAGGATGATCAAATTTTGCACAATCAATGACTTATTCATTGCAAATACGTTTTTAAAAAGACATAAACGCAGGTTATATATACATGGATTTCACCTAGTTGTATGCATAGGAATCAGATTGATTACATCTGCGGAAAGAACCGCTGGAGAAGCTCAAAAACTTCATCAGCTGTGAAAACTAGACCAGGAGCTGATTGCGGAACAGACCACCAACTACTCATATGCAAGTTCAAGCTGAAGCTGAGGAAAATTAAACCAAGTCCCTGGGAAACAAAATATGTCTTTGAGTCTATCACACAAGAATTTTAGAACCATCTCAGGAACAGGTTTGAGGCCTTGAATACTAATGAGCAAAGACCAGACGATTGTGGCATAGTTGTGGAGAAACTGTGGCATGTGTAACCAACCAGAGGATCCCTGAGATAAAGGCCACTATTAAAGGTTTGCTATTCTTGCTGGATGATGGAAGGAGAATCTGACTACTGAACTAAAACCAGACTCTGGGCTAATTGAGGAATTGTGCTTTGGGACTTTGGGCTAAAACCTGGACTTGTATTGGATGATATTCTTTGCCGCCTCTACTCTCTGACCTAGTTCCCTAATAAAACCCACTCTTGGTACCATGCCAATGAGTATAGTCTGTAAGTCAGCAATGTTTATTGAATCTGAATGATTGGTAGAAAGAGGTACAGGAGCATGCAATCTGTTCTAATCTGAGGCTCTTGTGACAACCTGTGCATAAATGGAACATTGATATATATCCTCATCCTGGTCTCACCCCTAACAACCATACCTATCTTCCAGTTGCTTCCTGACTCTTCCTTCTGTATTTTTCAAGAGCACCTCAAATTCAACATATTCAAGATTTCATATTTATTCAATTCTCAACCTGGATCTTTCCTATTATTTCCTCTCAGTGACTAGCACCACCATCCATCCAGTGCCAAATTAGATGCTTAGCAGTCATCCTGATAAACTTTTCTCCTCCACCAAGTAATGTTCATGTCTCATATAAATATTTCAAATTCACACAATATTTTGTTTCACCCACCCTAGGCAAAACTCAAATCATGTGTTCTCTGGATCTAGCCTGTACCTGTCTGATCAGGCCAGTAAGTCCAATGGTTTGTTTATTTAAAACCAAATCACACTTCATTAGTCTCCTGCTCAAGCCTTCATGGCTTCTTGTAGTTGTCAGTATAAAAACCATGGTCCACAGATCCACTCATGATACTGGCCCTCCCTTTCCCCATCCTCATTTCTCATAACTCTCCAAATCTCTCTTCTCTAGGCCTACTAGATTTCTTTCCATTCCAAATAATTTTTGTTTGTTGTCTTACCACAGCACCTCTGCACATGCCCTCCCTCTTCTCTACCCATAGAACACTTAGAAATTGTACAGATTGCTCTTGCTACCAACTGTTTCTCTCTGGCTACACGTATCTGACTTCATATATGTGTATGTGCTTACTCCATCCACATCATTCTCCCCCTTTCATCATATATCCCATGAGACATGTTGTTAGTGACCATTATGTCAGCTCTGTTTTACAGCACCCTTCTGTATAGCACAAAAAAAAATATTACCTGTTCCCATGTCATCTTCATAATCACCAGTATGTCCTTGTTCGTCACTGGGGCTTTTGTGCCCACCATCTCACTGAGGTTCTGCCTCACTCTCATTGCCTTTGACTTCATCAGGTGTGATACTCTTCTCCAGTGATTGATTTCTCCTAAGATGTGTCCAGAGCAAATGATTGAGATAGTATTGTTCTGTGATCTTTATGATTTTCACCGGCTTATTTTTAGAAGTAGATCTTTTGACCCTTTTTTCTGGTCAGTCTCAGCCTGGAAGTTCTGCTGAAACCTGGCCATGTGAGTGACCCTGCTAACATTTCAAACCAAATTTTTCTGCTTCCAGGATTGTTTTTGATGCAGGAAGCATCATTGATTGCTGTAAAGATGAATACACTTGGCAACACTAAATTCATCTTATTTCTTTCTTAACACTTTGTATTCAAGGAAATCATATGTATGCTCTGTTCCTCCTGCTAGATTCTACAGATTTGTCTACTTCTTATTTATGGGTTCTACAGCGCTTCCTTGCCTGTGGTACATATTTTATGAATAAAATACCAATTAATTAAATGAAATGGGAACAACTTATTAAAGCAGGTATCTTAAGATCTTTCAGGAAAATATGTTAATATCTATTTCAAATGTTATGATTTATATATTCTTGAAATCATTATTTAAATCAGTTACTTTCAAGGTAGCAATAGTTTTAGGATTGAAACTGCATAGACCAATCACTGTGTTATAGCAGTGACTATCTTTTCTCTTCTGAAAATGTTTCTGGTTTATATGATTTTTCTCTATATATAAACATTAACCTTTAAACTTCCATAAACTATGACAATAAAAATTTCCACGTCAGATCTGTAAAACTTTCACTTAGAAGTCAAACAAGTTGGTAAGGCACATTTAAAACCCTGAGGATAACAATTGATTTAAATTTGATCCAATATTTTTATAATCCTATGCTTGTTAAATTTTTCTTTTGCTCAAGTATAGATTCTTGAGCTGAAGTCAATAGTTTGATTTAAATAATTAAAAATAATGAACGAGAAGAGAAACTATATTTTCATTTCTGTGATATTGATTAAAAAGACATTTGATTAAGAAGTGTTATAAATTCAACAACCCTCTGCCATTGAGTTGAAATTTTACTAACAGTGACCGTATAGGATAAAATTGCTCCATAGGGTTTCTTATCCTTGATTTTTTTTTTTAATCCTTGAAATATTCAAAGCAGCAGACTGCTTGCTACATGTTTTTCCTGACTGAGCAGCTGGTGAATTTAAACTGATGGCCTTGGACTTAGCATGCCAACACTTAATTCACTTCCTTTGTTATGTAATGTGTAATTTAATTTTTCTAGATGTTGCTTTTATTTTCAGCTCAGCCTGAGGTAGAGAGATGAAGCCAATTTCAAGCCTTCTTTCCACTGGTGCCTTTGAATGGATAGCTTTTACATTACCAGAGTCTCATGGAAAGAATCCCAGGTGGCTGCATGGAAATGAGGCCTCTTGTCAGTCTTCCTCATGCAGGCAACAATAAGAACTTAGAATGGTCATTCCAAAGAGATGTATAGGTGCCAGTGGGAGGACTAGGGCTATAAAAAGTTGATGGCTGTTGTGTTGTAAATAATTTTTTTATGCTGGACGATATGATGGTGTCTCTCATCTTGAGAAGGAACATGTATAGAACACTTGGGGCTCTTGGGGCTTTATTTTCGTTTCCAGTTGGTGTCACTGGATGGGGCTTGCGAGATGAATTGGGCATCTCTGGTTCTTAGTCCACCAGCATTTGAATGTGCCTGTATTTAAAAATGGTGTAGGCCCCAAGGGCCACAGGCCCAAGGGCCAAATGTGAATTGATTTAGGATTAACATTCTTTTAAGTGGTACAGCAGTGATCTATCTCTTTGCTTTACTGAAGGATGGACAACTGTGCCATAGGTGTGTCAAACACCATAATTGGCTATCTATCATGGGGTGTGTTAGGTGGAGATTGATTCAGGTTTGGAAGCAGGATTAACATCCACTTCCTAAACCACATGCCTCTGGAAAGTCTCTGAACTTGGAGAAATTATGATAGCTATGAAAGCCTTCAGGCCTTTTATTCATCTTTTTTTTCATATATATATATATATATATATATGTGTGTGTATGTATGTGTGTGTATATATATACGTGTGTATATATGGAGAGCCCTTGAATGTAAATGTTGATGGGGCCCGAGGGCCTAGTGTTATTATTTTGGAGGAACATTCCTAGTGTTATTATTTTGGAGGGACATTCTTCTAAGTTGTACAGAACTCTTAATTTGCTGTACTGAGGTGATATGGGTTTGCTTTGAAGCTGAACTTTGCATCATTGGGGGACAAGTACCATAATGGCTGTCCATGGTGGGCACTGTTTGCTGGAGCTCCCAATTTAAGACTGGTTTGGAAGCAGGAATGGTATCCACTTCCTAAATCACATGCCTCTGGAAACTTTATGAACCTGGAGAAATGACAAGAGCTATAGAAAGTCTTCAGGCCTTTGGTTCATAGGGTTGCTTTGAGTTGTGCTCAACTCAACTGCAGTCAACCACGACAATCATCTAAGGGAAGAAGGATTGATGCCACTGAGTTGTGGTGCTGGGGAAGAGTGTTAAAGATACTGTGGACTTCCAGGAGAATAAGCAGGTTT
>NW_006399800.1:18275655-18308464 GCF_000299155.1 Elephantulus edwardii | reverse complement strand
ATTTTGAGGCACCCTCTCATACCCTTTCGGCCTGTGGGCGTAAGGGACCATTCTTTGGAGAGAGACATCTTGCTTGGAAGGATGGAGGGACAGAGCAGGAGAGGCAGACCTTGGATGAGATGAACTCACTTAGTGACTGGAGGAATGGGATTAGGTCTGTCAGAGATGAGATTGGCTCAGGATAGGACAGAGTTCAGAGCTGATATACAAAGGGTCTCTATGAGTTGCAGGGAAGGGATGGCGCATAACCATTATATGTGACAAAGATAGAAGGAGACAAGTAGGAAGGAGAAGTTGTCTCTTGACCTTGACTTCTTAAGTTTTGTTTATTCATCTCTTACCCATACCTGCTGGTCACCTTGTAAAAAAGGATACTGAACTAGGAATTAAATGTTGCAGCATCTAGTTCAACTTATAGAATTTTACTTCTGAATCCCAGTTCTTTTCATATTTGAAGAGTAACTTGGTCGAGCTCTGATTAAAAACTCAATTACTTTAAATTGTCAAGGAATAATGTCATGAAGAAGGTTGGCTAGGAGTAGGGGCAGATTCTTAAAGGCGATAGCCCAAAGGTCTGTGGTCAACACAAGACCCATCCCTCCTGGGAGGAGGCAGGCACAGCCCCAACACAGTTCCAGCTGGCCTGTTCCAAGTGGGAGGAGTGCAGCCTGAGAGACACAATTTTCTAGTTTTGTACTTTTTTCCTGTTGTGTGTTTTTTTGTTTGTTTTGTTGTTGTTGTTGTTGTGTGGTTTTGTTTTTTTTTTTTATCTTGAAATCTGTTTTTATGATTGTTGTTTTATTTTTGTGTGGAATATCTTGGTTTTCTTTCTTTGAAGGTTAGTTTAGAAACAAGCAGGTAAATTTGTAATACGATGGAGCCCTGCCAAAACATATCAGCACATTTGGTCACCAGTTTCCTACTCTTGCCCAAAGAGTATTTAACACTGAATGTTATGATTCATTTCTCTCTATATATTTTTGGCTGTTTCTTTCTCTCTTTTTTTTTTGTGTGTTTCTCATTTCTGTAATAATACTTCTCTCTTATCTATATTGTGTTTGTTAATTTGATATAGGTTTGTTGTTGTTGTTATTGTGTGTCCTGTGGTTGGAACTGACCCATAGCTGACCTTCCAGTGGATTTTAAGAGGCAGTGTATTACATGGGAGGAGATTGCCCGTCCTTCTCCTGTGGAGCAGCTGGTGGCCTTGAACTGGTGCCTTCGGGATTACAGTGCAGTTTCTTGTCATTAGGCCACCATTTATCACAGTTCTGCCATTTGTCAGGTCACACTGAATAAACACTGGTGGCTTAAAAAAATAATCACTTACTAACTAACCTATGTAATATAGCAAGTGTGATTTCAATGAAATGGAAACCTCTTATGTTCAAGGACTTGATGCATAATGACTAGCAACAGGGAGCATGGCTAGAAGTTCTGACTTATAGAGTTAAAATCTCGCTCTATTTCTATCCTTTGGTCAGAATGTGCTGGAAGCTCTATTTAAATTTCACATAGGCTGCAGGCAGAAAACCAGGATGGCACAGTCTGACTTCTAACTCAAAAGAGAAACCAAACGTAAACTGTATTAGATACAGAAAGATTGGGGAATTCATTTGTACTCAAGTAAAGAGTTTTCTTATAGCACACATGTCTCATAAATGTTGGGTTGATTACACAGCTTTTAGTGGAGAGATTCTATTTCTAGATGGTTAATCAGAAGATTGATAGTTCGACAGTTGAGTATCTTGATGAGCCTGTAAATTATGATGAAGAAGAATGGTGGGGTCTTGGGTGAGCCTTTGCACTGTCCAGTCTGGCAAGCCTTAACTTCGGAAATATTCTTTGTGTATAGCAATCTTTTGGTGTCATCTACAGCTGTTCTAGAAGCGTTTCTTCCTTACCTTACTAAGAACAATTAACTGCACAATTTTTTAATTCTCAAATACATTCTTCACATCATTTTTTCATCTTCCATGATTTTTCATAAAAATAGTTGATTATGAATCTTCCCTTTAATCTAGAATGAGCTAGCAGGTGAATCTTACTTATTGCTGTTTTGTTTGAGGTTGTTCTTTTTTTTTAACTGTGGTTAAATATATGTAGCAAAGCATTTGCCATGTCATCATTTCATAATGTTACTGAGGGTATGTATCACTTAGTAGCATTAACTATAATTCACCATGTTATGCAGCCATCACTACTGTCCCACCTCCAGATTTTCCCCTTACACTTAGGAGACACTCAGTGCCTTTATAAGCAGTAACTTCCTCTTCCTCACTTCTACCAATCCCTAGTAACCTTTAATAAACTTATGTCTCTGTGTATCAGCCTGTTCTCAGTATTTTCTGTTCAGTGGAATCATACACTATTTGTCGTTTTGTGTCTTACCTCTTTTACTCAGGATTATCAAGACTTTATTTCTTTTTTGGCTGATTTGTATTCTTTTGTATGTTCTGCATTTTGTTTATGAATCTATATTTATTGGTTGATGGACAGCATTTCCACTTGCTATCGATTGTGAATAGTACTGCACTGAACAGTGCTTATATTTTTCATTCCAGTGGGGATTCTGTTCCTTCTAGAAAGGTTGAATAGAGTAGAGGCCTGAGGAGTTATTTAAGCTTCGCATTCCCAGGGCCTCTCTCCCAAAAGATTATGACTCAGTAGATTTGGGTTAAATCTCATTTCAGGTAAATCTCATATACTTTGGCATGTTTTTATCAGTCTCTGGAGTATAATATCATTCTTGGTAAAATAAAGGGTATGAGAATAAAGAGAGGCCTTCAAAAGAGATAGATACAGAAACTGCAATACAGGAGAGGCTAAGAATGGCACATGACTGGGTAAGGTTTGATTCTCTTGTAAATAGGGTCACTGTCAGTTGGTAGTGACTCCGAGGAACCTAACAGCAAGTCATTCCAATGTGTGGTGAGTATGGGGAACAACAAGGGTCAGGATAACTGATCAGTCAGGGTGCTGTGATCAGTCACACCAGATCAGTCAGGTACGCATGATCAATCAGAGAACCTCTCAATTCACTCTCATTAAAGTGCCCAGGAATTCCTCAAAGAGCATAGAACAAAGCTAGAGAGCTGTTCTGAATGTTTCTGACCTAGAATAGACTTGATGCCTCTCAAATCTGATAAGTCAGGTGTTTTCCTTTCTGTTGGACTCTTTTATCTTTTATTACTCAAAAGTGATTTTGTCAGCAATCCTGACCTACATTATGAAGTCCTTTGATCTTGGAGTACATTTAAAGTATCTTGTTGAAAATGATGCTGCTCTATTCATGTTATTCTGCAAGGTGCATTAAATTTCAGTATTGTTGGAGCATATTATTTTATATGCTTTATTTAATCTTTCCTTTAAAGAAATTGGAGAATGGATATTTTTGTACAGTTCTTTCAAACTAATATTTTTTGTCAGTATCTTAATATTGTAGTGTCCCTCTGCTGCCTTATACATTTTTTTCCCTCTATCCATGGTCTGAATTGTAATGACATCTACAGTTAGCTGCTGGCAAGATGCTGTTCACTCTTTGCTGGTACCTTTCTCTCCAATCTCAATCTGACATTCTGAATTTTGAGCACTGTGTGTTCTATAAATCCTGTCTTTCACACAGATAAGTCAGTAGGCCTTTTATTTAGCCTTGTATTACAAAAAGGGTACAAAATCATAAGTTACCAGTGAAATAATAATTTTGAAAAGTAAGATACAACATTAAATTTGCTTCCAACATGGCTAATGATCAAAGGACCCTTCTACATGAATTCTTTTCTCTTCTCTGTGCTTCACTGTGTCTTATTTTTCCTCCTTGGGCATTATTGGGTAAAAGTTCTACTTAGTCATTTATTTAATTATATTTGTATGCCATCTTGATATATAGATTTCAATCCTCGTGGACTTATTTAATATGTTATCTCTTTGAAATTTCTATGTACAAGTAAGGGTACATAACATAAGAAGATAAAGCATTTTCAAATTATAGTGAATGGTTATAGCATATGGTTATAGGAAAACTATTCTCTAACATACAATGCTTTTCTTAGGAGGAATACAGTGAAATGAAACAATTGGCAGAAATTTTTAAAATTTCAAAATAAAACCATCACTTAATCTAGTCATGCCAGCAAGGCTATCTATATTTAAAAATTAGCATAGTGATTTTTACACATAAACTTTTAAAATGAGCATATAGTAGGTAAAAACCTCAGAGAAAAGAGAAAAGTTGGTGATGTGCAGCATAAATGAGCATCCCAAACCATCTCTTGTTTTGTGGTATATTGAGGAAGAACTTGTGTAAAAAGTATGCTTTATTCCTAAAAGGTTTGTGTAAACTGTCAGTATTTTTTTTATCCATCAAATCAATTAAAAAAAGTTGTTTTTATCCTTGAGTTAAATGTACACTATGTGCCTGTGCTACTTGGAACTGAACTTGGTATTTTCTAAAATTATCATTTATAAAGAATAAATTCAAAGTATCTGTGTAATTTTCTATTTAAGTTCTGTCACAAGACTTCATTAATGTAACAAGAACTGTAAATATAAGATGTCTCTTAAGCATTTCTGTGGCTTTTTTTTTTCTTAATAGGAAGAAGAAAAGAAGTCAGTCAGTTATCCATCTCTTCTTAGCCACCTGACTTCTTCTTTCCTGAATCATCCACTGTTTCCAATGACAGAAAAGATCTCCTCACCGGCCCCTCAGCTGCTGGGTGAATTCTCTCCGTTACTGTCATCTCTGCCTTGTGACATTCATCTAGTTACTCTGAGGACAATACAGTCAAAGGTATATTTTAAAACATATCTATTTAAAAGTCTGGTGGGTTTTTTTATAGTGTACTTGGTATAAGAAAGTGAGAAAATGAAAAAGGTTCCATAACCTCTACTCTGCTCAAGGAATAATTAAGTGAGTTTCACCCTGAGGCAGAGTCATTATACTTTTCCTTTAACTGTTGCACTATAGTTTACAGCGTATCTCTATATTAATGTATTTGGTTATCTCAAAAATTCTATGTAGTGAACAAGTCAGAGAATATCATTTTTGCTGCACGGGTAGGTCAGCTAATGCTGACCTCTGAGGTGACATAATTAGTAGCTGGAAGAACCAGACCTTAAATTAGTTTTTTTAGATGTTACTCACTCACCTTTCCTTATTAGCCAGTGTTTCTCGAGAATGAGAAACCGAAAACATAGCACTGAGTTGTATCTGTATTACTTGCATTGTGTTTTCATATTCTTCTGAAAATGACTACAGGCTAAGTCTTTGTATTGATAAAATAAGTACTTAGAAGAAAGACAAACTGTATTGGAGGAAGGATAGTAAAAGTTTTGTTAGATATGGAGTTGTAATTTGGTTAGATGGCTTTGACTTTATTTACATGTATGTCCTTTGTAAAAAAAACCAAATGCATATGGAAAGAATAAGAATCAGAACTGTTTTATACCACAAATTGGCACATATTTAGCTGAAAATAAATGGTTTTTACATTCTGTGGGAATATATTAAATGACTCAAGTATAAGAACAAAAAGTTATTTATATTAAGAAAAAAGAACTAAAGTAAACAAGGAGGAAAGACAAACACCCACAAAATAAAGCTGTTATGGCTTTAAAAATTATATGTACAAGCTAAGAAATGTATTCTTGGCAGTGCATGAAATTTATATGATTTGTAATGAAAGCAAGTCTATGCTAGACGCCTTCATATATTTCTCTCTGTGTCAGAAGACTTGTTTAATAATGTGAGTAAATGTGCAAGATTTATTTCACATGTGCCTCTTACTGTTGCAAGTACTAGAGATGGAATCCTGAAGAAAACAGAACGTGCCTGCCTTTCCAGAGCTTAGATTTCCATAGAAGTGAAATTATAAGAAGGGGAAATATACAATGTATTAGCTAATAATAAGTGGTATAGAGGAAAGAAGATTGGTGTTTCCAGCTTGACTGGTGTTTAGAGACGCCTCCTTGGGGAACGTAATAATGAGGTAAAAATCTAAAAGAGATCAGAGAATAAGAAACTGTGCTGCTGATTTTAGGGAATATTCCAGGTGAAGATAAGAGCAAGTATAAGGGCCCTGAGGAAGAAGATGTGGTTAGAGAGTAATTTCTAGGAGAGCAAGGTTTCTATTTCATTAGTGTCCCTGCCTAGAACTACATGGTAAGGGTTCAGAAACTCTTTGCTGAATGGTGACTTTTGTGGGTTTTTTAGGATTCTTTTGTGGTCTCTTCTAGATCTGCTTTTCAGCTTGCAAAGACTAGGGATGGACACTTCCATAATCCATGTAGTGAGTGAAGATAGAGAGTAAATGGCATCACAGACCATAACCCACAAGTTACCACCCTCAGAAACAATGGTGGAGGATTGTTGTCATTGTTGGTTGTTTGTGGGGGTTTTTTGGTGGTTTTTTTTTTATGGTGCCAATTTTAAATGCATCTTTATTTGAAACATTGCATTTTCCACTTCCAATACAGTGATAATAAAGCGTAATTTTAATTCCTTTCCCTACGCACATTCCATATTCAAGTATTGAGAATGCCCAGAAATTTAATCTGGCAGTTTAGACTTTTCAACTGCAGTGTGCTACAAATTTGGGTCCTTCAAAATTTAACTGTGGGACAATGAATGCTAAAGTATGCCGATTGGTTTAGTCAACCTCTTCAGTGGTGGGTCCAGAAGAGGCACCACCAGATGGAGGAGCTCCACCACCAGGGAAGCCACCAGGCACGCCTCCGGTCATGCCTCCAGCACTCTGGCACAGCTTGGTGATGATGGGGTTGCAGACCTTCTCTGGTTCCTTCTGCTGATGCTCAAATTCCTCCTTTTCTGCAGTCTGATTCTTCTCAAGCCAGTTGATCATTTCATTGCACTTGTCAAGGATCTTCTGCTTGTCCTCTTCATTGATCTTGCCTTGAAGCTTTTCCTCTTCAACTGTTGCTTTCATATTAAATGTGTAAGACTCAAGGGAATTCTTAGAAGACACCTTCTCTCTTTGCTTCTCATCTTCAGCTTTGTAATTCTCAGCCTCCTGGACCATTCGTTCAATGTCTTCCTTACTCAAGTGGCCCTTATCATTGGTGATGGTAATCTTGTTTTCTTTCCCAGTGCTCTTGTCAACAGCAGAAACATTAAGAATATCATTGGCATCAATATCAAATGTGACTTCAATCTGAGGAACACCATGAGATGCAGGTGGTATCCCAGTGAGCTCAAACTTGCCAAGCAGGTTGTTATCTTTGGTCATGGCACGCTCACCTTCATAGACCTGAATGAGTACACCAGGCTGGTTGTCAGAGTAGGTTGTGAAGGTTTGTGTCTTCTTGTTAGGAATGGTTGTATTCCGCTTGATGAGGACAGTCATGACTCCACCAGCAGTTTCAATACCAAGAGAAAGTGGAGTGACATCCAGGAGCAGCAAATCTTGAACATTTTCAGATTTGTGTCCAGAGAGAATGGCCGCCTGGACAGCTGCACCATAAGCAACAGCCTCATCTAGGTTGATGCTCTTGCTCAACTCCTTTCCATTAAAGAAATCCTGAAGAAGCTTCTGAATCTTGGGAATTCTGGTAGAACCACTCACCAGGACAATATCATGGATCTATGACTTGTCTAGCTTGACCTCCCTCAGGGCTTTCTCCACAGGGTCCAGAGTGCCACAGAAAAGATCAGCATTCAATTCTTCAAAGAAGTAAAGAAGTCGATTCCCTCATACAGAGAATCTATCTCAATACTGGCCTGGGTGCTGGAAGAAAGTGTGCGCTTTGCACGTTCACAAGCAGTGTGGAGGCATCTGACAGCCCTCTTGTTTTCACTGATGTCTTTCTTATGCTTGTGCTTGAACTCTGCAATGAAATGGTTGACCATTCTGTAGTCAAAGTCTTTTCCACCCAAGTGAGTGTCTCCAGCTGTAGACTTGACCTCAAATATCCCATGTTCAATAGTGAGGATTGACACATCAAAAGTGCCACCTACTAAGTCAAAGATGAGCATGTTCCTTTCAGCACTTACCTTTTTGTCTAGACCATAAGCAATAGCAGCAGCAGTTGGCTCATTGATGATTTGGAGGACATTGAGGCCAGCAATTGTTCCAGCATCTTTAGTAGCCTGGCGCTGAGAGTCATTGAAGTAGGCTGGTACAGTGACAACAGCATTGGTAACAGTCTTCCCAAGGTAGGCTTCTGCAATTTCCTTCATCTTTGTGAGAACCATAGAGGACACCTCCTCTGGATAGAAACTTTTGGTCTCTCCTTTATATTCTACCTGGACCTTGGGCCTGCCTGCATCATTCACCATCACCATGAAGGGCCAGTGTTTCGTATCAGACTGTACAACAGCATCATCAAATGTTTGTCCAGTGAGACGTTTGGCATTAAATACTGTGTTAGTAGGATTCATTGCAACTTGATTTTTTGCTGCATCGCCAATCAATCATTCGGTATCGGTAAATGTGACATAGCTTGGGGTGGTCCAGTTGCCTTGATCATTTGCAATGATTTCCACTTTCCCATGCTGGAAGACCCCTACACAGGAGTAGGTGGTGCCAAGAACAATGCTAACCACAGGACCCTTGGACATGGTTGCTTAGTGCAGGTCCCCAGTGGTGGAGGGGAAGAACCGTACCTCAAGGCTGCCGCTGAGCTAAATGAGCTGTTGTTGGTTTTAGGTGCCATCAAGTTGACTGAGGTGCACCTGATCCAGGCCATGATCTTTGCAATTACTTGCTATGCGTCAGAAAGCTGGACAATGACTAGGGATGATAGAAAGAAAATTGATGCCTTTGAGCTCTGGTGTTGGAGAATAGTATTGAATATATCGTGGATTGCTAGGAGAACAAGCAAGTTCATCCTAGAGAGGGTACTGCTCCTTGGAGGCAAGGATTCTGAGGCTTCATCTGACATATATTGGACATGTTGTAAGGAGGGACCGGTCCTTGGAGAGGGACATCATGCTTGGGAGGGTGGAGGGACAGCATAGGAGGGGAATTGATTAAGTGACTGGGGTAATCAGGATGGGTGTATCAGGGACAGTGCGATTGGTACAGGACAGAGCAGAGTTTAGGGCTGTTGTACATAGGGTTGCTGTGAGTCACAAGTGACTCAACGGCACATACATAACAACAACAACAGCAAGTAGAGTGTGGCTCAGTAACTCTATGAACAGTAGACCTGAACCCTGTCCTCCCCTGTGCCATCCTCACCATCTTGGGCACACTTGAGTCCCTTGTCCAGTCACTGCTTCAAGCCAGTAGACAACATCATTATAGGTGGAGAAAGGATTGAAGATGTCAATGATTTTATCTTGCTTGGATCAACAGTCAACACCCTTGATATTAGCAGTCAAAATATTGAGACACATTGCATTGGACAAGTCACTGTCAGGACCTTCTCCAAAATACTTAAGAGCAGTGACAGTTTGAAGATTAAGGTGGACGGTTGGCAACCAAGGATCTTGAGGACTGCCAGAGGATGGTGGCAGCCATTGTTCCTTGATCTAACTTCTAGATCATTTCTCCTTCGTGATTAATTAGAATGTCATTCTTTTCTGGGAGCATAAAGCTGATTGTAGTGAGTGAAAGTGAAGTTTCACCTTCTACAACACTAGACTGGCACTTGTTTTCAAGGTCACATCTTTATATTTTTGTGTACAATTGATTCTACCTCAAAACAAGCCTGTAGGACTATAGATAGAACTGCCCATACAGTTTTCTAGGCTGTGATCTTGATCAAAAGGGTCCAAAGGGCTGCTAACCAGAGGTCACCAGTTGGAATCCACTAACTACTCCTCAAGAGTAAGACTTGAACAGTCTGCTTCTATGAACATTAGAGCTTTGGAAATTCTTGAAGCAGTACTACTCTGCCAAAAACTCTAGAAGTCAGAATCAGCGTGATAGTAAGAGTTTTCTCTTCATAGGAGAAAATCATCAGATTTTTTTTCTTACAGGATCAGGGGTAAGTTCGTACTACCAACCTTTTGGTTAACAACACGATTATCCACACTGCCAGGTTACCTCTTTTGAGTGGTCACTTGCTCTTTTGCATTGTATTTCCTGCTGTTGACTCTCCATCTTGAAAATCATCTCACTTCTCAAATTAATAATCTTGTTGCCTACGAGACTAATTCAGAACTTCAGCTTTGAAGCCCTCTGCAGTGTGGCTTCCACCCACTGGGGTCATCTTGTTCCCATCTCACCTTTGGACAAGTGAGCGATCCTCAATGCCTGTTGGCTAAGTGACTGCTGACTTAGCTGTCATTTGTAAAATGAGGCTAATACCATATGCCTGTTCCCAGTCTAGTGAGAGAAACAGGAAATACTGCTATGAAAGCCCTTTGAAAACAAAAGTGCTTTGTAATCATTTTACACTATTCTGATAAATATGCCAAGTCAGGTGCAATTGGGATTTTAGCAGAGGGAAGTAAATGGTGGTTTAAAGATGTACAGATTTGACAAAAGAATAAAAACTAACATTTTAATGCTATCATACTGTCACGTAATTAGAACTAAAAATCTAGAGCTGTTTTTACATGACCATGTCTGTTGATAGCAGTTCCTATATAAACCTTCAACTCTTAGCATGCACTTAAAATAATTGCTTAAAAGCTCACTGGTAATCCATAGGAATTGATTCACACATTCACACAATCACTTCCTTAAAGAATTGCTTTTTGTCTCTTAATATCTGATCAAGTAATCATTCCGAGACAGTGACATGGTTATTGATTCAAAGAAGGCTTGTTATTTAAGAAATGTCATGTCAGTGATTAAATCCAGAAGCCAGAGGTAGAGATTTTGGATTATGGTTCTGGTTTTGCATGGTGGCAGCTCCTGGTCTGGTTTTGCATGGTGGCAGCTCCTGGTATACAGTGATAGGGTGCTCATATGGAAATTGTCAATTTTTTCCCCCATTGTAATGTTGTTATTGTTATGTGCCATCGAGTCACCTGTAACCCATAGCAATCCTACGTAGAGTAGCTCTGAATCTTGCCCTATCCTGCGCCAGTCTCACGGATTCTGACCTGCCAGCCCTCATTGCTGCAGTTACATGTCAGTCCATCTCATCCAGGGTCTTCCTCTCCTAAGCTGTTTCTCCACCCTTCTGAGCATAATGTCCTTCTCCAAGGATTGGTCCCTCCTGGCTATATGCCCAAAATATATGAGACTGAGACTGAGCTTCAAAATCCTAGCCTCCAAGGAGAAACTTGATTTTGCCCTTTCTAGACCTTTTTTTGTTTTTTCTTGGCAGTGCATATTGTATTCAAGACTCTTTTCCAGCACCACAGCACAAAGATGTCTTCTTCTTCTTTCATTCTTAGTCATTGTCCAGCTCTCTGATCCATAGCAACTAATTGTGAAGACCATGGCCTGGGTTAGGTGCACCTTAGTCTCTGGAATGACATCGTTATTTTTCAGTACTCTGGAGAGTTCCCTGACAGCAGATTTTCCCAATGCATTTTGTCTTTTGGTTTCCTGACTGCTGGTGCAAAGAGTGTTGATTGTGGAGCTGAGCAAGCTATACTTGTTAACGACCTCAATCTCTTCTCCATATCTCATGGCGCTGCCAATTGGCCCAGTGGTGAGAATCTATTGAAGACTACCGGCCTTGACCTGTAGCAGCCAATGTGTCAGGTCCCCCTCAGTTTCAGTAAGCAAAGTTGTGTCATCTGCATAATGTAGGTTGCTGATGAGTCTTCCTCCAGTCCTGATGCCACATTCTTACTCAAAAAGCCCAGCTTCCTGAATCATCTGTTCTGCATATAGATTAAAAAGGTTTTGAGACAGGATGCATCCCTGACACATTCCTTCTTCTGATTTTGAATCATGTGCTGTTTCCTTGCTCTGTTCTGAGGCCTGCTTCCTGGTCCAAGTATAGGTTTCACATAAGCACAGTCAAGTGTTCTGAGATCACATTTTTCTCAGGATTAGCCACAATTTGTTGCGATCCACACAGCCAAATGCCTTTGCATAGTCAATGATATAGTGTCAACATAATAGATTCAAGGCAAGACCATTGAGGCCTGCTTTGCTTTCTGTCTAAATCAACATTTTCCAAACCCCCACATCATAGTATTTTGAGGAAAAATGTGTCTGAACATCACCTGGAACATGATCATGAAAAGGGAACACTTTTCTTCTGAGGTGCCTCTGGGTGGACTCAAACCTTCAATCTTTTGCTTGTTGTTGTTCGTTGTTGTTATGTGCTGTTGAGTCATTTGCAACTCATAGTGACCCTGTGTACAACAGCCCTAAACCATGCGCTATCCTGTGCCAATCTCATTGCCTCTGACACACCCATCCCGATTACCCCAGTCACTGAATCAGTCCACCTCATAGAGAGTCTTCCCCTCCTGCACTGTCCCTCCACTCTACCCAGCATGATGTCCCTCTCCAAAGACCTGTCTCTCCTTACAACATGTCCAAAGTATGTCAGACGAAGCCCCAGAATCCTTGCCTCCAAGGAGCATCCTGGTTTAATCCTCTCTACGATGAATCTGTTTGTTTTCTTGGCAGTCCATGGTACATTCAGTACTCTTCTCCAGCACCACAGCTCAAAGTCGTCAATTCTCCTTCTATTCTCCCTAGTCATTGTCCAACTCTCTGATGCATAACAAGTGATTGCAAAAACCATGGCCTGTATCAGGCGCACCTTAGTCTCCAGAGAGACACCGTTGCTCTTGAGTACTTTAGAGAGGTCCCTAACCACAGACTTTCCAATCGCAATACGTTTTTTGATTTCCTGGCTACTGGTGCCAAGAGTGTTGACCATGGAGCTGAGCAAACTGAAGCTGTGAACAATTTCAATCTCTTCGCCATCCATCCTGGTGCTACCGATTGGTCCAGTGGTGAGAATTTTTGTCTTCTTGACATTGAGCCTCAATCCATATTGAAGGCTGCAGTCCTTGACCCTCTGCAGTAAGTGCATGAGGTCCTCCTCAGTTTCGGCGAGCAAGGTTGTGTCATCTGCGTAACGCAGATTGTTGATAGATCATCCACCAATCCTAACGCCACAATTCTCCTCATAGAGCCCAGCCTCTCAGATAATCTGCTCTGCATAAAGGTTGAAAAGATATGGAGATAGGACACATCCCTGATGTACACCCTTCCCAATTTTGAACGATGCAGTGTTTCCCTACTCTGTTCTGACGACTGTGTCTTGGTCCAAGTATAGGTTTTGCATTAGCACGATTAAATGTTCTGGGATTCCCATTCTTCTCAGAATCAGCCACAGTTTGTTGTGATCCACGCAGTCAAATGCCTTTGCATAATCAATGAAACACAGATAGACATTCTTCTGGTATTCTCTGTTTTCAGCTAAGATCCATCTAACATCAGCTACAATATCCCTAGTACCAACCAAAAATCTTAACTGTTTTAACCATTCATGGACTCATGAGCTCAAGTGTATTCTCTTATTTTAAAATGCTGACCTTTTTTTACGTGTGACTCTTTATGGGATTTTTTATTTGTTGTTGTTTCTTCAAAATAGCTAACCAGCTTTTTCAACCACATCAGCAATACTTACTAAATAAGGTTTTCTTTCTGCACTTGTTTATGCTGCCCCTTTTCTTATTAGAGGCTGTTTAAGGGTTTTATTTTATTTTGCCTTTCTTATAAGAATTGATTGGTACATTATTGATCTCTCTAGCTTCTGGAAATGTGGTCAAAATATTCCTTTGTTGTAGAGTATCTAAGGATACCCATTCACCTCCCCTTTCTTTCTGTCATTTCTTGTTGATCAAAGCAGGATTACTGGTATTGGACATTTTAATGAGTGGCCTGAAAAATGATTTCTACTGGTTATTTCCTGTCTCAAGACTTGTAACTAAGTGTGCAATTTTCTAACCTTTCCAGCTGCCAGAATGTACTAAAATAATGAGTGCTGTTAGACATTTTCAGACTCTGAGCTGGTTGAAGAAATTTCCCCATAAGGCTTTTGCTCTGTCTTAATCTGTGTGCACTTTTGGCTTTTTATGAACAGATGAGGTCACACTCTTCTTCGAGAATCTGATCAAAGTGGTGCATATACAGTGTCCCAGTCATTTCCAGAAGTTTACTGATCTGCCAGCTTTATGTTATTAATGAGCAAATTGTGTATCTATTGAAGTGAGAGAGGAGTAGCACCACCCTGCTTTCTGAATTGACAGACCTGTTACTAAATCATGGTTTTAGCTCTAAGTGAAATAATTGATCAAATGCATCATTTCTCCAGGCTAAATTAATAGAAGTAATCTCCTTTTGCTTACAGTGTTGTCTTATCAACATTATAGCAAACATAGTCCTCCCTTTTTCCCTTCTTGATAGCTACCTAAGTCCGTAACTAGGGGAATGGTAAGAAAATAGAGCTGTTAAGAGCAGAAAATTTGGGGGCAGACTGTTTGAAAGACAGTTCCTTCACTGTCTGTTCCTCTACCTTAGAGAAAGCAGTTAACTCTCCAAGTCCCAATTTTCTCTTTAAGCAGGTGATGATAGCAATAGGACCCCCCTTCAAGGTGTTCTGAAGATTAAATTAATTAATATGTGAAAAGTGCTTAGTGGAGAATGTGGCACATCCTAAACATTGTGTTGTGGACAAATGAAGTTTCTCGGTTAAGATTGTTCAGCAGTTGTAATTGATAGAAAAAAATTAAATACCAATATCTGAAATGTGTTTGGTTTTTTTTTAGAGAAGAATGGACTTTATTGCTAAAGTTGGATCTTCAAGTCATTTTGATCTGTATTCCAGATGTACTTCATTGATAATTTTAAACTGCATTCCATATTGACCCCCTGTAAAACAGAGAAACAAACTTATATATCACCATCTACCAAATATCTGTAGTTTTGAAAGATGAAATAAGATAATTATATTTTCTTTTTTAACTGTGATCAGTTGGGCTGTAGGTGGAAGTTTACAGGGCAAGTTAGTTTTCCGTTCAATAGTTTATACACATTCTATCTCATGTTGTTAAGTGTAATCCCCTCAATTAATAATTTCTAAAGTTTTTAGGCAATGCACCTCCTCTTCTTCACCATCTCATTGTCATCAGGTCAAGACAGACCCTGCAGTGGGATATTGGAAGCTGTAAATCACATGAGAGATGATTGCCCATCTTTTTCCTACTAAGCAGTGGGTGGATTCCAAGTGTTAGAGTGTCTTGGCTTTTGAGTTAACACGTCAGCTGCTTATGGGCTCGGTCACCAGAGCTCCCTACAACAATATGCTTATGTTGTCTAAATACCAGCCATTATACTCAGTGCTGTGTGGGAGCCTTATTTAGCCTCAGAACTGTGCTATGAAGAGGGCACTGTTTTACTCTCATTTTACAGAACAGGAACCAAAGTCGTTTAGAGACGGTAAGAAGTCCTGGTGGTACAATGATTAAGTGCTTACCTGCTAACCAGTAAGTCAGCACATTAGACCCAGCAGCTGCTGCTCCACAGGAGACAGATGTGGCAACCTGTTTCTATAAGATTACCGTGTTGAAAACCCTGTGGAGCAGCTCTGCACTGTGTCATTGGGTTACTATGAGTTTGAATGCTTGCTGGCTATGGGCTTGGAATTCTTAAAGCTCATTAACTTACCTAATATCACATAACCTGTACACAGCGGAGGTTGAAGGCAAACCCAAGAATGTCTGAGTCCAGGTTTCATGAAAAACATTGAGAATACATGGCTTCTTGCATGAAAACAGTAAATAAAAGGTAATAATAAAATGAAAATAAAAAATAATGCTGATGATTTTTAAGATAAACTGCCTGTTTTTTCTCGTCTGCTATTTAGGGAGTTCTGGTAGCCTAATGAATAAGGAGTTGGCATAAGACCGGAGATTTAAATCCAACAGCTGCTCTGTGGGAGAAGGATAGGCAATCTCCTATCATGTGATTTACAGCCTCCAAAAACCCACTGGAGGATCAGCTATGAATTAGTAATGACTTGATGGCAATAAGTTGTGTTTTGGGGGTTGACTTTTTTTTTTCCTTTTTAGTGTTTAAGTGCTTTCAATTCCATTTCAACTCAGTGCAACTATGTGACAGCCTAGGACTTTTCCATAGGATTTTCTAAGCTGTGATCTTTGTGCAAGAAGATCTCCGGGTCTCTCTCCTGAAGAGCGATGGGTGTATTCCAGCCACCACTTTTTCGTTAGCATCCCAGTGCTTATCTGTCTCTTCAGGTTCCTTTCCTGTTGCCTAGTCAGTTGTCACAGAACTCCAGTGGAATATACCAAATCTGAACCATTGATTGAAAACAGAATCTTTTGTGTCTATTGTTATCTAAATTTCAGAGAAAATGGTTTGTAGCAGGAATGCTCCCAAACATTTAAATATATTAACATGTGTTTATATGAGCTCTGATGAAGGCACACAGTTCAAATCTATCAGCAGCACTGCAGGAGGAGGATGGGCAGTCGCCTCCCATGAGATTAATTGCCTCTGAAAACCCTCTCTGTAGGGTCAGCTATGGGTTGGTTCTGACTCAAAGGCACACAGTAAGAACAACCACATGTTTCTATAGCACCTACCTGTTTTAGGCATTGTGAGAGTAAATAAGTTAATTCATGCAAAGCATTTTGAATAAATGCTCAATTGGCATTAACTGAATTTATTATTGCTGGTATGTTTTGTAAAAGTTTATTACATCAGATCTCAAAGAGACTCCATTTCTTTTAAATTATGTAAAATGTATCTGTACGAAAGCATTTGTCATTTCAGTAATCTTCACAAGTACAATTCAGTGGCATTTTAAGTTCATCACATGTTTCCAATGATCCAGTCTAACATTTTTCTGTCCCCATGAAAGAAGCTGAGTGAATATCTCAAAGGGGTGCTGATAGCCTATCCCAGTTAAGTAAAATTGCAAAGACAGAACTGACTTGTAGAACCCGCCCTTGCCTCTAACTCAGCTTCTCAAAGCCCTGATCCCTTTAATCTGTAAGCCAAATCATCTTTTTTCATAGCCCTTCTAGTCAGTGGAGAAATAATTGGTTCTACTGGTTTTAAGGAAGCTCTGGTGGTGTAGTCTTTGGAGAGTTGTACTGCTAATTTACAGGCAGCCAGTTCAAATCCACCAGATGCTCTGAGCAGTCACCTCCTGTGTGATTTTACAGCCTCAAAAACCCACTGAAGGGTCAGCTATGAGTTAGGGTCAGCTAAGAGTTAGTACTGACTTGATTATAATATGAGTTTTATAAATGGGATGTTGTTTTTAGTGTCTGAAACAAGTTTGGCAATGGGTATTGCTTTGGAACATTCCAGCCTAACTCAGTTCAGTCATCTAAACTAAATTGTGATCTGAGCTGTTTAACAAAGATAGTTAATTTAAGGCTCACCTCAGTCTTATTTAAAAATTTCTTCTTCACTATTCCCTTCCTTTGTGGAGTTCAGACATTTCTGATGTGTTAATGAATGTAAAAACCATTCATCCAAAATCTATTTACTCTCCTAGCTCATCCAGTGGGACTGCTTGAAGGTATCTGTTTTCTTGCATGCATAGTCAAGTTAAATTCACAGTTTCCCTACTTTAAAAGAAAAAAACCAAGAAAAAATAAAAAAACCTCATTTTCTTGGAAATAAAATGACTAGACAGACTTTGAAACTATGAAAAACTGTTGCTTTTGCCTCAGGTATTTTTGCTTGAAAACTGATACTTTCATGAATATTTGATTTTTAAAACTTGGACAAGATGAGTGCTATTTCAGTTAGTGTTCAAGTCCTTATGAAAAGGATGCAATTTTAGTTTTCAGAAAAAGTATAACTTTTTCTCCCACAGTGAAAATTAATTTTTAGGGATGCAATCTCTACTTTTGTTTAAATCTCTTGATAGAATGCAAAAGTAGGATTTAAAAGTTTTCATTTTCCATGACTTTTGTCCATTGCAGCCTGCTGAATCTCTTGAAAACCAGCACCTTGTGTGTCAGAGTAGAATTGTGACTAGAACTGTGTTCTGTAAAGTTTCTTGCCAGTGGCTGATTCTTTTGAAAGATTACCAGGCCTTACTTACAAAGGGCCTTTGAATGGACTCAAACTTCCAGTCTTTCAATTAATGGGAACATTTAACCATTTGCACCACCCAGGGACTTTGCTAAAAGCTTTATACTTTCTTTATCTCAAGAATATATGCATTGAGAAATGTCAGCAGTATATACCATCAAGGCTTTTATAGGGTAACCCAGCAAATGGCCAAATGCTTTAGATTAGTAGTGATAAGTGCTTTCAAAACTGTCTAATTAAGGATGTATCTAATTATGAATCTAAATCAGTTCTGTGATATGATATTGATGTATTAATTCTAAACATATTATGTGGGGCTTTTCGAAGTCTTTTAGCTACAAATTTATAATGTTACAAAAGAGAAGTTATGAATAAGAAATAAGATGAAGGTATTTAACTACCACTATTCCCTGCTATTCGCATTGCCATGGGAAAGTCTGCTGTTTGGAACCTCTCCAAAGTACTGAAGAGCAATGATGTCTCTCTGGAGACTAAGGTGCATTTGATACAGGCCATGGTTTTCACAATCACTTGTTATGCATCAAAGAGTTGGACAGTGACTAGGAGGATAGAAGGAGAATTGATGCCTTTGAGCTGTGGTGCTGGAGAAGAGTATTGAGTGTACCATGGACTGCTAGGAAAACAAATAGATTCATCCTGGAAAGGGTCAAACCGGGTGGCTCCTTGGAGGCAAGGATTCTCAGGCTCTGTCACACATACTTTGGACATGTTGTGAGGAGAGACCAGTCCTTGGAGAAGGATATCATGCTTGGGAGGGTGGAGGGACAGCGCAGGACGGGAAGGCCTTCTATGAGGTGGATTGATTCAGTGACTGGAGTAATCGATATGGGAGTGTCAGAGACAGTGCGATTGGCACAGGACAGAGCAGAGTTTAGGACTCTTGTACATAGGGTCGCTATGAGTCGCAAGCGACTCGACGGCACATAACAACAACAACAAATTCCCTGCTATCAAGTCAACTCCAGCTCTGTGCTGGGTTTCTGAAGCTGTGCCTTCTAAGGGGAGATTAACCACCTTTGTCGTGTAGAGTCACTTACGGTTTCAAACCACTGGAGACTCTCAACCTTTTGTTTAGTGGTGTAATATGCTATTGACTATACCATCATGTCATTAATATTTATTTGATGCATTATATGGATAGAAATAATAATAGCCAACATTTACTGAGGGATTACTTTGAGTCAGACACTGCTGTGTTATATTTGTTTAATTTAATCTCTACTTCATGGAAAATGCAAAGCTGTTTTATTATTTTGCAGAATTCAGCCCTAGTAAATTATAGAACTAGAATCAAGGTCCCAAGCTGTCCAATTCACAGTCCAAACTCCGAGCCACACCTGTCAACAGCTTCTTCACTAGAACATTCTGCCCTCTAAGGCTGAGTAACTTTACAGACTGTTTTGAAAAGGTTTGCCTACATTGCTCCCTTGAAGGTAATAGGCACATATTAGCTCCATCTTACAAAGAATCTGTTTCTCAGGAATAATCTGTGATTTTCAGAAACTTTATAATTGGTCTATATCAACACTCAGGAAATCAAAAGACAAATTGCATTGGAAAAATGTGCTGTCAGGGACCTCTCCAGAGTACTGTTTTCAGTCTAGAGACTAAGGGACGCCTGATACAGGTCTTTGCATTTACTTGCTATGCATCAGAGAGTTGGACCATGACTAAGGATGATAGAAGAAGAATCAATACCTTTGAGTTGTGGTGCTGATAAAGAGTCTTGAACATGGACCGCCAAGAAAATAAATAGGTCTGTCTTGGAGAGGGTGAAAACAAGTTTCACCTTTGTGGCTAGGATTTTTGAAACTCTGTCTCACATACATTGGGCACATGGCCAGAAGGGACCAGCCCTTGAAGAACATCAGACCTGGAACAGTGGAGGGACAGCACAGGAGAGGAAGACCCTGGATGAGATGGGTTGATGCGGTAACTGGGGGCAGTGGGGATAGGTGTGTTGGAATCAGTGAGACTGGCTCAGAACAGGGCAGGCTCCAGAGCTGCTGTACGTAGGGTCCCTATGAGTTGCAGGCAATTTGAGAGCACTAACAGCAACAACAACTATAATAGAATTATGTATGTTTTTCTCCTGGAAACATAAAGAATGAAAGGTATTTCTTACATGCCATTAGTAGTTGTATATGAAATCTTATACTTTATATTGGAAATCTTTACCACCTGATTTTAAAATGCCTCTATTCTACATGGTCTTGTGATGACTCTGAATCCTTTAAATGAGTTTTCTCTCCCTTCACAAAATCTTAGCAGTACAGCAAAATACCAGTGTGAAACATCCTATCACAGGTTTTCCTAGCCAAGCATCTGAGGTGAGGACAGCTTTAAACTGTTCAAGCACATTAAAATCAAATCAGTGGTGGAGATGCTGGAAGCTATTCAGAAAAGTAGTCTCTGTAGAACGTTAAAAATTTTATCCCCAAGTGAAGCTGATCAGAAAGTTTGGCACATTAATATCTGTGGCCAAAATCAGGAGCAATAGGTCATTTTCATCACGATGTCAAAGGCTGGGATTCATGGAACTCCTTTGGAAGACTATAGTTCTTAATTCTCCTAAGGATTTTTAGTTAATTTCACTTACTCTCAGAAACATCTTAATAGAAGAACTACAGCTAGCCACAGTTTGGGTTCTTTTTCTTGTTGTGTACTATCAAATTGGATACAGCTAGCACAGGAGGAAGTTGCCCTGCCTTCTCCAGCAGAGCATCGGGTGGCAGCTAGCCACAATTTAAAAGGTCCAAAGATTGGGACCATTTGTGATATTACTATTTAAATGGATGTGTGACATTTTACAGCCAGAGAATGTGTACTGATGCCCATAGCTGGCTTGTCATGTTTAGTAGTTTTCATGTTGCTTACACAGGAAGAATAACTTCTGTAATGTGAATTTAAATGATTCATCCAGCTAATAACTGTGGGTTGGCCTAGTGAGTGATAAGCTTAACTAATTCAATTTCTATGGCTCTTGTAGAAAAATAATGAGCAAATACATTAAAATTTTAAAATATCAATGCAACCTACAAGATGTAGTGTTTAATAAAGATGCATGTTTCCATTTTAAGATGGATGTTGCATCATTCACTGACCAGATAAGGACTAAATTCAGTTATAGAACTGAATATACAGTTATCTAACTAAGGGAGCTCTGTTGGTGTGGCCTGTTGGGAAATGCACTGCTAACCCAAAGACTGCCTCAGGTGGTTCAAATCCACCAGCAGGTTTGTGGGAGAAAGAGATCTCTTGCCATGTGACTTATTCCCTCAGAAGCTCACTAGAAGGCCACCTAAATTCCAGATGTGGCTCAACAACAGTGAGACTGTTTATGCTACTGATGATAAATTGACCATGGTGACCCATGCACCCAGAAGAAGGTGGCCAAATCCTGAGTAATCCAGTGATTGGTTTTCAGTGGGCCTTTGTGTTCCATGGGGTTTCATTGGCTGATTCTTCAGAAGTAGATTACAAGGCCTTCCCCCCACCTTCTGCTGATCTGTATTATTTAAAATAAAAGTGAAGTGGTTTCTTTCTAAGAACCTTGATAAAATAATGTGCAGTACGTAGAAAAAGTAAAACTCAAGTCCATCAGGGACTATGAGAGGAAACCAGGGTATGAGGGTACTGAACAAGTCATATTGGAGCATGTTACCATCAGATTGATAGAAAGTGGAAGGAGGGTGTTATTTAATGAATGTGGAGTCTGAGGGCTAGGATAGCTTTGCCCAACTGCATTGTTTAATCAAATGATTATTTGTTTTTTGGGGGGTGCTGAAATCAAAACAACAGCCCATGAAATTTTGTAAGTATATGCGTTAATGTCAGGTTTGTCGGCATTCTGCTTGTTTGCAGGTGGGTAACGGGCATTCTGATGAGGCGGCAATGATCCTCCATAGGAAGGGCTTCGACTGCCGGTTCCAGAGCAAAGACATGGGGCTGCTTTGCTCCACTACTCAGGGGAAGGTAAGTTGAAAGGTAGTTTTTGCTTGTTGGAGTAATGTGTTTTAAAATCCACACTTCTGACAAATAATCCTGACAATAAGAAGATGTTTCATTTCCTCTTCTCAGACTTATTCCCCGAAGCCTGCACTTTGACTCATCTTTTGCCATCTTAAGAAAACATTTTCCCAGTCTTGGTGTCTTTTCCTTGTCAGCATCAAAATACCCAGTCTACACAGGCCCACATGTGAAGGGAATTTGTTTCACATTTCCTCTTCCTTGGGCCACACAAACTGACATCCAGTCTGGTTTAGGAAGGGCAAACCCATGCCAGTCAGGGCTCAAAGCAGGTCTTAAAGCAACTAATGCCTTATGGCGAGAGCAGTAGATCATATTGCTGAGGCTGTGCCTACTCGGTAAGTCGGGGGCCACCATCAGGGCAGCTGCCCTAGGTTGTGTCTTTGTAGGAAATGCAGGTCTAGATCTTCTAATTAGTCAAGATTTGTACATGAGCCAACAGGTCCTAAGGCTGGCTACTACTTGCCCACTTCCTCCTTTCTTATTTCTGATCAGTTACACCAGCTGGCAGTACGTCAAGATTTCCTTGACAACCCTCAGTGCTCTGCTTCTGTCTCAGTGTGACTGTAAATTCAGAGAAGACAGTCACATTGGTCCTAGCATGCAGGCAAGTCGGCCTCCTCAGAACTCAGCTGACCATCTCCCCTTTAAAGCTCTTCAGATACACAACAGCCCAAGGCTTAAGAGATTCATTTTCAAGCCTGCAAACAAGAATGTAGATAGGCTCTAAAAAAAAAAGGGGAAAAGAAAATCTGCTGCGGAGGCAAGTAGCTCCATTCTTCTACCCACCTTGAATGGAGAAGATGCTAAGAAAATACTGATTATCATTTTTCCCTTGACTTTCTTCGACCTCATTATTGATGATCTGAAGTTATTTCACTTTGAGACCTTGTATTTTAACTTTTAAGATTTTTTTTCCCCACAAATGATTCTATGATACACATAGTATGAAAACTGACTGGGGTGAGAGGGGTCCTAACTCTAGAGCTGGAGCTCCCTCTGAGGAGCCTCCTTATGAACCAATATCTTAACTCTCAGGTGTATTAGAAACAGAGGAAACATAGCTTAAAATCCCTAGTATTAGTGATGTGTTGAATGAAAGAAAACCAAACCAGTTACCTTTGACATTTTCACTCATGATAGCCCCTTTTGTGCAAAGCAGAACTATATTTCATAAGGCTTTTCAAAAGCAGATCACGTAGTCTTTCTTCTAAGATAATTCTAGGTGGATTCAAACCTCCTTCCAGGGATTGCTAAGTACTCTACAACTTTTACCACTCAGGAACTTGAAAGTAAATGCAAATGTTTAAAATCTACACGTCATAGATTCTCTTTTTCTTTTAATTGAAAATGTAATCTTGCATATGATACCATTTCAAGCAATATAGAATGGAATGCAAAGCATGTTACGATTTCACCTGATATAATTCTTCACAATGAAAATTAGAGTAACTAGTGGCGAAATATTTTGATAAATATAACATGCCTCTGGAAACTCTATGAACTTTGATAAACATCCACAGTTGTAGAGGGGCTTCAGACCTTTTGTTCATAGGGTTGCTGTGAGTCATGCTCAACTCTAAGGCAATCAACAACAACAACATAATCCATATAGTAACTGTTGTTTGTTGTGTATGTCAAGTCAGATTTGACCCATAGCTGAACCTCTGGCAGGTTTTCAGATGCAGTTACTCGCACAGGAGGAGATTGCCCATCCTTTTTCAACAGAGCAGCTGGTTGATTTTAACCACTCCTCTTTGGGATTACAGCACAGCTTCTTACCACTAGGCCACCCTGGTTTTTTTGTTTGTTTGGTTGGTTGGTTCCACCCCCCTCCTCCAGGGGCGTATACCCCTCCTGGAAAAAAAGAAAAAAGAGCTAGAGTAAAAATTGTTTCATCTAATGGTGATATGTCAAAAGTTTTGTCTCTGAAATTTTGAATAAACAAAGATATCCACTATCCCTGTAACAACATTATGTTGCAAATCCTGACCATTATAAGAAGGCAAGAACAATATAAAAAGAATAATAGTTTCAACAGTGAGACAAACTGTAACCATTTGCAATTGTGAGGGTTGCGGACATAGACATTGCTTGTATATAGATGAAAAAGAGGATCTCTTTTACTCTTTCTCGTCTTTTTCAGTGAATATATAGATGTGCTACTAATCTGTACTCATGGTGAATCTAAATATGCCAATTTTCTTTTATTTTTTTTTTGTCATTTACTTTTTAGATGTTGGTGCAGAAACTTTTTAACAAGTTTGTTGTTGAAAGTCTCACACCTTCGTCATTATCCTTGATGCATTCACCTCCAGATGCTCGGAATATAAGTGAGATCCGCCTGAGTCCCATGGAAATCAGCACATTCCGAATCCGTTTGAGGTGAACCTGGCTTTACATTCGGATTGGGAAGCATTGGCTTTTGTACCTTCTTGGTTTGACGTGCAATAAAGAAGCACATTGTTTTAGCTTCTGGCTACTGTGAGAAAATGAATTCTGTGATATTTCCCCCCAACACAGTGAGAAAGAAAAAAAAAAGCCATGCTATAAACCAGGTTTTTTTTGTTTTTTTAAGTTCCTTCCATGGACTACCACCATCAGTATACATTGAAGCAACAAAGGAAGAAATATCTAAAGACAACCTTTCAGCAGATTGTATCTCAGGTTAAACGCTAACAAATTATGTCTGTGTTGGGGGTTGTGAAGAGAATCTTATAAGTAATCATGTTGCTGATACTTCTATAATTTTATAAAAATACCATTTCACTGAAAGGGAATAAAAGCTGGTGGCAATAGCTAATGGCCAAAATGGTTGCAGTCATTGATGTGAGTTAGAGAAATTTTGTGTATTGAAGTAAATGGAGAAGTGCAATCATGGATTCTTTGATTTCCACGCCTTTTTGCTAATGTACCTCTTGACCCTTCCTTTATTACCATTTTTAAATAGTTCCAAAAGTATCAGATTCTGACTCATTCAGCTGTAGAAAAAAGAGGCATATTTTCATTACTTGACAATATGGGATAGGTGCAATTTATTCCATTGTCACTCAAATTGAAGAAGCAATTCCATAGGTACCAAAAACCTATTTTAGGTACCACAGGTGTCTTTTTACACAGCTCATTTGAATACAGGTGTTGTGAGAGGGGGTTTTCTATTTTAAAACTACCATATCAAAATGAATGTGCCTTATTTTTTAATAAGTCTTGTTAAATCTTTTGGTGTCCATATTACTGTCTGGGGGTGGGAGTGGGCATTGGGGTGGGCAAAGGGAGGGGTGGATACTTTTTATGATACATAAAATGTATAATTTTTGCCTGACAATGCTGGCCACATTCTGATCTGTTTCATTAAACTTGTGCTGATGTTACTCTAAACATTTTGACTATTTGAATGTACGGAAATGTCAGAAAACAAAACATGGAAGAAAAAATATTGTTAATTAAAATATGCTGCTGCCAAGGAAACTGCAACTTGATGCAAGGATTTTGTAACAGGCAAAATCCAGATACTGTTTCCATCTCACAGTAGTGAACCATCTTGAAGCAAGAAGGCTTTAAATAGACATTGTGTCAAGCCTGCTCATGTAGCTTAACATGATTTATTAAGGGAGTTGTTTGTTCAACCAGTTCCAAACTTTTATGCGTGCTAAACTCAAAGGAGACTTCTAATGGAAGCCCATGTGCCATTAAAGTACTTTTAATAAAATCCATATCAGATCAGTGTTTCCTTAATTTTAAAACACAAGCAACATTAGGTTGTTCACTTTGCCTGAGAAGGATTGATTATGTACAGTTTTGAAAATTTTCTTTGTGTTAATTAGTAAAATTAGTGTTGTCTGGTTTTTGACATCCATTTACCTCTTCTCGTTCCAACATTCTTAGCAGAAATTAAAACATAATGTGTGTGTGTGTGTGTGTGTGTGTGTGTGTGTATGTTTCACCTTGTATTTTATCACCTGGATTTTCACTCAAGATGCAGTTCCTAAAATTATTGTGATGCTAAGTTCATAAACTACTTTTGCCTTTACTAACTAAGAAAACAATATGACTTCTGATAGAGATATTACAAGGAGGAGGGGTAATTTCACGCAATAAACATGTACTGTAAATTTTCTTCCGGATTTTTTTGAGGATAAACAACTGAAAAAAGATGAAAAGAATAATGCTTCCTTTTGAGGGACATCAACAGATGTAAGAGTTGCCAGAAGCAAATCCCGAAAATTAGATCAGTATTTCCGTTGCATCTAAAATGTATAGCTTCCTGTGGGAGTGCACCGTGTTCAGTGGATATGCTTAAATCACTTTGTAAACCCTGATCAGCTGAAATAAAAAAAAAAATTAAAAATCTTGATGCAATAACAGTGGTTTTGCCACTTCTGGTTGATTGAGAGGGATCTGTCATATGTCTGTCGGGGTCTTATTCATTGTGTGTTGCCACCAGCTGTTCACAGGTAAAGCAGAAAGTCTCTTTAACCAGCAAGCATCTGCTTTTTCAAGTTATTTTTAGAATACATCATCAGGGAAATGAAGAGAGGATGCTTTTGCTTTGGGTTGTGGTCAAGAACTGAGTAAATAATTCAGTGTCACCGGTGCACACTGAAAAACCATACACTTAGCAGTAATTTCGCTGATGCATTTGTTTGCTGAGGTTTTATTACATGTGTTACGGTTGTCAGTTGACCAAGTAGTTCGTTGTGTTCTTGTGTTTTTGTGGTTTTCAGAATTTTTTATTTGATGTTACAGCTACAATGTTTAAGAACTCAGCATTTTTGTTTTCTACAAATACTGGTTAAAACAAGACATTGTTAAAATGTATTGTAAAATGGTGTAATTACCTTTTATGTCTTTGTTGTGCTTAATGCCGAAATGTCTCCACATGCCTTTGTCTGGAATAAAATCTTTGCTTTCATTTTGATTATGTTGCTCCCCTTGGAATCAACAAGTTTTGATATTTTATCTTGGAAGATTTTATATCTTTTTGGGACTATGTAATATAAGATCTCTAATAAAAGACAATATTATCATGTGCATGGTCCTCTAGAGTACTTCTTGTTCATATTTTGTAAACATATATTAAACATTTATAAAATATATAAAAAAGTCATTGTTTCTAAATCATTGTTAATGAATCATTTCTTCTTCTACCCAATTTCAGGTGGAATGCATTGTTTGAGAGAGCAGGTGGGTTTTTCATCAGAGTTTGAGGTTGAATCAAGAATAGTTACACTTATGGGAGACTTCTCAGCCAGTTGGGTCCCTGGGGGGGACACACATGGTTTTCACTTGTTAGCTTAAAACTTAACACTTTAATCCTCCCCTCTGGAATGTCAGATAAGAGTTTCAACTTGACGGTACAAAACACAAACAGATAGATATAAGTGAAGTTTGGAGAATCTAAAGAAACTTATAAAATATTTGGCTGGCAGATAAAGTGTATCTTGGACTCTGTTACATGTGATTATCATGTCAAAAAATAATTTGAGTATTAAAGTCATTAAATATTTTAATATAGGTTCCCAGGGCCTCCTGGAAAACCTTGTACATAATGGGTACCTGTGATAGGAGGCCAATTAAGAATGGCCATGGTTGGTCAAAGAGGTAGAACAAAAGAAAGTTGAGAGAAGTAGCAAGTACCATGTTGTTACCTTAGAACAAGCTGAGCACAAATGCCTAAAAAGAGACTATTGGAGACAACACTGTACAAACTAACATGTACAAAAATCAAGATCATATGGGCCCCAGTATCTAAAGTTCAGTGACAGAGAACTCTTACAACACAACTGTAGCCTAGTGTGAAATGATGTTATCCATGATCTGTTTTTCACTCTTGGTTTTGTATTCTTCTAAGCTGCCTTCATTCGTAGGTGATAAGATCTATTTTTTGATGGCAAGATGATAATAGCACATCCAGACTTGCACCAGCAGTCCTGGTGGGAAGAGAGCACCTCTTAATTTTTCCAGAAAATGTCTTAACGATTGATGTAACTGAGGCACATGTGGCTTATGTATTCTTGATTGTGACTAAAAGTAAAGTTTAATTCAACTTAAACACAAAGATAGAATAAGTGACAGGTAGTTTCCTATTCTGACTAGGGTTGTATGCCAGAGAAATGAGAGTACTTGAAAGGAAAACGAGATACAATGGAAGCAGAAAAAAATAACCCACTGTGAGTTTCAAGAAATAATCCCAAGAAGAGACAGATTTGAGATCGTTTATAAAAGGTTAATATAAATTTACCAGGATATGGATAAGTGTTCTAGATAAAAAGGCCAAAACTACAGATACTGAAATGTTAGAAGTCTAAACTAGTAAGGGTGCTCTGGCAAGAAGTGGCACTGCAATCCAAGAGGTGAGCGGTTTGAATCCACCAGATGCTCTGCTGGAGAAGGAGGGATAATCTCCTCCTTTACCAATCAGATCTGATTTGACGGTACACACACAAAAGAATAAAATTTTTTTTTAAAAGTCTAAACTAGTGAAAATTCCACAACTCATTGCCATTTAGTTCATTTCATCTCATAGTGACTCCATAGGGCAGAGTAGAATTGTCACATAGGATTTCCATGTCTTTAAAGCTTTTCAGAAGCATACTGCCACATCATTGTCCCTAGGAACAGCGGTTAGGTTCAGACTTCCAATCTTTTGGTTAGTATCCCAAATCTGCACCTACAGCAACGCTAGAGTTCTTCATCAAAATCTAGAAAACTTGCGGGGGATTTTGAATACCAATGAAGTTTTTTCTTTTGCTTTTCGAATAGAGTGGAGTTGGGCTGGGGTGGGTGGGGAGAAAAGTGCAACAATGAATGGAAATCCAAAATCTCTATAAATGCTCATTGAAATTAATAAAAAAAAGGAAAAAATCTAGAAAACGTGATGATTTCTTTTTCTGAGGCAGTAGTGTGCAAGAATAGCTTTCTGCAGTAATCGGTATGTCTCCAGACCATTGTGCAATGTCCATTATGGGAACCACAAACTATGATTCTTGAACATTCCAAATGTTGTTAGTGCGCCCAAGACACTGATTTTTTTTTTTAAAAAAATTAGACTTCTTTACAAATGTTTGCTTCTTCTTAAAAAAAAATGGTTTGCTTACAAAGTTATATACATTGTGTTTCACACTGTTCTTCATTCTCATTGTGTTTCATGCAGTCATTCTCATCTCATGCATTATGTTTTATAAAATTAATCACCATAGGACCTTACCCATCATTACCTTGTCTTTTCTCCCAGATCTTTCCCATTTTCTTCCCTCCATCCGTCCACCAAACTGTGCAACCCTGAGGATTCACCCCATCCATACTCAGTTCTCCCCCTCTTGAGTTCCCATACATGTTTTACTAGTTAGTCTTCTATTTTATTTTTTTTACGAGTGGTCTTATGCAGTGTTTGTCCTTATGAGACTACTTTAGTTCACTCAGCATAATGCTCTCCAGCCTCTTCCAAGTTGCATCGTATTTTTAAAAATTGTTGCTCTTGAGTGCTGCATAGTATTCCATTGTGTAAATGTACCAACATTTCTTAGTCCATTTGGTTGTGGTTGGACATTTGGGTTGTTTATATTTTCTTGCTATGATGAATAACACTATTATGAACATTGGTGTACAAATGTCTGTGCTTCAGTTCTAATTTTCTTGGGGTCTATTCCAAGCAGTATAATAGCTAAGTCATAGGGAAATTCTATGTTCAGGTTTTTGAGGAAACACCAAACTGACTTCCACAGTGTTTGTACCATTTTACAATCCCACTAATAGTGTATAAGAGTTTCTATCTTGCCACATGCTCTCCGACATCTATTACTTGCTGTCCTATTAAACTTTGCCACTGCTTCTGGGGTGAGATAGCATCTCATGGTAGTTTTCATTTGCATCTCTCATTGCCAGTGATTTCGATAATTTGTTTATGTGTCTGTTAGCCAAGGAATATCTTCCTCTGTGAAAAGTCTTTCCATATTTTATGCCTATTTTGTAATTAGGTTATCAGTCTTTTTTTTCTTCTGGAGGTCAGGAATATTCTGTAAACTTTTGTTATGAGACCCTTGTCTGAGATGGTATTGCCAAATGTTTGTTCCCAGTTGGTAGGCTTTCTTTTCACCTGATTAGACAAAGGTTTTTAAGAGCACAGAGATTTAATCTGTAGGAGGTCCCATTCATCAATTTTATCTTCTCCAGATTGTGCATTTCTGGCTATATTTTCAGTCTCTATACCACAGACTAAGCCATCTAATCTTGACCCCAGTTTGTCTCTAAAGAACTTTATGGTTTTGAGCTTTACTCCCAGGTCTCTGATCCACCTTGAGTTGTGTGTGTGGTGTGAGATGTGGATCCTGTTTCAATGTTTTTCAGGTAGCAGTCCAGTTTTACCAGCACCGTTTGTGGAATAGCTTGTAATTTACCCATTTGATAGGTTTTATTTACTTATTGAATATCAGTTGACCATAGATAGATGAGTATTTCTGGGTTCTTGACTCTGTTCCATTGGTCTATGTGCCTGTCATTGTACCAGTACCATGCTGTTATGGTACTACCACTGTGAGTAGGTTTTGAGGTCATGGAGTGCTATGTCTCCCACTTCATTATTGTTTTTCAGAAGTGCTTTGCTTATTTGGGGTTTCTATCATTTCCAAATAGACTTGATCATTTTTCTTTTGATCTCCCTGAAAAAGTGAATATGCTATTTGTATTGGAATTGCTTTGAAAGTGTAGATTGCTCTTTGTAGGATTGTCATTTTCACAATATTCAGTCTTCCTATCCATAGACAGGGAACATTTTTGTATTTATTTAGATCTTTTATTGTGTCTTGCAGAAACATTCTGTAATTTTCTTTGTACAGGTCCTTTTTGTCTCCGGTTAGGTTCACTTCCAACTATCTCAATTTGTAGTTGGCTATTGTACATGGTATTACATTCTTAGTTTCATTCTCTGTGTTTTCTTTGTTACTATAGAGGAATCATACTGATTTTTGGATATTGATCTTGTATCCTGGAACCAAACTAAACTAGTACACTAGCTCTAACAGTTATTTTTGTTGAGTCCTTGGGGTTGTCTGTGTATACTATCCTATTATCTGCATATAATGACAGTTTAACCATCTCTTTGCCAATCTGATGCCTTTTATTTCCCTAGCAAGTATTTCCAATACAATATTTAATAGAAGTGCTGACATAGAGCATCCTTGTCTGGTCCCTGCTCGCAAGGAAAATGGTTTAGTCTTTCTCCATTGAGCATTAGATTGGCTCTTTTTATTTTGCATACATACTATGTTGAGGAAATTTCCTTCTATTCCAATTTTGTTGAAAGTCTTATGAAGGAGTGTTAGATTTTTCTCAAATGTCTTTTCTGCGTCAATTGCTAAGATCGTATGGCTCTTGTTACTTGCTTTGTTAGTATATGATGAATTACACTGGTGGTTTTTCTTATGTTGAACCATCCTTGCATACTTTTTTTATAAATCCCACTTGGTCATGATTAATTATTTTCTTATGTACTTTTGGATTCAGTTGACTAGGATTTTGTTAAGAATTTTTGCATCTATGTTCAAGAGAGATTTTGGTCTGTAAGTTTCTTTTCTTGGTAATATCTTTGCCTGATTTCTGTATTAAGATTATGCTTGCTTAACACTAATAATTGTATCTGGGAGTGTGCCTTCTTTTTTCTATTTTTTAAAAAATAAGTAGAATTGATGATAAATCTCTGAATGTTTCATAGAATTCGGCTGTGTGAAGCCATCTCGTCCAAGACTTTTATTGTAGGGGAGTCTTTTTATTACTTGCTCCATTTCTTCTTTTGTTGTGGATCTGTTAAAATGTTCTATATAAAAAATTAAAAAAATAATGTTATATATCTGACCATGTCACTCTGATAGGGCATGAATTTCAAGGAATTTGTCCATTTCCACTGTTTTCAAATTTATCAGAGTATAGTTTTTCATAAACTGATGTTATAGATTCACTTTCGTCTGGTTCTGTTGTGATGTCCCTTCTATCATTAATTAATCAAATTATTAGTGTATTTATTTCTTTTGTTTGCCAACAATTTGTTCATTTTATTGACCCTCTCAATGAACCATCTCCTGGTTTTGTTGATAGTTTGTTTGTGTTTTCTCTCTTGTTAATTTCAGCTCTTGTTTTTATCATTTCCTTTCTTCTAGAGGCTATAGGGTTAGATTGTGTGTGTGTGTGTGTGTGTGTGTGTGTGTGTGTGTGTCCTATTTGATGAAGGTGTTGAGTTAGATCATTCATTTTACTTCTTTGGTTTTCATTTGTTTGCCTATTGCTATGAACTGGCCCCTGAGGACTGCCTTAGCTGCATCCCAGAGGTTTTAATATGTTGTATTTCCATTATCATTTGTTTTGAGGACCCTTTTTTTATGTCATTCTTTTTTTTTCTATAACCAAATCTATTCTTTTCAATTGATATGCAGAACAGATTGTCTGGGAGGCTGGCCTCTATGAGGAGAAATAAGGCATCAGGATTGGAAGTAGATAGACTCATCAACAGTCTACTTTATACAGATAACACAACCCTGCTTGCTGAAACTGAAGAAGACCTGAAGCTCTTGCTGCAGAAGATCAAGAACTGCAGCCTTGAAGATGAATTGAAGCTCAACATCAAGAAAACAAAGATTCTCACTACTGAGCCAATTGGCAGTATCATGGTAGATAGTGAAGAGACTGAGATTGTTAACAGCTTTATATTGTTTGGCTCACCAATCAACACTTTTGGTACTAGCAGCCAGGAAATAAAAAGATGAATTGCATTGGGAAAGTCAGCTGTCAGAGACCTCTCTAAAGTA
>NW_006399800.1:18258010-18274960 GCF_000299155.1 Elephantulus edwardii | reverse complement strand
TTTTGTTTTTGTGTATGTGTTGTTTTGGTTTCTTTTTTTCTCCACAAATACCTGAAGTTCCTTGTTTCCTGCAAAGACTGTGATTTCTCCTTCATATTTGATAAAGAACTTTGCTGGACACAGGATCCTTGGTTTGCAGTTGTTTACTTTTAACGTTCTGTATATGCCATCCCATTGTCTTCTAGCTTGCCTGATTTCTGCTGAAAAATCTGAACTGAATCTAATTGCTTTTCTTTTGTAGTTGACTCTGTTTTTCTTATGCTACTTTCAGTATTCTATCCGTATCTTTTATTTTCCAGAATTTGATATACCTTGATGATCTCTTTTTTGGATACCATCTGTTTTATGTTCCCTGAGTTTACTGAATGTGAACTTCCTCATTCCCAGGAATACCTGGGAAGTTTTCTTCTGGTTCCTCTTGCACAATTTTTTCAGCAATCTCCCTATCCTTCCATATTCTGGAATTCTAACCATATATATGTTATTTCTTTTAATGTTCCCTCACATAAGTCTAATCTTTTCTTCATGCCTCATCTCTGATTTTTCTTCTAGTATGTTTCTTGTATCTTCTAATAAGGTTAATGTCTTCCAGCTCACTGACTTTCTGCTTCATCTCTTCTGTTCTACTTTGTGTCCCTCAAGCATCTTGGTGATTTTTTAAGTCTTTGTATCACTTTATATACAGTTTCAATTCTTTCTTCCTTTTTTTTTTCTCTCATAGTTGTGCAAGTTCCTCTTCATCAATATATTTCTTCTGGTTCAATGTCTCTTGTGTGTTTGTTTTCTTAGTGGTTTCCATTGTTTCTTCCATCATTTTCACCTTATTCAGTAGCTGTTGAAATAATTCCTCATCAAATATTTCTTCTAGTTCTCTACCTCTAGGGTATTCCCTTTATTTACAGTTTCCATTGTTTCTTCCATCATTTGTACTTTCATTCATAGCTGTTCCAATATCTCCATTTCAACATATACTGCCTTCTTGACTCTAGGGTGTTCATGGGGTCTGCAATATTGTCTGCTTTTATGCAAAAGGCTTAATTTGATGTTTTGGGTTTTGTTGTTGGGTTGTTTCCCCCCCCCCCCCCCACAGTGTTGAAGCTGCCTGCTACTATTTTAACATTATGTGAAGTTTTTCTTAATAAGTGTTAGGCCGTTTCAATTGTGTCTGCATAAATTGGTGGCTTTTGTCTTTATGATTTTATTGATTACTTGCCAAGTTAAAATGTTCAGTCTATGTGGTGAGCCACTTCCTCTACTGAAAATCCTTTCTGGGAAAGTTTACTTTTCCTAGTGTCCTTGAGGTTCTCTCTGTTCTGCACTGAAGCCCTGCAGGAATCTCACCTTCATGCAGTCCTCTGTTCCAAACTCTATTGTCTTACTTCATGTATTAGGAGGCTGAGTGGTGTGAGACCAGGTGCTCTACTAATGCAGGTTCTTGTGTACCTTTTCTCTTGAAGCTTAATTTCTTCTTTTGTCTCTGGAATGGCACAGAGATCAGAGATCAAGGCAGCCAGCTCAAGCAGCTTGTGTGCAGGATGTCTCTTGTAAAGAGCTGAGAAAGTCTGCTTGTAGCTCTGAGTCCGATTGTCTCTTGTCCTGTGTGATCCCTGGGATGGCCCTGCAGCTGGGGTGGCAAGGAAAAACTATTAAAAGCATGTAAAAAAACAGTGTAAATGCAATGAATAGAGATGACAGAAGAACTGATGACTTTGAGCTGCAGTGTTAGAGAAGAGCACTTAACATTCCATGGACTGCTAAACAAACAAACAAACAAACAAACATTCCAGGAAAACTTCAGTCCCATCCCCTATACACCCCAGGACATTGAATTTTGAATTTTAATGAATTTAAATTTAAATAGGAACATGTGGCTCTTACCACTCATCTAGAGCATAAAGTTATATGTATGATATTAGTAGAATTCCAACTGAAATGAAAGTTTAGTTTATTTTGTGCCACCATCTTATATTCCTGAGGAAAAAAGAATAAAGTAAAAGTACAACTGAAAAATAGGTTAAAACTAACCATTGAATAAACCAATTTCACCTTTGCTATCTGAAAAAAATAAACATCTTTCACTGTCTTAGACATTTCTAATTTGGTCTTACATTACTACTTGCTAAAAGCATTTAAACAGTTAACTCCTCATCACACTTCTACTTAGTAGCATTATATTTAGATGCTTTACCTAATGGGTATATGTGTCATTACATGACTCAGTCTTGATTGTAATTTGAGCCCCTTTGAACATTACACTCTTGCTTCAACACTTTGTATTTTGTGGTGGGAAAAAAGTTTTATAAAATGATGCTTAGTTATACTGTTTAGAGACTTTTTAAACAACCACCCATAAGGTGGAAGGGGAAAAAAAATAAGTGAAAAGCAAATTGAAGATGTCCTAGCAAAACTGCTTGAAGAGTGCAGAATGCTTTCACATAGACATAAATTATATTTTCATTTGAATGTGGAAGCAGGCTTGGCTCTTGTAACAAAATGACCCTTCAGAATGTCAAGCAAAATCTGGAGACAGATTGAGAAGGCTTAGAGTGGGAACAACAGGTGGCTAGCTCTTTTGAAGTGTGTCAGCTAACTCTTTTAACTATTTTGAGAGTTTTGCAAATAGATATTTAGCATTAAAGGACTGTAAGTTTCTGAATCTCCAAACAGATAAAGGCAGACGTTGAAACAGGGCTAATTTAAAAGACCTATTTGGTTGGCTTTACAGGAAGGCTCGTTTTCTTGGCTCCTGTACTATATAAACTCCAATTCACAAACTTAACCCTGGGATTAATTTTATTTTCTCAGAACCAGGGTAATTCTCACAAACAAGAGGTGCCTGCAAAGTTGGATGTGTGAAGCTCCCCATTGCAAGACCAAAGGGAGCCCATGGTTGGCTTTTAAAGCGTGAACTGAAGTTGGAGGGAAACCTCTGTTTAGTCTGAAATTTCCTCTTGGAGCAGAACGTGCCCACTTGCTTTCTGTGGGATGGATTTCCTTTGCCATATGTGGGACTGAAATAATTTCAGGCTGGTTCTATGGAAGTGAGTTCCCAAGAAAAAAGTTTCTCTCACATTCATTTATTTCACTTTCCTGAATAGATTTAATAAGATGATTTTAAAGTAAAAATCCATTTTAAGTGAAATTTTCACATTTGTCCTTATTGAATGTATAGGGTACCTGAATAGATCCTGCGGGAAATGAGGCTTAGATTTGGCATTGGGTTTTCAATCAATAAGCATTAACTGAATTTGTCATTAGATAAATGACCAAGTCTGGATACCTATGTCAGGTTGTAGGGAAGACATATGTTGATAATCATATATCCCTAGTACTCTCAATAAAGACTCTGGACTCTGCAGCTAAAATTTAGGTTCTATTCTTACAAAGAAAATGAACACTAATGAGCATTCATGTTGTTGTTGTAGGTGCCATTGAGTTGAGTATGACTCATAGTGACCCTATGAACAACATAGCTGAAACTTGTCCTATCCTGAGCCATCTTCACACTTCTGACACACAAGAGCCCACTGTGACAGTCATTGTGTCAATCCACCTGGTTGAGCATCTTCTCTTTTACCGACCCTCCACTCTTTCAAGCATCATGTCCTTCTCCAAGGAATAGCTCCTCCTAGCAACAGCCTCAAAGTAGATGAGGCAAAGCCTCATCATTCTTGCCTCCAGAGAGCACTCTGGCTGTACCCTCTCCAAGGCTTTGTTTGTTTGTTTGTTTGTTTGTTTAGCACTCCATGGGATGTTAAGTGCTCTTCTCCAACATCACAGCTCAGTCATCAGTTCTTCTTTCTTCTGTATTCATTGCATTCACACTGGTTTCTAAATGCATCCCAATTATCTGGAGGAAACATGTAAATAGATTTCTAGAAAATTTGATATAACTATACATTATTGCTCATAATTGTGAAGGAGAAACATATCCTGAAACTTAAAATATTTCCTTTGTAGTACTTGATAAAGTCAATTATGAAAGGTTAGTGTCTTTCATATGAGCCTCAACTCTGTAGTGACACAATGAGACTTTGTGAATGATATTGAAGATTCTAACCTAATCATGGACAGAACAAATTTACAGTATATTTGAGTAACTAACTACTTTCATTAGTCTTCAGATGATCCCCTTTAGGACTGTCTCTAGGGTCTAATTTGTCAACCATAAATTCAGGAATATGTGTCACCCAGATAAGAGGTTAAGGAATTAATGAGACATTATTAAAATACTTTTAGTGTTAAAAGGATTTTATTATTATGAAGTTTAGTCAAATCTTGTCATAATGCAATCCTTTGGGTTTGTATCATTGAAGTGTTATAATGAAGAGGTTTTTATTATTCAGTAAAAACCACATAAGGTGAAAGACTCACTCACCTTATCCTGTATCTATCCTATTTTCACAATGGGAGGTGAATGAGAATTCCATAGAGCACACACCAGATTCAGTGAAATCCATAGGAGTACAAAACTTCAGTTTCTAGGGAAGCAAGGGCAATTTAAGTTTAAAACTCAAACTCATTGCTATTGAACCAGAACTGACTTTAAGCTAACTCTCTGTTTGGTTTCTGAGATAATATTTCGTGAGAAGAGATTACCCATCTTTCTCCTACAGAAAGAATGGATTTGAATGGACTTTGATGAGTTAGCAGTACAATTCACTATGCCCTCGAGTTATAATCTCTAGAAATAATGAAAATGAAAGTTGTTCAATGTTAAAAAGAAACTATTAGTGTCAAGGAGGATGAAGGAGTTTAAGCTGTTTCCAGAATGCCACAGACAAAGCCATCCCTGGATCATGGTCATCTAGAGCCCAGGGTGTGTGCAAACTCGAAGCCCAAGGTTCCATCTGTGTGACTTTGTCAATGCTATAAAGAGTGGAGGTCTCCACAACAGTCAGCAGATATTATTTGTGAACAGGAGCAAACCCCCAAACTTTTATTTTTCTTTCTTTCTTTTTCAAAAGACATGTTCTAAGCAAAAGAAGAGTAATAATAACAATCATGATTTTAGTAATAATAAAATATGCTCATTATAATAATGGCAGGCAACATTTATGAAATGTTATGTTTCAGGCCACGAAGATGATACTGTTGTTTACTAATAGATTGAATTATGCCTTTCTGCCTAAATGTGCTTAAATTCTAACCCATATACCTGTAAATGAGATATGCTGCAGAATCTCAAGGACTGCAGCCTTCAATAAGGATTGAGGCTCAATGTCAAGAAGACAAAGATTCTCACCACTGGACCAATTGGCAGCATCAGGATGGATGGTGAAGAGATTGAGATTGTACACAGCTTTAGTTTGCTTGGCTCCACAGTCAACATTCTTGGCACTAGCAGCCAGGAAATCAAAAGACATATTGTGATGGGAAAGTCTGCTGTTAGAGACCTCTAAAGTACTGAAGCACGATGATGTCACTCTGGAGACTAAGGTGCGCCTGATACAGTCCATGGTCTTTACAATCACTTGCTATGAGTCAGCTGGACAATGACTAGGGAGGAGAGAAGTTGAATTGATGCCTTTGAGCTGTGGTGTTGGAAAAGATTATTGAATATACCATGGACTGCTAAGAAAATGAACAGGTTCATCCTAGAGAGGGTTAAATCAGGCTGCTTCTTGGAGGCAAAGATTATGAAGCTTCGTCTGACATACTTTGGACATGTTGCAAGGAGGGACCAATCCTTAGAGAGGGACATCATACTTGGGAGGGTGGAAGGACAGCACAGGAGAGCAAGACCCTCGATGAGGTGGATTGATTCAATGACTGGGGTAATTGAAGTAGGTATGTCAGAGACAGTGAGCTTGGCATAGGATAGAGCAGGGGTTAGGGCTGTCATACATAGGGTCGCTATGAGTCACTGGTGACTCAACGGCACATAACAACAACAATAATATAGAATTTTGTGAAACATCTTATGTTAAAGAGGCAATGGTGATGAAAGAGGAAATTCAACCTGCACTGAAGGAATTGGGCGAGAGGGAAGACTTTAGGAGTAGATGGAATACCGACTGACATATTTCAACAAACCAGTGCAGCCCTGGAGGTTCTCACTAGGTGGTACCAAGAAATCTGGAGGATTTGGCCAATGGACTGGAAAAAATCCATATTTATTCCCATTCAAAAAAAATGTTCTGACAAAATGTGGAAATTTTTGAACACTATAACTAATATCACACACAAGCTTAGTCCTGCTAATATCATCCAAAAACAACTGGAACAGCACATCGTTAGAGAAATACCAGAAATACAAGCTAGGTTTAAAAGAGGCCGTGGCACTAGGGACAATATCACCAATGCCATATGGATTTTGGCTGAAAGCAGAGAGCTCCAGAAGAATATTTATATTTTTTTCATTGACTATGCAAAGCCCTTTGACTGTGCGATCACAACAAATTGTGGCTAACCTTGAGAAAAATGGGAATTCCAGAGCACCTGAATGTGCTCATGCAAAAACTATATTTGGACCAAGAAGCAGTTGTCAGAACAGAACAAGGAAATACTGCATGGTTTAAAATCAGGTAAAGAATGGGTGGGTGAAGTGTCCTGTCTTTTTAACCTACATGCAACAGATGGGCTTATGGAGGAGGAATGTGGCATCAGGATTGGAGGAAGACTCACCAACAACTTATGTTATGCAAATGGCACATACTTGCTTGCTGAAACTGAAGCGGGCCTGAAGTATTTGTTGCACAAGGTCAATGACTATAGTCTGCAATATGGATTGAAGCTCAATATCAAGAAAACAAAGATTCTCACCACTGGGCCAATTGACAGTACCAGGACAGATGGAGAAGAGATCAAGAATGTTAATATTGCTTGTTCAGTTCTACAATCAACACTCTTGACACCAGCAGTCAGTAAATCAAAAGATGAATTGCATTAGGAAAATATGCTATCCAGGTCCTCTCTATAGTGCTGAAGAGCAACAATGTCAGTCTAGAGACTAAGGTGTGCCTCATTCAGGCCACATTCTTCCCAATTACTTGCTATGCATAAGAGAGCTGGGCAATGACCAAGGAAGACAAAAGAAGAATTAAGCGTGTTCTGGGAGAAGAATACCCCATGGGTTGCCAAGAGAATGAAGAGATCTGCCCTGGAGAGTGTGAAACTAGGTTTCTCCTTTGAGGCAAAGATTTTGAACATCTGTCCTAAATACTTTGGACATGTTGTCAGGAAGGGCCAGTCCCTGTAGAATGATGACATCATGCTTGGAAGGGTAGCAGGTCAGCACAAGGGAGGAAGACCTTGGATAAGATGGTTTGACACAGTGACTAGCAATGAGATCAAGTATGTTGGAGACAGTGAGGTTAGCTCAGGATAGGGAAGATTCAGAGCTGTTGGTCATAGGGTTGCTGTGAGTCATAGAAGACTTGAGGACTCATAATAAAAACAACGACAACAGCAGTTAAAATAGGAAGTACTTCCCTCTAGAATCATGAATTAGAATCTCTCTCTAGAATTATGAATCTGAATTAGGACCTTTATTCTCCAGAAGGTTAAGGAAAAAACAGAAAAATCTGTTTCTTAAATCTACCCGCACATGATGCATTTTGTTAAGGCACCACAAGACAACTGAGACAATCAACCCTATTTTCTAACACAAGAAACTAAAGGTTAGTGTAAGTGAACTCCAACCTAAGTCTTTTGCTATTCATAGAGCTTTCAAAGGCCGGTTACGTGGGAAGTTAATGGCTAGTCTTGATTCTTAGTTTCTCTTAGTTTGTTTCAGCCTTCAAGATGGATTTAATCTCAACACTAAGAAAGCCAACAGAAAACATCAGGATAGATGAAGAAAAGATTGAAGTTGTAAAAAATGTCATTTTACTTGGATCGACAACCATGTTAGCAGCAATCAAGAAATCAAAAGATATGTTGCATTGGGAAAATCTATCATCAGGGATCTTTTTAAAGTGCTAAAGAGCTAAGATGTTAAAAGCAAAGTGCTCCTGATCCATGACAAGGTTTTCAGTAACTTGTTGTACATCTTGAAGTTGGACAATGAATAAGATAGACCAAAGGAGAATTGCTGCATTTGAATGATGGTGCTGGCAAAGTTTATTAAATAAACTATGGACTATCAAAAGAATAAACAAATACATTTTAGAGGAAATACAACAAGGGTTCTTCTTAGAAACAAGGATGGTGAAACTTTGTTTCACGTCCTTTAGGCATGTTGCCAAAAGGGGCCAGTACTTGGAAAAAGACATTGTTCTGGGAAAGGTACAAAGTCAGAGAGAAGAGGAAGACCCTCAATAAAATGGATTGACACAGTGGAATGACACAGTGACTGCAAACATGGCTTGAACAAGGTGAAGAGCATGACAATGGTGCAGGATTGCACAAGGTTTGGACCTGTTCACAATGTTGTTATCAGTAGTAGACAACTCGAGGACACCTAACAATAACTAACCTTGGTCTACTTCTGGGATTAGCAAACTACAACTCACAGGCCAAATATTGTCCAGTGCCTGTTCTTGTAAACAACATTTTGTTGGACCACAGTGACACCATTTGTATATTTATGACTGCTTTCTCACTGAAAAGGCAGTGCTGAATATTTGTAACAGAGAACATACTGCCCACAAAACATTTCTTACCTGATCTTTTACAGAAAAAGTGTATTTCTTTCTTGTGTATCTTATAGTAGAGGCCAGTCTCTGAATACTCTCTTTCCATTTCATGTAGAATTCCTAGAGTTGCCACACCAGTGCATACATTAATTCTAGAAGACAGTGAAAACCATGGCAGCAACACTGGAAAGAGCACTGGGAGTTTGGATTTCTGAATTCTGCTCTCAGTAGTGCTGAAAAAAAAAAATCATGGGACATTGAACAAATTATACTATCCCCTGAGAAATTCTTTTTCATGATCTCAGAATTAGAGCCACACTGCCAAGATTCCAAATTAGAAGATTTCCTAAGTGTATTTTAGTGATGAAATAAAAAAATACTTTAGCTACTTTAACTGTTTCTCTGTTGCAATGCTTAGAGCTCTTTCCAAATAATCCTTTGCAAGCCTCCTTCTGCTGTTGTGTTTAGGGCACCTTTGGGGAGATAAACTTTTGGATATAGTAATTGAATATTCTGTTTAATAATTTTTTTAAAAGCCTTATTTTTGTTTTGTTTTAGTGAATGCCTGTGTTTTCTTCTCCTTAAGCAACCTAAGCATAAAAATATGTACTTGAAGTTTTCTCTAGGAAAGTTGAAGCCCAAATTTAAAGGATAGTAGGAAAAAAATGTGAAAAGATTATGTGAAAACTACTGACTTTCAAGTTGTGAAGCAAGAACGACAACAACAACTTAATAGGATTGGCTTCCAGTCAGGACAGGGACAGTGGACCAGGTTTTCTCTTAAACTGAAGGACTAAAATAAGACATCACTCTAGACCTCAAGAAATCCTAGTTGTGGTTCTGTGATTGAAAATTGCACCAGTCTAGCTTTGTCCTGGAAGATTAAGGAAAGAACCACTTTGGATAAAAAGAAAAGCTGTCCTGTGAGAAGTGCCTGAGCCTTTTCCCTTGACCAAACAGATTTGATGAGAAGACTGGTGACAGGACCTTTTCTCTTGCTTCTCAGTGCATCACAGTGTTTGAAACAGGAAGCAGGTTTCAGTGTGGCTAGAGTGAAGATTTAAGGCCCTGGCAAGAAGAAGATAATCAAAGGTGCATCTTCTTTGAATTTCATCTCAGTCAAGTTGGATTCCAAGAGAAGTTAGTTACATGACTATTTTAGGAATTGCAAATGTCTGAACTTCAAGCCCATCATTTGAGAATGAACTTCCTGGGCCTTCAATTTGCAAAACTCTGCATACAGTGAACTTTGTTTACATTTCTTTTTCTCTATGTTACAATGCACTGGAATTGAGTCAGAAAGATGGCCCCTAAAGAGATATGTCCACGTCTAGCATCTGTGGATGCTACTATATTTGAAGGACAGGCTTATGTGATTGTAATTAAGACAGGAATCTTGAGATGAGATGATCTAAGATTACCAGAAGGGGCCCTAAATCCAATGGCAGATATCTCTAGGAGAGATACAGAGAGGAGGACAGCAAGATGTGACTGTGAAAATGGGGACTGGAGTTATGTGGCTGATAACTAAGAATGCTAATGAATTAGAATCTGGAAGAAGCACTCCTTGGAGGTCCCAGAAGGAGACGTACCTTGTCAGGACCTGGATTTTGGACTTCTGACCTCTTGGACTATGAAAGAATAAATTTATGTTGTTTAAAGCCACTAAGTTTGTACTAATTTGTCTAAAATGTCTTGGAAAATTAATAGAACATTGAAATGCATTTGATCTATACCATTCTGAAGTCCTTCCTGAGATGCACTGGGGATTTCCCTGAGTTTCAATATGATCCACTTAGAGAATGGAAGGACGAGGGCAGGGGGTGGGGGGAGAGTTACAGTAGATTTGCACCAGACACACAGCATCGTGTCAAGATGAAGGAGACGAAAACTAGATCTTTGGAATTTTGTGGAAATACTTATCTATTGGCAGTTTAGACTTGGCATCAAAACAGGAAGATGTGTTCAGTGATTTACCTCTATTTACCACAGAATGTTACTCCTCAACAACAAAAACAACCTCCAAAGAATGTCACTCCTTTAGCCTTCAACAGTTTGAATAGAGTCTCAAAATAAAATATTTTCATACTTGCCATTAATAGGGAGTGTGACTAATTTTCAGTTCTGTAGAACTTTTAATTTTAGAACACTTTTAATATGCAGATCAATTTGCACTTTCTAGTCTCACGGTAACTCTGAGAAGCAGGTCAGACAGGTATGATTGTGGATCTTTTAAAATTGTACCGTTTAAAGCCAGGGAGTTAATGAGAGAAGTCAGACTGAAAGATAATTTTCCCGATCCAATCTACAGCTCGTTGCTTACTCTGTAGGGAAAGGCTGAGCGCTACAGGGAGTTGATAATTTAATGCAATATTTACCTGGAAATATCCTTGATTGAGAAGAGCAAACAAAAAAGAAAGAAATAATATTCCTCTGTCATATATTTAAACATACATACATACATACATACATACCTATGATTCATATAATTTGGTAAACATTGTATTTTACATTGATGGTAAGAGGCAAATTATTTAATAATTTTCATTAAGAAAAAAAAACATAAAAACTGAATATTCACTTCAAACATAGACAAAAATTAACTCACAAATTAAAGATTTAATTGCAGAAAAGCCAACCACAAACTGTATAGACAATGACAAGAAACTATTTTTTTTACAAGAAACTATTTTAATAATTGAGGTGAGACAGCCTTTCTGTGGATGATGTAGGCTTTTAGCTATAAAGGAAAATATACAAAACTGATTCTAAGAATAAAAAATGGTGTAGCCAAATATGTTAAACCTAACATAAATGAAAATAAACAATGGGAGAAATTTGCAAAATAAGTGATTTTTTAATTCATTTAGCGAACCATTTTGGAACATCAATTATGAACTAAACTTTGTAGTCAGTGCTGGGAATAAAAGATTGAATAAGACAAATACAGTAATTGACCTCATGGAATTTATAATGAGAGAGTAACGCACAATTAATAAGCATTTTAAGGTGTGATTTAGTTGTGGTCCTGGAGAGAATACTGAATATACCATGGACTGCTAAAGAATAAACAAGTCTGTCATGGAGAGGCTAAAACCAGGCTGTTTCTTGGAGACAAGGATTTTGAAGTTCCATCCCAATACTTTGGGCATGTTGCCAGGATGGGCCAGTCCTGGGAATGGAATGTCATGTTTAGAAGGGTGGAGGGACAGCACAAGAGAGGATGACTCTGGATGAGATTAATTGATTCAGTGACTAGGGTAGTGGGGGTAGTTGTGTCAAGACAATGAAATTGGCTCAAGAAAGAGCAGAGTTCAGAGCTGTTATACAATTTGCTGCCATGAGTCATAAATTACTTGATGGCATGTAACAACAACAACAACAAAGGTTATAAATGTCAAGGTCTTAATGCCATGAAATTGAGGATTAAAATCTGATGGAAATCAAGAAGAAATACATTAATAGAAAAAATAACAAATGATAAGGACTAGCAAAGTTCAAATGGAAAGATACAGTACACAAACAAATGAAAAGATATCAATCCTTATGAGTAATAAAAGATAAACAAAATTAGAGCTTATGTTTTAGATATATTTTACCTACATTGTGGACAGTATTTGGTGGAGCTTTCCAATTAAAACAAGCTTGGAAGCAGGCGTGGTATCCACTTCCGAAATAGCTTGCCTCCGGAAACACTATGAACTTCGAGAAATGATGAAAGTTATACAAATATTCAAGTCTTTTGTTCATAGGGTTGCTATGAATCATCTATGACTCGACAACACTTAACAACAACAATTATAAAACAAGAAAATGAATTACAATAAAAACTGTCCTGCAGAAAGTGAAACAAGGGGGTCCTTAGACGCAAGGGTGATTCTTCCTCCAATCCTGATGCTACATTCTTCCCCGTAACGCCCAGCCTCCTGAATGATTTGTTCTGCATACAGATTGAAAATGTATGGAGATAAAATGCATTCCTGATGGATCCAGAACCATGTAGTACTTCCCTGCTCTGTTTTGATACTACTTCCTGGTACAAGTATAAGTTTCACATGAGCTCAAGTAAGTGTTCTGGGATTCCCATTTTCCTCAAAGTTAGCCGCAATTTTTTGTGATTCACATAGTCAAGTGCTTTTGCATAGTGAATGAAACATAGATAGACTTTCCTCTGATATGCTCTGCTTTTGGCCAAGATCCTTCAAACGTTGACTATGATGTCCCTAGTACCATGCACGGTCTCTCCTAAACCAAACTTGCACATCTGGCAGCTCTCTGCTGATATACTGTCCTAGTAGTTTTTGGATAATCTTCAACAAGATCTTGCTGGCATGTGATATTAGTGATATTGTTCAATGATTTCCACACTCTGTTGGGTCACTTTTTTGTTTTGAATGGGAATAAATACAGATCTCTTCGAGTCAGTTGACCAGATAGTTGTCCTCCAGATTTCTTGGCATAACCTGGTGAGTGTTTCCAGGCCAGCATATGTTTGCTGAAATATATCAGTTGGTATTTCATAAATTCTTGGGGCCTTGCTTTTTGTCAATTCCTTCAGAGCAGCCTTAAATTCCTTCTTATCACCATAGGCTCTTGATCATATGTTCTTTCGTGAAGCTCTTCTGTGTCAGCCAATTCTTTTTGATTCAGTGACTCCATGTAGTCCTTCCATCTTCTCTTAATGTTTCCTGGGTCATTCAACATTCTACTTTTAGCATCCTTAAAAAGTGCAATTCAAGGGTTAAACTTGTGTTTCAATTCCTTCAACTTGAGAAATGCTGAGTGAGTTCGTCCCTTTTAATTTACTGGCTCCAGCTCTTTGCACATTTCATTATACTACTTTGTTTTGTCTTCCCAAGGTGCTCTTTGACCACACACACACACACACACACACACACTGTTGTTAAGTGCTGTTGAATTGTGGATGACTCATAGCGACCCTATTAATGAAAGACCTGGATACCTGTATAACTTTCATCGTTTCTCCAAGTTCATAGAGTTTCTGGAGGCAAGCTATTTTGGAAGTGGATGCCCCTCCGGCTTTTAAACTTGTTTTAATCGGGGAGCTCCACCAAACACTGTCCACCCTGGGTAACCATTTTCACATTTGACACATCAGTGTCAAATATTAGCTATGAAAACTAGGCCAGATGCTGATTGTAGATCAGATCACTGATCAAACTGAAGCTAAAGAAAATAAAATAAAATCCACAGGAACCAAAGTTTGACATTGAGTCTATCCCCCCTCTATTTAAAGATTGTCTCAGGAACAGATTTGAGGCCTTGAATTCTAATGAGAGAAGACCAGATGAACTGTGGGAGGGTATAAAGAATATCATCCAGGAAGAGTGCAAAAGACTGAGAAGAAAAGACCAAAATGGATGTCAGAAGAGACACTGAATATTGGCCTATGCTTTATATTTTATAAAATTAATCACGTTGATTTTGAGCTTCATTCTAAAATGTACACTGCAGTCCTTGACCTTCTGCAGCAAACACTTCAGGCCCTCCTTATTTTCAGCAAGTAAGGTTGTGTCATCTGTATAATACAGGTTATTAATGTCTTCTTCCAATTCTGATGCCATATTCCTCCTCACAAAGCTCAGCTTCTCGAATGATCTGTTCTGCGTGTAGATTGAAAAGGTTTGGAGGCAAGATGCATTCCTGATGTACTCTTTTCCCTAGTTTTAGCCATGTAGTGTTTCTTTGCTGTGCTCTGATGACTGCTTTCTGGTGCGACTATAGGTTTCACATAAGCACAATCAGGTTTTCTGGAATTCCCATTCTTCTCAAAGTTAGACACTGGGAGTTCTGATGGCCTAGTGTCAAGAAGCTGTGTTGCAATCCTGAAGTCATGCAGTTCAAGTCCATAGGCTGCTGTAGGAGAAAGATGGGCAATTTTCTCACGTGTGATTACCTGACTCTGAAAATCCACTGAAAGGTCAGCTATGGGTCAGTTTGGGGGATGTGTTTGTTGTGTGTGTGTGTGTGTGTGTGTGTGTGTGTGTGTGTGTGTATGAAGCTATTCATTAGAAAGTGACATCATTCTCGGGAAAGTGGAGTGACAATAAAGGAGAGGAAGACCTTTTAACCAGGTGGATTGACACAGGGTCTGAAGGGCTTCATTCAGCGTGTGGAAATTTTAATGGTGACCCAAGATAGGATAGGGTTCAGATCTGTTGCTCATAAGGTCACTATTACTCATACTCATACAGCACCTAATAATCACAACACAATCTATGGAGAGAGTGAGAAGGAGAATGAAAAAACAGAGATAGACAGGGAGATAGAGAGATATATGTATACAGTGCTGCAATCTGCGCCCAGTATGTATTAGGCACTTTACATAAAGTACCTTACTATGTTATTTATTCATTTTAATATTAATATTAATATATAATTGTTGTCATTGTTAAGTGCCTTTGAGTCAGAGGCGACTCATAGCGACTTCATGAACGAAAGTCCTGGACACTTCCTTTATAACTTTCGTCCTTTCTCTGGGTTCATAGGGTTTCCATAGGCAAGCTATTGTGGAAGGGGATGCCATTCCTGCTTCCAAGCTTGTTTTAATTGGGGAGCTCCACCAAACACTGTCCCCCATGGGTAACCATTCTCACATTTGACACATCAGTGTCACAGTATTCAGCTTCACAGCAACCATGAGTTACGTCTGTACAGCAAGTGGACATACCAGGGTTATACAACATAGAAGAATGTTTAACCAAAAAAAAACAACAACAAACCAACAACAAAAAAATAAGTAAAGGCAGGACTGCGGGCTGCAGATTAGAGTCACCCACCTTTGGCTTGGGAGCATGACTTTCTGTCCACTAGGTGAACTGATGTTTCTCTATGCTATTGTTGCTGTTCTTATTATAAGCCGTCGAGTCAGAGGCGACTCATAGTGAACCTCTGAACCCTACTCTATCTTGAACCAAACCTATCATCTCTGACACATCTTTCCCTATTACCCCAATCACTGAGTCAATCTGTCTCATTGAGGGTCTTTACCTCTTGTGCTCTCCCTCCACACTTCCAAGCATCATGTCCCTCTCTCCAAGGACATTCCAAGGGCATCCCTCCTTGCATCATGCCCAAAGTATGTCAGACAAAACTCCAGAATCCTTGACTCCAAGGAACAGCCTGGTTTCACCCTCTCAAGGATGAACCTGTTTGTTGTCCTAGCAGTCCATGGTATATTCAATACTCTTCAACAGCACCACAGGTCAAAAGCATCAATTACCCTTCTACCATCTCTAGTCATTGATCAGCTTTCTGAATTATAGCAAATAACTGTGAAGACCATGGCCTGGATCAGGTGCACCTTAGTCTCCAGACTGACATCATTGCTCTTCAGTGCTAACTTGTTGGTAGTTGATTTCTGTAGAGTTAGAACCTCCCCATAGCTGACCCTCTGGCAGGTTTTCAGAGGCAGCCAGTCACATGGGAGAAGATTGCCTTTCCTTCTCCCTCAGAGCAGCTGGTGGCCTCAAACTATGTGTCCCTGGGATTGCAGCACAGTTTCTTGCCACTAGGCTCAGTACTAACTAGAGGCTTTTAATTTCTTGGTTTTGTTTATGAGGTTTATAGATAATACACACATGTTAAAAATTCAAAGTTTTCTTATTGTAGGCAGAAAATAATATATGACATTAATTCATAATTTTATCAGTCTATATGCCAACAAATACAGTTAACAAAATGTTATAGTGTCATATTAATGCAAAATACATTAAATGTTGTAATTTAATATCATTTTCTAATCAGTTAATAAACTAGTTATCAGAAAAAGCCATCTAGTTTATAAGTGAAAGAAAGCTTTAGTGTCAATTATTTTTCTAGGAAACTTGCAAGACAAAGAAACATATAACTAATCACCAGCAAGTCCATAAGTTTTAACTATTTAAAGGGATACCATTTTCATGTTATGTTTTTTTAATAAGAATAGTTGTAGCCTCATAGACACAGCTTTCACCGTGGAAAAAAATATTTTCAAAAATAGTAACATCAAGGAGGTACTCAGTCCTTACAACAATCAACCACACAAGATGCAAGGCCAGTATTTGCACAAGGATAAAACTCAGAAGGTAGGACAGGAGAAAATGGAAGGATAGATGGCAATATTTCTATTTTTAAAAGTTTTTTTAAATTTTATTATATTTTGTGTGTGTACTGTCAAATCAGATCTTACCGGTACAGGAGGTGATAGCCCCTCCTTCTCCAGGAGAGCATCTGGTAGATTCGAACCACGTACCTCTGGGATTGTAGTGCAGCTTCTTGCCAGTAAAACTATTGGACGTAGTTGACCAATTCAGCAAAGTAGCAGGATACAAGATCAACATACAAAAATCAGTTGGCTTTCTCTACCGTG
>NW_006399800.1:18254571-18255715 GCF_000299155.1 Elephantulus edwardii | reverse complement strand
ATTAATTTTAATGAACGTTTACAAAGACGTAGGGTTTCCAGTCATTTAAAAAAATGGTGTGAATTCCTCATTCAGAAGGATGTGCATATATTCGATCCTTAATATGGCATCACATTGTCAAATATTGAGTTGGAACTTAATAAACAGAGGTGGAACTGAGATCCTCAATAGAGAGTTAAATTAGTCATCTCAGATTTCCCTGTCCTCAGCTCCACCAGTCCAGAAGGAACATGGTCTTCTCCCTCTCACCAGCACAAGCCAGCAACACCATCCGGACTGGATGCTCATCACTATGGTAACAACTGTAGTCTCCCTGCTTCCTGCTCAGTGTTTATTCTCCCATTTTCTCCCTCTTTCAGAGCCAGATTCAGTGTTGTGGCTCCCACTCAAAAGTCCTTTTGAAAGGAAGAAAAAAATGATAGCAAATGGAAATTGCAAAGTGTATAATCTCCTTTTCCTCAAAATAGGATATCATCATGTTTCCATTTTTCCCCCCTTGAAAGAAGCCTAGCTAATACAGTACTTCCATTCTGGTAATAATACAAGCCTTCCTTGTTTGATGGACATACAAACAGAGGCAAGTGTTTTTGACTCTGCTGTAATACTGGTGGCTTAGTCCCTCTGGAGTTGAAATACTAACCCAAAGGCTATTCTTCTCTGGCAGTCGGTATCTTCTTACTTTGTGGGGAGCAAATACACTATCCCTTCTCATGTGATTTACAGCCACCAAAACCCAATGGAAAGGGTCAGTTATGAATCAGTTTTGACCCAAAGAGTTGTTTTACTTGGAGACTTTAGGAATTGCTTGCTATTATTTAGAAAACTGTTTTAAGGGTCATGCCCACTGGAGAGAATATAAAACAGGAATTCAATTGATGGTCTATGTGTTGGTGAATCATTCTGGAAGATAAAGTTTGCATGAATGAGGAATGGAAAACAAGGTTAGAGGATTAGGTGAGGGTTGTTGTTGTTGTTGTTATGTGCCGTCGAGTCGCCTGCGACTCATAGCGACCCTATGTACAACAGCCCTAAACTCCGCTCTGTCCTGTGCCAATCGCACTGTCTCTGACACTCCCATCCCAATTATCCCAGTCACTGAATCAATCCACCTCATAGAGGGCCTTCCTCTCCTACGCTGTCCCTC
>NW_006399800.1:18253384-18253996 GCF_000299155.1 Elephantulus edwardii | reverse complement strand
CAGTTTCAGCAAGCAGGGTTGTGTCATCCGCATAACGCAGATTGTTGATAAATCGTCCACCAATCCTGACCCCACATTTCTCCTCATAGAGCCCTATGAAGAGGTGAGGGTTAGATTGTGAAAATTCTGGGGCCACTAATCTGGTCTGTTTCCTATTTAAAAAAAAATCCATTGTCTTCTTTTCCTACTTCGCTGTGACAGAAATATAAATGAGTAGCTTTTGCAAAGAGATACTTACTTTCTTACAGTTTAGGTTAGAAGTATGAATTCAGGGCACTGATTCAAGGAGATAGCTCAAATGTGATTTCCCTTTCTGCCAGCGCCGGGAGGAAATTCTTCTTCTCTAGCAGGCCATTCTTGATGTTCCTGGGCTTGTTGACTGTTCTGCCTACAGTGTTCTCAGATAATGCCCATTGTGTCCCTGTATCTGATCTCTTCTGCGCCAAGTTACACCTTTCATTGGGAGACATGAAAATCAATTGGCAAATTGCAATCCACAAACACAACGTTCTACATCATCTTTTGGTGAGCAGCAACTGAGGTCTCAAAAGTTTGTGATATTTGCTGCAAATAAATTTTTGATAGTGCAGAATTCTAAAAAAGAAAAAAAAA
>NW_006399800.1:18247714-18252884 GCF_000299155.1 Elephantulus edwardii | reverse complement strand
AAAAAAAAAAAAAAGCAGCATTTACTTAAGGGTAAAGATTGGAAAATGAGAGTAATAATAGAGATAAGAATTACAGGCAAGAAGTAAGTGGGAAGAGTGTTGTTACATTATTGATATTGTAATTAATGTTATGAAACAAAATGTGACTGAATGGTTGAACGGAAAAATCAATTAACTTTGCAAACTTTCACCCTAAACACACACAAAATGTACTTTTTAACAGATTGGTTTAAAACACACTTTATTCTTTTATGTGGTCTCTTTAACATATAAAGAAACCCCTCAACCTGAATGAGATTAAATCTGCAAATTAGAAGATTAGAATTTGTGATACTTATTTTGAGAAGACTCAATTCAATTCATAGTAATTTAGTTGTGCCAAACTCTTGTCTCTCAAAGTCTGTATTTATTATGTTTTGTGATTTTTTTGCACCTGCAAGAGACCTATAAGTCAAGAAATTCACTAGCTTGGTCTTAAAACAATTCACCATCTTAAATACAAATACTTTATCCACTTAAATTACTTCCTTAGGTTCCAATTCGCCAGAGGCAACAGGAATATTTTTGCGAACATTAAACTGACTTTGTACTGCCATAAATAATGTTACTGTATAGTTCTCTGTGCCTAGTTAATCAATAAAAATGCAAAACAAAAATCAGAGTCCATTCCAACCTTTAACTACTATGTGCATTGCAGAGTAGAACCAATCGTCATAATTTTCCAGTGACTTTGATCTTCTAGAAGATCATTAGGGTTTGTTTAGGCAACTCTAATGTTAGATGTCATTGAGCTGACTGACTCATTGTGACTTAGTGTAGAACAGAATAAAAATGTGTCTGGTCTTTGCTGGTTCTGAGGTGGTAGATTTCAACTGCCAATCTTTTAATTAGTACCAGAGTGTTCAGTCTTGCAACACCTAAAGATACAACTGAATGAATGAACAAACAGAATTGTTTTAGGAGAGGTTGGTCAACAGTGGGAAACCATATTTTTAAAACATTAAGGAGTGTTTCTTTTACTTTTGAAAGAGAGGAGTGAACTGGGCGGAGGGAGGGATAGGCGGGGAGAGTAGTGCAGCCAAAATCTCTGTAAATGCTCACTAAAATTATTTAAAAAAAATTGACAGCAATACCATAGTGTAAAAATCCAGGTTTTGCAGAGTAAGGGGTGGGGGGTGGGGAAAGAATTTGCTTAAATATTTGAAAATTTCTTTAACATATCAAATCCTAGGAGACCAGAATCACCAAACTTTACTATAAACCATGCTATAAGGAATGTTTTCACCTAAGGAGGACAGGGAAGCTCTTATTATTTCTGAGAAGTGGTGGCTAGAAGAAGAGAAAAAATAAAAATGATCAGACAGGAATGTCAGCCCTCTGACATCTATGGGTTATACTTCATCAGAGGATGTGGTAGAAACACGTTTTAAAACAGTGAGATAACCTAGCATATATTTTACAGCATTTCTACAGCTGGCACAACACTGCAACTATTAGGATACCAGGCTGAATGTTAAGAATGGCCGGGGGAAATTTTTAGAAGAGTGAGCTTTAGATATCATCCTGTTTCTTCTTGTTTCAACACACATTCAGTTCTAGCAGGGATGTTGTTGTTGTTGTTATGTGCCATCAAGTCGTTTGCAACTCATAGCAACCCTATATACAAGAGCTCTAAACACTGTTCTATTCTGTGCCAACCTCGCCATCTGAAACGCACTCATTCCCACCTCTCCAGTCACAGAATCTATCCATCTCATTGAAGGGTTTCCTCTCCTTTGCTGCCCCTCAACTCTGCCAAACATGATGTCCCTCTCCAAGGACCAGTCCCTCCTAGCAACATGCCCAAAGTATGTCAGACAAAGCTTCAGAATCCTTGATTCCAAGGAGCATCCCAGCTTCACCTTCTCCACAACAAACCTGTTTGTTCTCCTAGAAGTCCATGGTATATTCAACACTCTTCTCCAGCACCACAGCTCAAAGTCATCAATTCTCTTTCTAGCAACCCTATTCACTGTCCAGCTCTCCGATGCATAGCATGTAATTGTGAAGACTATAGCCCGGATCAGGCACACCTTAGTCTCCAGCCTGACGTCATTGCTCTTTAGCACTCTTGAGAGGTCCCTCACAACCGACTTTCCCAATGCAATTCGTCTCTTGATTTTCTGGCTGCTGTAACCAAGAGTGTTGATTGTGGAGCCAAGCAAACTAAAACGGTTAACTATCTCAATCTCTTCACCATCCATACTGATGCTGCCAATTGGCCCAGTGGTGAGAATCTTTATTATCTTGATGTTGAGCTTCAATCCATATTGAAGGCTGCAGTCCTTGATCTTCTGCAGCAAGCACTTCAGGTCCTCCTCAGTTTCAGCAAGCAGGGTTGTGTCATCTGCATAATGCAGATTGTTGATGACTCTTCCACCAATCCTGATGCCACATTCCTCTTCGTACATCCCAGCCTCCCAGATAATTTGTTCTGCATACAGATTGAAAGGATATGGAGACAGAATATAGCCCTGACGGACCCCCTTCTTGATTTTGAACCATGTAGTGTCTCCTTGCTCTGTTCTAATGACTGCCTCTTGGTCCAAGTATAGGTTTTGCATTAGCACAACCAAATGTTCTGGGATTCACATTCTTCTCAGAGTCAGCCACAGCTTGTTGTGATCCACACAGTCAAAAGCCTTTGCATAGTCAATGAAGCACAGATAGACATTCTTCTGGTATTCTTTGCTTTCTGCCAAGATTCATCTAACATTAGCTATAATATTCCTAGTACCACGGCCTCTTCTAAATCCAACCTGTACATCTGGCAGTTCTCTGTTGACATACTGTTCCAAACATTTTTTGATAATTTTCAGCATAATTTGCTTGCATGTGATATTAATGATATTGTTTGATAATTTCTGCACTCTGTTGAGTCACCTTTCTTTGGAATGGGAACAAATATTTATCTTTTCCAGTGAGTGGGCCAGCTGGCTGTTCTCCAGATTTCTTGGCACAACTTAGTGAGCACATCCAGGGCAGTGTCTATCTGTTGAAATATGTCAATTGGTATGCCGTCAACCCCTGGAGTCTTGTTTTTTGCCAATTCCTTCAGAGCAATTTGAACTTCCTCCTTCATCACCATACGCTCTTGCTCATATGTCATTTCCTTAAATTTTTCTGTGTCAGCCAATTCCTTCTGATAGAGTGATGCTGTGTATGCCTTCCATCTTCTCTTGATACTTCCTGGATCATTTAACATTCTACCCAAAGTATCCTTAAATATTGCCACCCATGGCTTGAATTTGTTTTTCAACTCCTGCAGCTTAAGAAACACTGAGTGAGTTCTGCACTTTTGATTTTCTGACTCCAGCTCTCTGCACATTTGTCATCCAGGCTGCCTTTTGAAATTATCTGCTTAGTTCTTTGATTTCTTGGTTTCCTCCTTTAGCTTTGGCTTTTCAGTGCTCTAACGCAATATTCAGAGTCTCATCTGACATCCATCTTGGTCTTTTCTTCTTTTTCAGCCTTTTTAATGATCTTTTGCATTCTTCATGGACGATTTTCTTGATATCCTTCCAAAGCTCACTTGGCCTTCCATGTTCCAATCACTAGTGTCTGCTTACAGCTGTTTCTTCTTCTCTGTATTTCTATTTCTAAGATCTCATTCTCAATTGCCATGTCTGTTAGTCCAAGTGATAGTCTAAGTGTGTTCTATTGTACATAGAGTTTTTGAAGGTCTGTTTTTTATGAATTGGATGGCCAATCCTTCTTCCTAGTCTGTCTCAATCTTTAAATATATATAATAGTATATGACAGACAAGCATTCCACAGAAAAGAGTGGATGAAAGACAATTGCCCAGTTATAACAATGACCAATAGATTCAATGTAGCTGCCCACCCACGCTTCCTTACTCCACCACTATACCTTCCTACTTTTGCCTACAGCATTCAATACCTGTCTCCCATTGACTGACCCTGGATGTGATGGCCTAAGTTTCCCAAGTCATCAGGATTTCTGTGATTTTGATTCTGAACATATCGTGCTGCTGTGAGTCTCTTATGATGTAGCCAATATCACTTCAGTTTAAAGTTGTTAAGTATAACTGTAATGGACAGCTTCCACTCCAGGATTGCCTTCTTATGAGTTAAAACTGCTTGTCTTCCATTTGAAGCCAGGTGCTGATGCAAATTTTCTTGGCCCGAGGGCCCAAAACTCTTTTTCCGGCAATGCTTCAGGGTGTGGGTGCTGGCCAATGAGGCCTGAGGTTACCTGGATTAGAATTTGGAAATCTGAAAGCTCCGCTTCTCTCTCTTCCTCGATTCCCCAAAAAACTCTTTTTCCGGCAATGCTTCCGGGTGCACGCACTGGCCAGGTTACCTGCAGGGATGGGAAATGAAAAAAGTAGTCAGGGTAAAACGAAGAGGTCACAGGTATAATTTTATAATCAGAGATTTGAACTCAGCAGAAGGTGCCAACATGGCATGTGAAGGAACTGGCGAGAGGTGGAATCATAGAGGTGAAGTGTAGGAAAATGAGCATCTTGTACCACAAGCCAACATCAGTCTGATGTATATCATACAGTCATCTCCGCTATCTTCCCATCTTACGTGCTCAGTTTACTACTACTATGAATGTTGAAACAACTTCCTCCAATTGATATACTATTAGAATTATCATTAAGATTTCATTTAGGCTCTTCTAATGAAAAGTATAATGACGAGGACTCTCCTTCATAGGGTCGCTATGAGTCGCCTTCGACTCAATGGCACTTAACAACAATAATATCAACCTAGAGAGAGAGATCAGCTGGCCCAGTGGACAGAAAGCGATGCTACCAAGCCAAAGGTGGGCGACTTTTAATCCGCTGCCCTCAGGCCTGTCTTTCATTGTTTTTGTTCAGACATTCCTCTGGGTCGTATACCCCTGGTGTACAAGCTGCCATACCGCGTTCACTTTTGGTTACTGTGAGGCTGAACACCATGACACTGGAGTGTCAAATGCGTTAATGATTGGCTACCCAATGCGGACAGTGAGTGGAGTGGAGCTCCCCGATGAAAACAAGCTTGGAAGGAGGAGTGGCATCCACTTCCATAATAGCTTGCCTCTGGAAACCCTATGAACCTGGAGAGAGGATGAGAGACACCTAAGCGTTGAGGACTCTCCTTCATAGCGTTGCTATGAGTC
>NW_006399800.1:18221385-18247614 GCF_000299155.1 Elephantulus edwardii | reverse complement strand
GAAAACAAGCTTGGAAGGAGGAGTGGCATCCACTTCCATAATAGCTTGCCTCTGGAAACCCTATGAACCTGGAGAGAGGATGAAAGGCACCCAAGCGTCGAGGATTCTCCTTCATAGGGTCGCTATGAGTCTCCTGTGACTAGATGGCACTTAACCACCACAACAACAACAATGAAAAGTATAATCTATGGCTCTCCTTAAGATGTTGTTCCTATGGATATAGCAATCTCAGTAAATCCTTTCAGCTGGCATTTGAATTTTCAATCCAATCGCACAAGAATTTTTATTGTCAACACATTCTAAGGATTAAGTTCTAGAAGAATAAGTTTATAACTAGAAGTGCCACATGGTTGCTTACTACTGAGTTATTTAATTTCCTGCTTTATAGAGGTACACTGTGCCCAAGAGCTAAGCTAGAATTCTTTTTGTTAAAAAAATTATGTATACTATCATTCACTTTTATATAATTATTCACGTATATATTGTTTCATTCATGTACATTGTGTTTGAAACAATCATTTCTGTACAATGTGTTTTATATAATTAATTACCTGTGATCTATTACTTTTATCTACCTATATCCCTTTTGCACCTTACTTATTTCTTCATCCTCCTTCCTCTCCCCATCCTCCCACTAATTTCTTCTGACAGTAATCTGGACTTCTAAACTCAAGGGTCACTCCCTTCTTATTTGATGGATTTAATGAGGAGTGCTTCTTCAAAGTTTATAGATTGTTCTTATATTATTTTCCCTAAGGGAAGAAAGGTTTTTGTCTTCTGAATGGGATAATTTCAACCAGTTGCTAATATTAAAGTGTCTTTTGGCTCCTCATCCCTGTTTTCTAAATACAACACAAATTCATGCCTTCAGATATTAGTACTCCCAAGCATATTTTTAATCTTTCCCAACTCTACTCAGTGTAACACATTCTGATTTCTAGAAGTTGTAGTAAACCTGCTTTCATCTACGTGACTATGTTTGTGTTAATTTTGATACTGTTATAAGTCTGATTAAACAGGATTTTAATGGAACAGTCCAAAAGTAAATAATTTTTTTTTCTTACAACTACTTCTGCCAACTCATTCTCAATTGTGGTTCTTCTCTGTTGCCAAATAAAACAATGGGTAGGGACCGTTGACTTCCCTAGTCACTCTTAGAAAATGAAATATCCCTCAGTCATGTTAATCTACAGAATAACCTCCATGTCCAGTTCTAAATTTCATTCATGATTACAGCTCCTCTCCTCCCCCACCTTTGGTTTACTGAGGGCTGAAGGTAAGAACAGAAACAAGATCCTATTGGCTTATTTACTCTGCCAGTTCATCTCTGTCCTCCTCAACTTCCTCCTATCTTATGATAAGAGTAAGTAAGTTTTCTTACTAACTTGAGAAAAGATGAAGATGGAGAGGCAGGGGGTGGAAAAAGTCTTAGTTTACAGTCATCGATCTGTGATAGATATGAAACATTGACTTTCTCCTCATCAATTTGTTCTTTGGAAAGACGCAAAAGAACTACAACTCTCTCATTAACCTTTCCTTTGACATGAGCTTATGCATTTGCTAAATAACTTTCCTTCCTTTAACAGCTCCTGAGCATCCTGCAGGACAGCTCCTACTCTGAATGCAATTTGTTTTTGAAACAGAGTCATTTTTCCTTTGGCACCTAGTGGACAACCAGCCCCCAAAACAAAATTAACTTATCGCTTTCTCTTTCGATTAGTCCCCGATAACCCAAAAATCACACTCCAAGTTCAGCGTGTGCCCTAATTTAATCCTCCTTATTTGTCTTCAATTCAGGAGAGAGAGAGAGAGGAAAAAACACCAACAACCCAAAAACCAAACACATTCATCCTTTTGTCAATGGGAAGAAGGTTAAGGACAGATAGAACTGGAAGATATCTCTCTAAGAATTTTCTTCTGTTATTCTTTTTTTTTTCTTCTGTTATTCTTATTTTCCAGATACTCAATGTCAGCTGTTTTGTAACATTCCTTTTGAGTGACACTGAGGGTGCAACATTGGCTTTGGGATACCTTTTCACAAGTCATGCAGAGGCTGTCTTGCACTTTACTTTGCAATTTGGGAGCCGTTCCTACTTACTTACTGTCTTGGAACCTAAGCCATATTGAGAGCTAGTCCCATTTATCTTGTTACTATATCCAGTTGGAGAATAATCTGTGTAACTGGATGGAACAATTCTATAGACAACAGCTTCTGAGAGTTCATCAACCCTTGCCACTTCTTTTTATCCAGGGTTTATATCCATCTTCTCTTGTGTCTAATTAATATCTCCTCTTCCTGATCCATAACCAATATTTATGGTAGCAGCAGCCAAGAAAACAAAAGATGTGTTACTGGGAAACTTTCTGTCCCGAACCTCTCCAGAATACTAAAGTTTAAATAATAAAATATGCCTGATCCATGCCATGGTATTTTCAAATGTTTCTTAGTCCTATGAAAGGTGGAAAATAAATAAGGAAGACCAAAGAAGAGTCTTTAATTGTAGTGTTGAATAAGTGTACTGAATATGCCAGGGACTGCCAAAATAACAGAGAAATCTGTCTTGGGGGAAGTTTAGACAGGGTGTCCAAGCTGTCTTGGAGGAAGTTTGACAGTGTGCTCCATAGAGGTATCTCACCTTGACATCATATCAGGTAAGGTAGAAGAAGGTCAAAAGAAGAGAAGAAGAGCCCTAAGAGGATGGCTTGCTACAGTGACTATAACAATGGCTTTAAGTATAATAGAGATATATAATAAGGATGGTTTAGGATAGGGAAAAATTCATAAGGTCTCTGTGGGTGGTAATTGACTTGATGGCACTTAACAACAGCTTTCTGTAAAGTCAACTAATTCCACAGTACCCAATTCACACCAAGATACATTCCTTGGTGTTGTGGATTTCTCTAATGTTATACTGCTTTGATGAGTCTTCCTCCATACTGATGCCACATTTCTTCTCATGTAGCCCAGCCTCCTGAATAATCTGTTCTGCATATATATTTAATGGTATGGAGATAGGACACGTTCCTGGCAGCACCCTTCCCAATTTTGAACTATGGAATGTTTCCTTGCTCTGTTCTGAGGACTGTCTTCTGATCCAAGTATAGGTTTTCAATAAGGACTATCAAGTGTTCTGGCATTCCCATTCCTCTTAGAGTTAGCCACAGTTTGTTGTGATCCAGACAGCCAAATGCCTTTGCATAGTCAGTGAAACACAGATAGCCATTCCTCTGGTATTCTCTACTTTCAGCCACGATTCATCTAATAATAGCTGTAATATCCCTAGTTCCACGGCCTCTTCTAAACCTAGCCTGCACGTCTGGCAGTTCTCTGTTGATGTGCTGTTCCAGTCATTTTTGGATCATTTTCATCACAATCTTGCTTTCATGTGATATTAATGACATTTTCAATAATTTCCACACATTGTACAGTCACTTTCTTTTGGAATGGGAACTAATATAAATCTCTTCCAGTTAGTTGGCCAGGTGTGGCATTAGGATTGGAAAAAGACTCATTAACAGTCTGTGTTATGCAGATGACACAACCCTGCTTGCTAAAACAGAGGAGGACCTGAAGCATTTGCTTCAGAAGATCAAGGACTGCAGCCTTAACTATGGATTGAAGCTAAACATCAAGAAAAAAATTCTCACTACTGGGCCGGTTTGCAGCATCAAGATAGATGGTGAAGAGATTGAGATTGTTAGTGGCTTTACTTTGCTTGGCTCCACAAACAAAACTCTTGGTACCAGCAGTCAGAAAATTAAAAGACAAATTGCCTTGAGAAAGTTTGCTGTCAGAGACCTCTCTAAAGTGCTAAGGAGCAATGATGTCAGTCTGGAGACTAAGGTGTGACTGATTCAGGCAATGGTGTCTTTGCAATTACTTTTTATACATCAGAAAGATGAACAATGGCTAGTAATGATAGAAGGAGAATTGATGCCTTTGAGCTATGGTGCTCGATAAGAGTTTTGAAAATATGAACTGCTAGGACAAGAAAAGTGTCCGTTCTAAAGAAAATGAAACCAGGATGGTCCTTGGACACAAAGATTCTAAAGCTTCATCTGACATACTTTTGACATGTTGCAAGGAGTGACCAGTCCTTCAAGAAGGACAGTGTGCTTGGGAGAGTGGAGAAACAGTGCAACAGAGGAAGACCCTCAGTGACATGGATTGGTTCAGTGACTGGGGTAATCGGAATAGGTATGTCAGAGACAATAAAATTAAAATTGGCTCAGGATAGAGCAGGGTGTAGGGGACATAGGGTCGCTATCAGTAAAGGTGTCTTGACAGCAGCATATTGTCTTATGCTCTTCTACCCTAAAACTAGAATTTTTAGCTCTTGTTACTGGTGTTTCAAAAAAAGTAATATTTATTTTCTTAAAAAAGGAAAGTTGTGGAATTTTTTTCCAGGACTTTAGCCCCTTGGTTCTCTCAACAATTTGCCATTCCAATTTCTGCCCTATTCAAGTTTTAAAAATTCAAAAGGATGATACATAAATTCCATTTTCAGTTTGTATCTCAGCTTATATGGACTTATCTTGTTCCACTTCTTTACCTGTAGTAGAAAAAGAAACAAAGGCAAATTTAAAAAAAAACGGTATTGACAAAAGAACACTATTAAAACAAACACAACCTTTATTTCCCCTAACATTGAAGTATTCAGATTATATATTTATATATTATATAAAGTATTTTTCTTACTGTTGAGGAGAAATAGATTGAACAGAGGTGGCCACAGAACTAGGAAGCCTCCCACATATACACCTTCAATTGCACTGTTATCAGTTATTTATTTGGCCGTCAGATAAACCTCAGGAACTAACTAGTTCAACATTCAACAGTTGAAAAATAAATAAAAGATTTTGCTCAAATTAGACCAATATACTTATGAAAATAACTTATATTTAGTAATCTAAATATTTAGACTGATTTTGATTAGATCACATATTAAAAAGGGTTTATATAGCCAGCATTAGTAATTCCCCATCTAATATTGCCAGTGAGGAAACACTGAACAGCTGCCATCTAGAATTCTAAAATATCACTTGTTCATAAATGTGCAACAGAAGCACCATAGCTCAACAAAATGAAGTGCAATTTTCCCTTCAGTCAGAGAAAAGAGCAAGTTCAAGATTAGTTATGCATTCAACAGTCCACTTGGGAGGCTAATTAGAGAGAGAAGACCTTGAAATAGGCAGCCATCAGAAGAAGCAGGCAGATGACTCTTTTTTTTTAGACAGAATTTGTCCTTTGTCACAGACAGAAACACCTGTGAAAAACACTAGCTGTCCTCACCCAAGGTCTGATAATAAGGATCAGAAGGGTTTCTGATGCCTGCAGAACGAAAACCAACCACAGTCCATAGGATATGCTTTGGGAGTATTGGAGTTCTTGAGTATAAGATTTCCAAGTTGGAGTAACAGGTGTTCAAACCAAGGGGAAAAATAAAAATGATGTAAGTATAAGAAATTGAGATGTTTCATTTAAAAGACCAAGAAAAAAATAGGGTAGTGCTAAGATAGTCAAATTTGTAACAGAAATTCTAGCACATGAACAATGAATGAATGGAAATCCAAAGTCTCTGTAAACTTTCATTAATATTTAAAATAAAGAAACTCTAGCACATGAAAAAGACTATCTGAATCTTAGTCAATTTAAATGCAACTCAGATTAGTATAATTTTTACTCCCACCAAATGGCAGTATTCCTGGAAGCTATCCCGGTTTAATATCACGTGCTATCTTTGAAAGACATTAAGCAAGGACAAACCTGTCACTGAGTCAGTTCTGACTCATAGTGAGCATGTGTGATAGAGTGGCACTGACCATAAGGATTTCAAAGTTGTAAATCTTTATGGAAGCAGGCCAACCACATATTTCTCTAGCAAAATGCCTGATTGATTAAACCCTGACCTTTTTTTTTTTTTTTTGTTTTTTTTTTTTGTTACCAACTGAATGTTTTAACCACTTTGAAAAAAGGGAGTGTTTCTTGGGAAAGTTATATTCACTTTAATGTCACTACTGTGTATATTTCCAGGAAATACTGACTTGATATTTTTTTCTTAAAATATGATGTTAGGTTAAAGACTAAGGTGTGACTGATCAAAGCTTTAAATTTTACTTTAAATTGCTTCCTATGCATCTAAAAGTTTGACAATGACTAAAGATGACAGAAGAATATTCAATGCCTTCAAACTGAGATGTTGGAGAAGAGAACTGAATATCTCAGGGACCCTGAGAAAATGAGAAGTGAGGCACAAACAGAGATTTGTACACCGATGTTCATAGCAGCATTATTCACCATCACAAGAACATGGAAACAGCCCAAATGTCCAACCTCAAATAAATGGATTGACAAAGTGTGGTACAGTCACATAATGGAATATTATGCAGCACACAGAAGCAATGATTTTATAAATTATTACCTAAATTGGAAGGGACTGGAGAGCATAATGCCGAGTGAACTAACTCAGTCCCACAAGGATAAATATTGTATAAAACCATTATTGTAGAATGAGTATAAGGAGCCAAGAGGCATGGGAGAGGGTGGAAGCAGAGGGATGAGGATGTGTGGGGGCGGGGGCAGAATTAATCGTCAAGTTGTACAACTTATTGGGTGGAGGGGATGAGGGAAATTGGAAGAATCTGTTCTTAAACACAATGTATTCAAATATTGTAAATTAACTAGTATAAAATTTTAAAAAAGAAAAAAAATTGTGTTTGATTTCCAGCATCCATAAGGCATCTCTCAATACTGTGTCTAAGAAGGCCAAAAATATATTTGCTTTTAGAGTAGAAGGATAACATCAGTGCAGATTGTCTATAATGGAGAATATCTACTAAGGTTAGCGATCACTTCCATGAATTATTGCTGAGCAAACTGTCCTAGATTTATATTTTTTTAAGAAATGGAAATAATACCCTCAAGAAAAGACTAGAATCATAAATTCAGGTGCTTTTACCCATGGCTTCTTTTCTTCTGAGAAGCTAGCTGACAGCCTTGTCCTGAAATGAGATAGGGGAGATGTTCAGGTCTTAAGCTTTATCAGTGTCAAAATGTCTTACGTGAGCTATTAAATCTAAGGCTAAGCACTCACTCTTTGGGAAAAAAACCGATGTTTTTATTTAAAATAAACGAATATGAAAGTAAAAAGACTAAGGAAGGCTATTTCTGGTAATTTTTTTTTAGAAAATTTTTATTTTATACTGATTTACATAAAAAATTCTTATACGTTGAGGCTTAAGCAACTGTTGAAGTTGCCCACTCCTCTAAATACCGAAGAGGCAGTGATTAAAAGACAAGAGAGCCGCTTTTAATTCACACTACTCACTGAGATAGGAAACTGTGTTTAGTTGAGTAGAGCTCTTTGAGCCTAGTGGAACCTTAGCTCACACAAACACTCATTGTCATAAACTATTTTGGACATTGAAGGCATTTGCTGTCAGCAAAATCCAATAGCTGGAATTCTTAAAGGAATGACCTATATCCATTATAATATTTTTTCCCATTCCCTGCTCTCTTTTAAATTCATTTCTGTTAACTTTGGTCTAATTGCTTCACTGAAGCAACCCTTTCTGTGGTCAAGAAAAATCTTGGTTATAGATAGTATATGCAATAGGCATATTATCTCTAGACTTTCCTCTAACACTTCTGGCTACTTCTTCAGACTCTTATTCAGAAATTAAATGCTGTTATTTTTCTAGACTTTCTCTTCTTCTCACATCATACATTTCCCCTTCACCTCATGTAAGTTCACAGATTCAATTAATACTGTAAGCTCAAGATTATCTGATTTGAACTGTAGGCTATATGACAAATTAATTACTTGAATTTAAAGCTCCTCATTTGAATTTGGTCATGGCTGAGTTAAGATCCTTACTCAATATAGGACTCTTTCATTGTTCTTATTCAGTGAATTCAAGACTATACATTCAGTGACTGCAGCCAGAAACTTGGACACTATCTCTCCTCTATAAACATTCCTCACATACAAGTCATTTCCCAAAGTCTTTCATTAAGCATATTCATACAGTCATCATCTTTGTTCAAGAGAACACCAGTTCTTGTGTATTGTACCCTAAGTAATTATGATTTCTTGGTTTAAGCTATTATCTCCCTCTAAGGAAGATTTTCAAAGTTTCAACGAAGTCAATTGCTCTTAGAATATAAAGACTCAAATCCTTAGCATGACAAAGAAGATGCTGTGTTATCTGTCTCCCACCTGTGCCTCAAGCGTCCTTTCATTTCGTCCTCTCCCCACTCCTTGTAATCTAGTCACACCAGTTGTTTCCGGCTCCTGAATGTGCCTTTTTCTCTTCTGTCAACAGGGCATTTGCCCTATTTCCTTTCTCCTGGAATGTTCTTTTCCTTCTTCCCACTTTTATTTGCGTATGTTGTCCTATCTTTCAGATTTTAGTTCTTCAAGAGAGACTGTCTAACCCTACCCTGCACTTATTGTCAGATTCCTTTGTGATATTATCTCATAAATCTACCATCCTTTCCCTTGGAGCACCTACCTTCATTTATATTGGACATTTACTAGTTGATTTATTTGTTTCATCTCTTTATTAGAACTATAAACTCCACAGTAATGGAATTCAGGTCTATTTTTGCTTATCATTGCTTTCCTTCCACTTAGCGGATAATCAATAAATAACTGATGAATGAGTTACAAATATATTCTTAAATTTAAAAATCAACTGTAGAAGAGTATTTAACATTTGTTCATTTTGTAGGATGAATACATTTACATGTATATGTAGTAGTATCCCTCATTGTAAGAACTCTCATACTCAATATTTTGAGTAGAATACATTTGAATAATGGGGGACATTTACATGGATTTTGTATAAAGTATAAAAATGATTCAAAAAGATAAACATTCAAGAATGTGGTTTCTAAATAATTAGATAAACTTCAGTGGGCATCTTCTGCATAAATTTTTGGACAAACCTCTCATTATTTCTTTTTCAAAAGTTTCTAGAAGCAAATTGCTAAATCTAACTGTGTAAGCATTTTTTTAGAATTATTTATGAATATCGCCATACCTAACCTAATGAGGAGTGGCTGGACTCACTCTCGAAATCAATAGGAAATATTTTTTTAAAAAGTATATATTCATTGGCAACTATATTTTGTTGTTGATAGATGTCATTGAGTTGGCTTTGACTCATAGTACCTTTACGAAAATAGATCTGAACCTTGCTCTATCCTGTGCCATCACCACAATCTTTGACTCTCAAGAACATTGCTGTACTCAAAATATAATTTTATTACAATTAAAGTTAAACATATTTTTCACTTCTTTAAAGGTAATTTGAGGTGTGTTTTTGTTTTTCTTTCTGGACTGCTTGTTATAGTCCTTACCTCAGTTTTAAACTGCAAGCTTTGAAAAGCTTTCTTCTTTACATATTTAAGATGTCATTATATTAAATATTTTGTGTCAACTAATGAGTCACTATATTGCTCATCATTTAAAATTGTTCATGTTATTTTAGTTATTTCTTTTCTGACATAGTTTTCTGTTATTTGGCTAATTCTACTACATTTTTTTATTTTAATTCTTACATCAATCAGTACTTTTAGTCACTTCTTATTTAAAAATTTGATACATAGTAAATACATTTTGTTCTAGTTTTGTTGTTGTTGTTGTTGTTATGTGCTGTCAAGTTGCCTGAGACTCATAGTGAACCTATATACAACATCTCTGAACCCTGCTCAACCTTGACCAACATTATTGTCTCTGACACACCTACCCCCATTACCCCAGTCACTGAATCAATTCATCTCATCGAGGATCTTCCTCTTCTGCACTGTCCCTCCACTCTCCCAAACATAATGTCCCTCTCAAAGGACTGGGTCTTCCTTTCAATATGCCCAGATTGTGTCAGACAGAGCTTCAGAATCCTTGCCTGCAAGAAACAGCCTGGATTCACCCTCTCCAGGGTGAACCTGTTTGTTCGATTAGCGGTCCAAGGTATATTCAATATTCTTCTTCAGTATCACAACTCAAAGGCATCAATTTTCCTTCTGTCATCCCTAGTAATTGTCAAGTTTCTGAAGCATACCACGTAATTGCGAAGGCCATGGCCTGGATTAGGTACATCTTAGTTTCCGGACTGACTTCATTGCTCTTCAGTACTTTGGAGATGGCCTGACAACCAACATTCCCAGTGCAATTTGTCTCTTGATTTCCTGGCTGTTGGTACCAAGAGTGTTGATTGTGGAGTCAAGCAAACTAAAGCTGTTAACAATCTTAATTTCTTCACTATCTCTCATGATGCTGCCAATTGGATTAGTGGTGTGAATCTTTGTTCTCTTGATGTTGAGCTTCAATCCATGTTGAAGGTCCCAGTCCTTGATCTCCTGAAGCAAGTGTTTTAGGTACTTCTCAGTTTCAGCAAGCAAGGATGTGTCATCTGCATAAGGCAGGCTGTTGATGAGTCTTCCTCTAATTCTAATGCCACACACCTCCTCATAGAGCCCAGACTCCTGGATGATCTGTTCCACATATAGATTGAAATATTATGGAGATAGGAAACATCTCTGGCATACACTCTTCCCAATTTTGTAACCTGCAGTGTTTCCTTGCTCTGTTCTGACTACTGCTTCCTGGTTCAAATACAAGTTTTGCATAAGCAAAACTCATTCTTCTCAGAGTTAGCCACAGTTTGTTGTGATCCACACTGTCAAATGCCTTTGCATAATATTAAATACAGATAGAAATTCCTCTGGTACTGTTTTCAGCCAAAAGTCATCTAATATTAGCTATGATCTCTCTAGTGCTATGATATTCTCTTCTAAACCCAGCCTGCACATCTGGCAGTTCGCTGTTGATGTGCCGTTCCATTCATTTTTGGATAATTTTCAGCAGAATTTTGTTTGCATGCTATATTAATGATATTGTTTGATAATTTGCACTCTGAGTGTTGGGTCATATTTCTTTGTAATGGGAAAAAATATGGATCTCTTCTAGTCAGTTGGCCATGTAGTTGTTCTCTAGATTTCTTGGCATTCTTGGTAAGTGTCTTCAGGACAGCATCTTTTTGTTGAAATATGTCAATTGCCAAGCCATCAATTTCTGGGGCCTTGTTTTTTTTGCCAGTTCTTTCAGAGCAGCTTGAACTTCTTTCTTCATCACCACAGGCTCTTGCTCATCTTTTGTTTCATGACATTCTTCCGTGTCTGCCAATTCTTTTTGGTAAAGTGACTCTGTATACGCCTTCCACCTTCTTTTAGTGCTTCCTGGATCTTTAATATTCTGCCCAAAGCATCCTTAAGTATTGAAACTTGAGGCTTGAATTTGTTCTTCAGATCCTTTAGCTTAAGAAATGCTGAGCGATTTTGGCCTTTTTTTTTTTAAATCCAGCTCTTTGCACATTTCATTATAATGCTTTGTTTTGTCTTCCCGAGCTGCCCTTTGAAATCTTCTGTTCAGCTCCTTAATATCTTGATTTCTTCCCTTTGGCTTGGCTTCTTGGCACTCTAGTGCAATATTGGGAGTCTCACCTGACACCCATCTTTATCTTTTCTTCCTCCTCTGTCTTTGTAATGACCTTTTGCATTCTTCATGGATGATATTCTTGATATCCTCTCCCAGCTCCTCTGGTCTTTGCTTATTAGTGTTCAAGTTCTCAAATCCACTCCTGAGATGGTTTTGAAATTCAAGTAGGTTAGGCTGAAGGTCCAATTTTGGTTCCTGTGTATATGACTTAACCTTCTTTAGTTTCAGCTGGAACTTGCATATGTTTAGTTTGTCATCATTTCCACAGTCAGCACTTGGCCTAGTTTTCAAAGCTGACATTGAGCTTTTCCAGTGATCCCTCCCACAGATGTAGTCGATCTGATTTCTAAACACACTATCAGGTGAAATCCATGTGTATAGTCTGTGTTTATTTTTCTTATAATAAGTATTTACAATTACTAGGTCATTGATTGCACAGGATTCTATCATTCTGTCTCCAGCATCATATTTGTCCTAAGTCCGTATTTTCCAAATACTGATCCTTTTCCTCTGTTTCTAACTTTTACGTTCCAGTCACCTATTGTTATTAATGCATCTTGATTGCATGTTTGATTGATTTCTGACTAATATAGTTGATAGAAATCTTCTATTTCCTCCTCTTTGGCTCTAGTTGTTGGTACATATATTTGAATAATAGTGGTATTCACTGGACTTCTTTGTATGTGTATGGATATCATCCTGCCACTCACGATACAGTATTTCTAGTTTATTTGAAGCTAATTTTTAACATTTCCGTTTTTACGCCATTACTATTAAGTAATTGCCAATGAGTTGAAACTGACTAATGGAATTTTCATAGGTGGTAATTGCAGGGGAGGAGATTGCCCATCTCTTTTGGAGCAGCTGGTGGATTTGAACCATCAGAGAGAAGCCACCGCTGAGTTAGCAGTTCAACTCCCCATTGCTGTTGATGTTTACCATCAAGTCAGATCCAACCCACAGCTAATCTTCTAGAGGGTTTGAAAGGGTGTAAATGGTATGGGAGGAGATAACCCATCTTTCTTCTGGTTGATTCCACCCTGCACCTTTGAAATTGCACATAACTTCTTACCACTAGGCCCTTAGAACTTCCTCCAATCCCCATTAGAAGCTTAATTTCTTAAGGTACATATTTCTTTTCTAAATCATTATGCAATTACTTCAGCATTATTTATTGAATTGACATTCCTTTCTCAATCATTGTGGTATTACATTTATCTTCCATTAAATTGTCATATATACTACTTTCAGGTTTGGGGCTATTTGGGTTGGTTTTAAAAAATTATTTGCTTGTAATTTTTTAAAGGAGTTTATTCTTTTTGTTAATTTAAATAAAAGTCATAGGATTGCTAAGGTGAGTTAACTAAGGATTTATCATTTTAAAAAATCTTACTTTCTTTAAATAGTTGACAGTGTTACTTATTAAGATATATGTTGTTGTTGTTGTTTGATGCCATCTAGTCGTAGACAACTCATAGCGACCCTATGAACGAATGGCCTGAGAACTGTTCGTACATAGACTTTCCGGAGGCAAGCCATTTCAGAAGTGGATGCCGCTCCTGCTTCCAGATTAAGATGTATACATACTACAAAAACAGAAGAAGAAAAGATTAAAATGAATTTCAAAAGAGACTCTGCATATTGCACTAGAGTTCCGAGAAGCCAAAGGAGAGGGAAGAAATCAAGAAATTAAGAAGCTGAATAGAACATTTCAAAGGCAAACATGGAAATATAAAGCAAATATTATAATTTCTGGTCCAAAAATAAAAGGAGCCATACTCGCTCAGTATTTCTTAAGCTGAAGGAATGAAAGAACAAATTCAGGGATAAAAAAAGATGGAAGAAGTACACAGAGTTACTGTACCAAGAACAATTGGCTGACACAGAAGAATTTCAAGAAACAACATATGATCAAGAGGCAATGATGATGAAGGAGGAAGTTCAGGCTGCTTTCAAGGACTTGAAAAAAAAGAAAGCCCCATGAATTGATGGAATACCAATTGACATATTTCAACAAACAGATGATGCCCCAGATGTGCTCAACAGGTTGTACCAAGAAATCTGGAGGTCTTGTACCTGGCCAACTGACTGGAAAAGATCCATATTTATTTCCATTTCAATAAAAAGGTGACCTGACCTGCTTGCTGCAGAATGTAAAGGACTGTACTCTTCTATGAACAGAGTGTGGAAATTATCATACCATATCACACACAAGCAAAATTCTATGAAAGATTATCCAGAAACGACTGGATCTGTACATTAACAAGGATTTAACAGATAGACAAGCTCGGTTTAGAAGAGGCCATGGCACTAGAGATATTATCAACAGTATCAGATGGATCTTGATAGAAAGCAAAGAGTACCAGAGGGATATCTATCTATCTATGTTTCATTGACTATGAAAAGGCATTTGACTGTATTGATCACAAACCATTATGGTTAACCTGGGAATCCCAGAACACTTGATTGTGCCTATGGGAAACCTATACTTCAACCTGGAAGCAGTCCTCAGAACAGAGCAGGGAAGCACTGCATGGTTTAAAATCAGGAAAGAAATGCATTAGGGATGTGTCCTGTCTCCATACCTTTTCAATCTATATGCAGAACAGGTTAGTCAGGTAACTGGTCTTTATGAGGAGAAATGTGGAACCAGGGTTGGAGGAAGACTCATCAACAACCTGTGTTATGGAGATTAAACAACTTTGCTTGCTGAAACTGAGAAGGACCTGAACCATTTGCTACAGATGGTCAAGGACTGTAGTCTTCAATATGGATTGACGCTCAACATCAAGAAGACAAAGATTCTCACCAGTGGGCCAGCTGGCAGCATCATGATGGATGGAGAAGAGATTGAGGTTGTTAACAGTTATACCTTGCTAGACTCCACAGTCAAGACTCTTGGCATCAGCATTGAAGATATCAAAAGATGAATTGCATTAGTTAAATTTGCTATCAGGGACCTTTCTAGAGTACTGAAAATCAATGATGTCAGTCTAGAGGCTAAGTTGTGCCTGATCCAGTCCACAGTTTCACAATTATTACTATGCATCAGAGAGCTAGATAATAACTAAGGATGATAGAAGAGTTGATGCCTTTGAATTGTGGTGCTGGAGAAGAGTCTTGAACATTGTTGTGCGCCTTGCCTGTCCAGCAGGAATAAGGACACAACACACCAACGATTCCTTCTCACAGGAGTTTACTCAGGAGTTTTGTTACAGAGGGTGGTGGAAGATGGAGTCTCTCTGACCCTTCCTGGGTGCGGCTTTTATCCCCTTCTCGGTACTCCGCCCATCACCGCCCATAAGTCTCATGTGTCATGCCTCCATTGGACCATTAACCCCACGTGAGATCAAGCCATCAACCAATGAGAACACAGTGCCCAAATAAGGTCTTATTTGTGATTCTGGCAAACAAAGAGAAGCAGGAAATCAGCGCCATCTTGTAATGGCGACCATGCGGCCGTCATGGCCCCCCACAGAACATACCATGGACTGCCAAACAAATAAATAGGTCTATCTTGGAGAGGGTTAAGCAAGTTTCTCCTTGGATGCTAGGGTTTTAAAACTCATTCTCACATACTTTAGGTATGTGGCCATGAAGGACTGGTCCTTAGAGAAGGACATCGTGCTTGGAAGACTGGAGGAACAGTGTAGGAGCGAAAGGCCCCGGAGGAGATGGATCAATACAGTAACTGGGGGTAGGTATGTCGTAGTCAATGAGACTTGTTCAGGACAGGGCAGGCTTCAGAGCTATTATACATAAGGTCATTATGAGTCACAGACAACATGAAGGTACATGACCAAAACATCAACTCCTCATTGCTATCAAGTTGTAACTGACTCAGCTGATTTTCCAGCAGATTTTTAGAGTCTGTATCACACAGCATGAGACTACTTGTGTGTTTCCTGTGGAATAGTTGGTAGATTTAAATTGTCTGTCTTTAGGTTGGCAGCTTCAACTCCTCGACCTTTAGGCTACCAGACCTCTTGGAAAAAGATTTATATATATTAAAAAAGAACACGTATATCTTATCAATGAAATTGTTCTTTGTGTCTGCTAATAGAATTCTGTGTTGAATTAGTTTTCTTTGGTATGCTTATTAGAATATATCAATGCAGGATGGGTTCTAAATATGTTCACTTCTGAATTATCAAAAGAGATAATTAAATGCAGAGACTTACAATCCATTTTCTACAAACCAAGGAAGTAAGGAATATCTGGGACAGCATACAAGGAAGAAATAGAAATAATTAAAGCTTCTAGAGCTGTAAAAAAATATACTTCTGTTCTTCTCATCAAACTGTGGTATTTCTGTTATAACAACTCTGGATTCCTAAGACAATATCTATATAATTTGTCTCCATATTATCCATTACTAAATGAATTTTGCAGCACAATTCTTAGTACAATAGAATGAAAATCAATCACAAAGCTTTTTGTTGTTCTTGTTGATTGCCTTTGAGTCAAGTACGACTCATAGCGACCTTATGAACAAAAGGCCTGAAGCCCAACTACAACTATTGACATTTATAAAAGTTTCTGGAGGTATATTGTTTAGGAAGTGAATGCCACTCCTGCTTCCAAAGCTTAGAGGGGACAAAGATAAACCCATATGTGAGGTTAGAATGAAATGGCTGCTATAATGGACTAGAATTATGTAGGATTAGGTCATACATTGTTTCTTTTGGCCACATTTCTTAACCATTTCAAAGGTCATATAAATGAAAAATGTGATGAGATACAAGATTTCAAAATCACAAGCTAAAAATTTATATCTGGGGTTCTTTTCAGATGTACAAGTCCTCTGGCACTATGATGCAGTAGAGGTAGAAAGCATCCTTAATACCACCCACATAATTGATGGATGAATTCCCTCTTCTCTGGTGTTTGCATAACATTTTAAGTCACCAAACCCTAGTAGCTGAACTGTTAAGCTCTAGAGTGCTATTTGAACTTCTGGATTTTGAAGTCACTCAGGGGCTCAGCTGGTGTGTGATGCAGACAGGGTCAGCTGAATCACGTCCTGCTGAACATAAATGCATCATTCTCCCCACACACTGTGCCTTGCCAGCCGCCCCCACACCTTGTGCTCCAAAATTTGAAGGTGTCAGCTTCTGGGACAATGTCTGATCAAGAGCCTGTGGTGATGAAGGGAGAAGTTAAAGTTGCTTTTAAGGAATTGGCATAAAACAAGGCTCCAGCCCCCAGGAATTGATGGCATACCAATTGACATATTTCAACAAACAGATGCTGCCCTGGATGTTCTGCTCACCAAGTCGTGCCAAGAAATCTGGAGAACAACCACCTGGCCAAATGACTGGAAGAGAGCTATATTTGTTCCTATTTCAATGAAAGGTGACCAGAAAGAATGTGGAAACTATCAAACTATATCATTGATATCACATGCAAGCATGATTGTTCTGAAGATTATGCAAAAACAACTGGCACAGCACATCAGCAGAGAACTGACTGAAGTGTAGGCTGGCTTTGGAAGAGGCCATGGTACTAGGGATATTATGTCTAATATCAGATGGAAATTGGCTGAAAGCAGAGAATATCAGAGGAATGTCTGTGTTTCATCGACTATGCAAAGGTATTTGACTATGTGGATCACAACAAACTGTGGCTGACTCTGAGAAGAATGGGAATCCCAGACTACTTGATTGTACTTAAGCGAAGCTTATTTGAGCTGTGGTGCTGGAGAAGAATATTGAATGTACCATGAACTGCTAAGAAAATTAACAGGTTCATCCTGGAGAGGGTTAAATCAGGTTTCTCCTTGGAGGCAAGGGTTCTGAGGCTTCATCTGACATACTTTGGGCATGTTGCAAGAAGGAACTGGTCCTTGGAGAGGGATGTCATGCTTGGGAGGGTGGAGGGACAGCGCAGTAGAGGAAAACCCTCTATGAGGTGGATTGATTCAGTGACTGGGGTAATTGGGGTGAGTGTGTCAGAGACAATGAAATTGGTACAGGACAGAGCAGAGTTAAGGGCTGTTGTACATAAGGTCGCTATGAGTCACAAGCTACTTGATGACACATAACAACAACATACTTAGAAAAGGAGGCAGTCATTAGAACAGAGCATGGAAACACTGCATCGTTCAAAATTGGGAAGGGTGTACGCCAGGGATGTGTCCTATCTCCATATCTTTCCAATCTATCCATGGATTAGATGATCTGGAGGCATCAGGATTGGAGGTAGACTTATCAACAATCTGCGTTATGAGATGACACAACCCTGCTTGCTGAAACTGAGGAGGACCTGAGCACTTGCTGCAGAAAGTCAAGGACTACAGCCTTCAATACGGATTGAATCATAACATCAAGAAAAGAAAAATTCTCACTACTGGACTGATTGACAGCATCATGATAGATGGTGAAGAGACTGAGATTGCTAACAGCTTTAATTTGATTGTCTCCACAATCAACTCTCTTGGTATCAGCAGCCAGGAAATAAAAAGACAAATTTTATTGGGAAAGTCTTCTGTCAGTGACTTCTCCAAAGTACTGAAGACCAATGATTTCAGTCTGGAGACTAAGGTGCACTTGATCCAGGCCATGGTCTTCGCAATTACATGGTATGCATCAGAAAGCTGGACAACGACTGTTGTTGTTATGCAGGGGCTCTGTAGCAGAAATACCTGATGATCTGCTTTCTTTAAATAGCACAGCAAAGAAAGCCATATGGGGCAGTTCCATTTTGTAATGTGGGGACACTATAGATCAGAATCAACTCAAAGGCAACCAATCACACTACCTATACTCCATCAGTGATTCATGGTTTCCTCTTCCCACACCATGACTTTCCGAACTGTAAACCTGTCATTGCTGGCCTGACATAGCCCTTAAAATAATAGATGGCTCAAGAATTACTGAGGGGCAAATGCGAAGTTAGAAATTTTAAAAAGGGAGGAAAATGAAGAAGGAAGGAGGAAAAGCCATCTAGCAATCAAAATGGATTAGTCTGATATTAATACTGTTGTGTGAGTGCCTCCAGCTTCCAATCCTATGCTTCTAACTTATCGCAGGGACCAGGCAAAGTCCCAAATTGTGTTCCCATGACTTAAAGCAATACGAATAGGATATTACCTCTACTGCTTTCTTTACTCAACCCCTGCCCCAGACTGTATGTGTTCATATTGAACGGCATGAGATTATTTTTATTGTCAATGTGATGGGATTTCAAGGCCAGAATCATTTCCAGTTAATGGTGTGACATTAGCAGTTGATAGATTTAAGCTTCAGCCCCAGGAGCTAAGGCTGACTCACTCATCTGCCTTCAGTGATCCTGTAACTTAGTTCAAAAGAACCACTTGCACAGCAGAGCTGCCAGTTGCCCAGTGCATGCTCCTTAGGTAAGGGAGATCTGCTCCCTTCATTTATCCTTTGAGCATAATGTGCTTTCAGTATCTGTCAGGACTCATTGCTAATAGAACACAAGGGGCTACCCAAGATAAGTGCATAATAAGATTCGTGTACCTAGCTCATGCAACTGAAAACTCCAGGAAAAGTTGAGTAAGGGACTTATCTTAAACTATGACCCCAAAATTCAGCTTCTCTTTCTTTCTGTGTCTATTTATCAGCATGCTTAAGGTTGTGTGTTTCTCTCCTTCTCTCAGCTGTCTTCCTCTGTGTTGGTTTCATTTTCAGATGAGTTGTTAGCACATGATGGTTCGTAGTACCCACCAGCATAACAATCTCAGGAGCAAGTTTCTCTTTTCACTTTTCTTTATAAGGTTTCCAGATCAGACACTCACTAGTCTGACATTCTGAAAATCAGTCCCTCTACCCAGCTGCTCTGTGAGAGAAAGATGGGTAGTCTCCTCCTGTGTGATTAACTGCCTCTGAAAACTCACCAGAGGGACATTTATGGGTTGGTCTGACTTGATGGTACACAACAACAATCACCCAGGAGGTTGGAATGCTCATTGCCCACTCCTAGAAATTCAGGACTAGGGTCAGCCCCACCGACAAACATAGACTGAATGTAAGGAAAGATTTCTAAAAGGATAATCAGCCCATGAAGTTAAACTATGGGAAAGTGGGTGAATGTGGGGTAGGAAATAATAGTAGAAATTCTCTAAACCCTTCATTTTTTTTTCTCAAGAACTTTCTAGTCTTCAGTTTCCTGTGCTCTATCTACTTACATCTTTCCTTCCTGTCCCTGTAACATGTAGTACATTTTATTCTGGGCTCACTATCATTTTCTTTAGTGAGTTTTTAAATTTTATTCTTGGAGAACTCGGCAGAGAGTTCCACTGGGCGAGAATGGCATGCACAGATGTTTTCTCGCAATTTGCAAATTATGATTCTACATAGACTTCTCTAACCTTCCCACCTTGTAGGAAGAAAGAATACTTACTTTTTGTGTACTCATTATGAACACACCACTGTTACGATGGGAAATACTTGGTTCCTTCTCTCAAACAGGGAAAGAACCAGACCCAGATAATCAAGGTCTCCTTTTTCCCTTTTCTGACTTCGCTTTCTGACTTGTTTCTGTTAATCAAACAGTTGACATTATTTTTAAAAAATATACTCTGTTCCATATGCAGAGACGATAGTAGCAATTAAGAGCTGTGGTTGGTGACAGTAAACTAGTGCAATGACTGGAGAGAGCTGTGGAATTCCATGAATGACAAATTAGAGGTAAACATTAACAAAGCTGGTCCCAAACCAGCACCAAGGGTTAATTAAAACTAAGACACAGTCTGGAGGTGTGGTATCTCATGAGACACATCATCTACTACAATGAACAGTAAGACCCATGCCTCAACAAGTCTGGCACACCAGGTAGAAGTCAATATGGCATATTTTAAACAATCAGAGGATGTAGGCTTATAGGTTTGGTGCTACACTGACCTAATATGAGATCATGGGGCGATTATTTGCTGTCACTTACTTTCCGTTTCCTCATCCATAATGTAAAGATAATAGGCCTGCAAGGATCTCTGGTAGTGTAATGAATAAGAGGTTATTAACCAAAAGGCTAGTGGTTCAAAGCACCTCCACAGAGAAAAAAAATCTTGGGATCTGATCCCATAAGATCATAGCCTAGAAAACCCTATAAGGTAAGTCCATTCATTTTGGATGGTTAGTAGGAAACAAAAAAAGAAACTCATTGACATATAAAAATGAAATAAAATCAAAACCAGTGAGGCTGCAGGGCTGGCTTTATGAATGGGAAAAAAGTATAGTCACTAAGTCTCCACTGTTATAAGGTCTCATGCTTGGGTTTGTACTTTCCTCTCTCAATCTTTAAATTTTCAAGGTTTGTTTGGTGTTTTGTTGTTGGCGGGTTTTTGTTCGTTAGTTTTTAGTAGGAGATCTGTGATTATAATTTTGTACTGGATACAATTTGATAGTATCTTCTGGGAAGACTAATTTCCACGTTATCATTAGAGTTTAGCTATTGAACAAAGGATCCTGGTATCAATTTGAATGTGAAAAACGGGTTAGCAATTAAGCAAAACAAGCAGTCTTCTTTACTGAAGGATATCTCAGATTACAGCATGTTTTGTAACTCTTCAAGCAGGGAACATGAAAGTGCATTTCCTAAACTCACTTGACCACAAAGGTCTTTTTCAAGTAGCATCCCATGGAATGCATATCACACAGAATACATTTTAGAAAATTCTAACCTCAGTGTTTTCTTTGTTGTTTGAAAATTATTAACAATTATAGTGAGTTATATGTAAAGATGAAACTGGAATTAGGAAGTGAGAAGTAGAATCAGGTTGGAGTAGGTTTTTTTATGTCTCAGGACTCTGCTGCAAGAAAAAGTGTCACTATTTTGGTATCATCAAACTTCACAGAAAAATCCTAGCTGTCATTTGGTTGATTATTAATCGTGATGACCTAATGTTTGTCAGAGTAAAAATGTTCTTCATTGGTTTCCAATGTTTGATTTTTCATAAGTTGATGGCCTGGTCTTTCTAACAAGGAGCCTCTGGGTGGACTCAAACCTCTGAACTTTCAGTTAGTAGTCAAGTACTTTAACCATTTGTACCACCAAGGAGCTCGAAATTACACATTATTGTTGTTATTGTTAGGTGCCATCAAGCTGAGTATTATTCATAACAACCCTATTAATAACAGATATGAAGCATATCATGTGCCATCCTCTCAATTTCTGACACTCTCAAGCTCATTGCAGCAATAACTGTGTCAATCAACCTGGTTGAGTTTCTTCCTCTCTTTGGCTATCCATTCATTTTCCTAAGCATAATGTACTGCTGCAAGGAAAACCATTTTTTTAACAACATCTTTGTCTCCCAGGAACACTCTAGCTATACTTTCTCCAAGATGTATATTTGTTATTTTGGCAGTCCATGGAATATTCAGTTCTATTCTCTAACACCACAACTCACAGTCATACATCAATTCTTCTTCTGACATCCTTATTAAGTGTACAGTTCTCAGATGCATAGCAAGTGATTGAAGAGACTATGGCCTAAATAAGACATGTCTTAATCCTCAAACTCACATCATTGCTCCTCAGTAATATGGAGAGGTCCCTGACTATAGACTTTTCCAGTGCAATACGTCTCCTGATCTGACCGCTGGTACTATTGATTGTGGATCCAAGTAAGATGAAGTTATTGACAATTTCAATCTCTTCTTATGATCTTTGCCTGTAGGGTCAGTAGTAAAGAGTTTTGTTTTCTTAACATTAAGATGCACATAGATACACTGTTTTTCTCCTCTGAATCTTTCCTTTTGTTGCTTCACTTATTTAAATGTTCCCCACCTTAATCTAGCTAATTATTTTTGTTTCCACCTCTGAAATTTATTTTTCAGTTTATTTACCTTCATATTTCCCAGCTTTATACACTTGTGTAAAAAATTTTCTTAGCAGGAACCAAGATGGGACCTTGAATCAACTCCATCTGAACTTCATGATCATCTTAAGAATTGGTTTGAGGCATTGAACATGAATGATCAGAGACCAGAAGGGTTGTGGGATGATATCATCTATGAAGAAAGCAAAAGGTCATTACAGAGCAGAAAGACAAAAATCAAAATGGATGTCAAAACAGACTCTAAAGATTGTACTGGAACATCAAGAAGACAAACCTAAAGGAAAACATGTTGACATGAAAGAGCTGAACAAATGATTTCAAAGGGCAGTTTGGGAGGATAGAGTATTGTAATGGATTGTGCAGGGCGCTGGATTTGGAGCATAAAAAGAAAGAACTTGCTCTGCATTTCTCAAGCTGAAAGAACTGAAAAACAAATTTAAGTCTTGTGTTGCAATGTTGGAAGATGCTATGGACAATATATTGCATGACCCAGAGCGCATCAAAATAAGATGGAGGGAGTATACAGAGTCACTGTACCAGAAAGAATTAATTTACATTGAAAAATTTCAGGAAGAATCATATGAACAGGAACCAACAGGAACTAAGGGAGAAGTAGAAGCTGCATTGAAGACACTGGCAAAAAATAAAGTCCCAGGAACCAATGGGTTATCAATTGACTTGTTTCAATTAACAGATGTACACTTGGATATACTCACCAGTTTAAGCCAGGAAATTGGGAGTATGGCTATCTAGGCAATGGATTAGAAGAGGTCCATATTTGTTCCCATTCCCAAAAAGGTGATCCAACTGAATGTGGAAACGATTGAACAATATCATTGATATTACATGCAAGCAAAATACTGCTGTAGATAATTCAAAAACGTCAGGAAGATCAAACAGGACATAGAAGAGGTATCATTGTTGCTGTCAGAAGGATCCTGGCTGAAGGTAAGGAATACCAGAAGAATGTCTATTAGTGCTTTATTGTCCAAGCAAAGGCGTTTGACTGTGTGGATCATGACAAGTTGTGGCTGAAATTTAGTTGTGCTTAGGCAGTACCTATTCCTGGATCAGGAGGCTATAGTGCAAACAGAACATAGGAGGACTTCATTGTTTGGAATTGGGAAAGGAGTGTGTCAGGGTTGTAATCTCTCTCCATACCTAATACCTATTCAGTCTGTATAATGAGCAAATTATCTGAGAAGTTGGACTCTATGAAGAGGAGTGTGGCATCAGGATAGGAGGGAGACTCAGCAATAACCTGTGTTATGCAGAGACATCACCTTGCTTGCTGATAGTGAGGATGACTTGAAGTATTTGTTGCAGAAGATCAAGGAATGCAGCCTTGGATTGCATCACAATGTCAGGAAAATAAAGATTCTTACCACTGGACCGATAGGCTGTATCTTGATGGATGGAGAAGAGATTGAAACTGTCAACAGCTTCTTCATCTTCCTTGGATCCACAATGAATATCCTTGGTATGAGCAGTTAGGAAATAAGGAGACACATTACACCGGGAAATCTGCATTTAGGGATGTCTCAAAATTATTGAGGACTATAATCAATTTAAGAATTAAGGTGTGTCTGATTCAGGCCATAGTATTTCCGATTACTAGCTATACATCTGAGACCTGGACAATGAATAAGGATGATATAAAATGAATTGATGCTTTTGAGCTGTGGTTTTGGAAAAGAGCACTGAATATGGACAGCCAAGAGAAGGAACATATATGTCTTGGAAAGGGTGCATCTGGAGTTCTTTTTGGAGGCAAAAACAATGAACTTTGCTTCACCTAGAGGTATTCTGCTAGGAGGTGCTCTTTCTTGGAGAAGGATGTGATGTTGAGAAGGGTGAAGAGTTGTCAAAGAGAAGACCCTCAACCAGGTGGATTGACATAGTGACTATTGCAATGGGCTCTTGTGTGTCAGGAAATATGAGGATGACACAGGAAAGAACAGGGTTCAGATCTTTTGTTCATTAGGTTACTATGAGTCATGCTAAACTTGAAGGAACCTAACAACAACAACAACAGCAGCAGCAAAAAAAAAAAAAAAACAACACACACACACAAAGCAAAACAACCAATATTAGAAGCTCCAAATTCATTTCTCGGCTCCAACTCATTTTCTGTATTCTACTATAACTTTCCTTTTCAAATGGAAAAATTGATCTCCCACTATTGCCCAACTTAAAAAACTTCAAGGATTCTACATTTAGGAAATGTTGAATTTCCTTTTCCATGACTAAATGTCATGTAAGACCTGGCCAGTACCTCTCCAGCATCATCGCTTGTCAGCCCATTACCTCATCTTCCTGGTTTTTTTTTGTCATAGTTACCTTTCCAGACTTAATTGGTAATTCCAAACGAAATATATTAAGGAATTTTAAATTTACACTGGGTCAACTGGCAGCATCAGTATGGATGGTGAAGAGCTTGAGACAGTTAACAGTTTTAGTTTACTTGGTTCCACAGTCAACACTCTTAGTAACAGCAGCTAGGAAATCAGGAGATGAATTGCATTGAGAAAGTAAGCTGTGAGGGACCTCTCAAGAGTACTGAAGAGCAATGATGTCAGGCTGGAGACTAAGGTGCACCTGATCCAGGCTATAGTCTTCGCAATTACTTGCTATGCAGCGGAGAGTTGGACAGTGAATGGGGTTGATAGAAAGAGAATTGATGCCTTTGAGCTATGGTGCTGGAGAAGAGTATTGAATATACCATGGACTGCTAGGAGAACAATCAGGTTTGTCGTGGAGAAGGTGAAGCCAGAATGCTCCTTGGAGTCAAGGATTCTGAACCTTCATCTGACATACTTTGGTCATGTTGCAAGGAGGGACTGGTCCTTGGAGAGGGACATTATGTTTGGGAGAGTGGAGGGACAGTGCAGGAGATAATGTCTTCTTTTTCTTAATTCCTACAGCTATTAGTTTGACCTCCTTAAAAGCACTTGTATCCTTCTTATTAATAGAATAATTGCATCTTCCTATTTCCTCAAGTCTCTGGAGCCTCGTATCTTGTCAACTTTTATATCCTCTAGTTGTTTGTGGAATCTCATGTGATTAACTGTCTCTGAAAACCTTCCGGGAATCATCTATAGTTGATTCTGATTCTATAGTACACAACAAGAACAGTTGTGGCACAGAATACATGCTAAATAAGTTTTTAGGGAATTGACTTGAATAATTGAAAGACCTTTCAGTAGAACAAGCAACTAAAATAAAGTTAAAGGGATTTACTTAAAAACAAAATCACAGCAAGGACTGGCCTTTTTGCCAAAATGGGGTACATTTTCCAGCCTTTTCAGAGATCTCAGACAATGAGCTAAAATAACTTTCTACTGATATAAGTTGGCTTCATTAAATATCCTTGAGCCAGTCAGATAGATGGCATGTGAATGGAGTACTGATAACCGAGGAGAAATAATTTCCTGCCCCCAGGTGCTTATAGACTTTTCTGGCCTCAGTTAACAGGCATACCAACACACTTTCAGTCAGAAGATTTTGCCATGAAAACAACTATGAGATATCATCTCACCCCAGTCAAAATAGCAATATTTAACAGAACAGCAAGCAACAAATGCTGGAGAGGTTGTGGAGAAACTGTAAGCCTTATTCACTGTTGGTAGGAGTGTAAAATGGTGGAAGGCAGTATGGCGCTTTCTCAAAAAGTTGCAAATAGAGATACCATTTGACCCAGCAATTCCAATCCTGGGGATATACCCCGAAGAGACCATAACTGACATCCAAGCAGATATATGCACACCCATGTTTATTGCAGCTTTGTTCACAATAGCAAGGAGTTGTAAACAATCTAAGTGCCCATCAACAAACGATTGGATAGAGAAGCTGTGGTATATTCACACAATGGAATACTATGCTGAATGGAAAAACAAGGAACTCATGCAATATTATTCAAAATGG
>NW_006399800.1:18207986-18216218 GCF_000299155.1 Elephantulus edwardii | reverse complement strand
AGTGCATCTAAATTCCAAAATCAATCTCCATAATAGTCTATATGTTTCCTACTGCCCAAGGGGCCCTTTAGAGTAGTGAGAGAAGCTCTTCACCCTTAATCCTACAGCATCACTTTTAAGCAGGAAGTAGCTAAGAGAATACACCATCCCTTTTTCTTTATGAATCAGGGTGCAATCTGTCTCAGGGAGGAGTGATAGGGAATTACAAAGGACACACTGACAAAGGAAATGAATCAGAACTGGCTTTGACAAGCACTGTGGCAATGGGACAATTAAAAACAGACTTTCAACGGGGGGAAAAAAAGAGGAATGAAATGGGGGGGAGGATAGAGAACATCGTGCAACAATGAATGAATGGAAACTCAAAATCTCTATACATGCTCATGAAAATTAATAAAATTTAATTAAAAAAAAAGATTTTGCCATGGACACAAGGATTGAAGAATGCTCCTTTTGCAGGACTTTTCAGTGGTTCCCTTTTGTTAAGAGAGGAGTTTTAAAAGGCTTGCATCTACATGTAAGTGTGGGATTGCAATGAAGACTTGGAAAAGGAAGCCATCCACACTGGCAAGGACTCTCAGATATGGCTATCACAACTTTGAGTTTTATTTGGCTTTATCTGCAAGACTAATAGTATATACTTCTTGGAGCTCTTCTTGAAATTAAATATTATATCTGATAAACTTATATGCATTTTAAAAAAAATCCAAATAACAAGTTTCTGTCATGTCAATTACAGTTCATGGCACATGTTAGAGGAGAACTGTACTGCACAGGGTTTTCAATTGTTGATTTTTTGAAAGTAGATCATCAGTTCTTTCTTTGGAGGCACCACTAGATGTACTTGAAGATTCAACTTTTTGATTAGCAGCCAAGTACTTTAATTAGTACTTCCCAAGGACTTTGTGTGAATATAATACAATTCCTTTCTCTCTTCACTCCCACTCAGATGAAAGTTAGATTGGTTAATGTATGTATGTGTATACACTCTTTCAAATAGCTCATGAGTGGGTGTGTTATGTGAAGGATCTTGCTATATTAGCTCATTGTCTCACTCACTGCTGTAAAGACAGAATCTACTTATAGCTGATCTTCCATTCATTTCTCAAGGTTACAAATACATTAAGAAGTGATTTCCCATTATTCCCCCATGGAGCTACTGGGGGATTTGAATAGCCAGAGAGATGTGGCCTTTGGGTCAGCAGCATCAATCTACCAGATTATTCCACTAGTAGGATATATTAACAAACTAAATATTTTGCATTTGTTATTTTTACACCCAGAAAAGTTCTCAAAATGGAGGAAAGTGACTTTTGAAACTTATGTTAGTCTGTGGGAAGAAAAAGTCTTCAAGTTTAAAAAAAAGAAACAGAAGCAAAATTTTAAAATTCAAGCCTTGGGTGAGTTTAATATGAACACACTGACAGCACCATAAAAATTACAATTTAATATTGCAATGGGAAAGTATGCTGGTAAGTACCTCTCCAAAGTACTGAAAGAGCAATGGGGTCACTCTTGAGACTAAGGTGCATCTGATAAAGGCCATGGTCTTTGTGATCACTTGCTATGTGTCAGAGAGCTAGACAATGACTAGGGAGGATAGAAAGAGAATTGATGCCTTTAAGCTGTGGTGTTGGAGAAGAGTATTGAATATACCATGGACTGCTAAGAAAATGAACAGATTGGTCCTAGAGAAGGTTAAACTAGGATGCTCCTTGGAGGCAAAGATTCTGAAACTTTGTCTGACATACTTTGGACATGTTGCAAGGAGGGACCAGTCCTTGGAGAAGGACATCATGCTTGAGAGGGTGGAGGGACAGAGCAGGAGAGAAAGACCCTCTATCAGGTGGATTGATTCAGTGACTAGGGGCAATGGGGTAGATGTGTTGGAGACAGTGAGATTGGCACAGGATAGAGCAGGGTTTAGGGCTGTTTTACTAAGGGTCGTTATGAGTCACAGGTGACTTGAAGGCACATAACAACAACAACTCAACACTTGGCTGGACCGTGAGCCCCACCAGACTGGACCGTGAGCCCCACCAGACTGGACTGTGAGCCTCACTGGACTGTGAGCTCTGCCTGACGTAAGCCTCTGCCAGGACGTGAGCCAGACAGTTACAGTCTTAGTGAGTTCACCACACATGCTCACCTGGACAGCTAGCCACACTGAGTGCTAGCCAGACAGCTGCAGTCTGAGTGAGGTCAACATGCATGCCCACCTGGACAGCTACAATCAGGGTGAAGTCCCCATACATGCTCACCTTGACAATTGTTTGTGAGCATGCCTGCCCAGCATACATCAGCATGCATGCCTACCTTGCCCATGCCCTCCTCATGCTCAGCCTTGCATCTCCTCACATCCACAAGATCCTATCAATTGATGCAGAAAAGGCCTTTGACAAAATCCAATACATTTCCTGATTAAAATACTCAACAAAATAGGATTAGAAGGGAATTTCCTTAACATAGTTAAAAGTATATAAGCAAACTTGAGAACCAAGATTGTTCTCAATGGAGAGAGACTAAAGGCATTCCCTATGAGAACAGGAACTAGGCAAGGATGCCCACTATCACCTCTCCTGTTCAATATTTTATTGGAAGTCTTAGCGATAGCAATAAGAAAAGAGAACAAAATAAGAAGTATCCAAATTGGCAAAGAGGAGGTAAAATTATCCCTATATGTAGATGATATGATAATATACTTAGAAAACCCTAAAGCTCAGCAAGAAAACTACTGGACATCGTCAACCAATTCAGCAAAGTGGCAGGATACAAGATCAACATACAAAAATCAGTTGGATTTTTCTACAGTGACAAAGAAAATGCCAAACTTGAGCTAAGAAGAACAATACCCATTACAATAGCTAATCACAAGATTAAATATTTGGGAGTAAATCTAACCAGAAACACAAAGAATCTATTTAAAGGAAATTACAAAACATTACTACAAGAAACAAGAGACCTGGGGAAATGGAAGAATATACCTTGCTCATGGATAGGAAGACTCAATATTATGAAATTGACAATACTACTAAAGGTCATTTATACGTTTAAGGCCCCAAATAAGCAAAGCACTCCTTAAAAAGCGAAACCAGGTAGGAGGCATTTCACTCCCTGATTTCAAATCCTTCTACATTATAGTGATGGTCCAGACAGTGTGGTACTTGTATAACGACAGACACATAAATCAATGGAGTAGAATTGGGAAACCAGAAATCAAACTATCTACCTATGGACAACTGATTTTTGATAAGACGATGAAATCAGTTAAGTGGAGTAATGACAGCCTTTTTAACAAATGGTGTTGCCAAAATTGGAAAGCTATCTGTAGGAAACTGAAGCAAGATCCACACTTCACTCCATACACAAAAATCAACTCAAAAGGAATCAAGGACCTAGGATTAAAACCAAGAACTATAAACTTCATTAGAGAAAAGCTTGGAAGAACTCTAGAAGCCATAATTCACAGAATTAACAAGTCTTCCAAGCATCCTGAAAAACCTACATCTAGGAGAAGGTAAAATAGATGAATGGGACCTTCTAAGAATAAAATCCCTATGCACATTCAAATCTTTCTCCAATAGGGTAAAAAGGGAAGCCACAGACTGTGAAAAAACATTTGGTAATGACATGTCTGATAAGTGACTTATATCTAGAATTTATAGAATATTTGAGCACCACAGCAAGATAAACAACCCAATTAAACAATGGGCACAGGATATGAAAGACACTTCACCAAAGAAGACATTCAGATGGTGAACAAATACATGAAGTAATGTTCAAAATCCCAAGCTAAGAGAGATGCAAACCAAAACAACTATTCGATATCATTTCACCCCAGTAAGATTAGCAAAATTTAACAGAATAGCAAACAACAAATGCTGGGGAGGTTGTGGAGAAACTGGAACCCTTATTCACTGTTGGTGGGAGTTTAAAATGATGTAATCACTCTGGAAGGGAGTATGGCACTTTCTCAAAAAGTTTCATTTTACCATTTGATCCAGGATTCCACTACTGGGGAAATATATCCTGAAGAAACCAGAATTGCCACCCAAGCAGACATACACTTGTTTACTGCTGTTTTGTTCACAATAGCAAAGAGTTGGAAGCAACCCAAGTTCCCTTTAATAAACCAATGGATAGAGAAGGTGTGGTATGGAATGCTATGCTGTATTGAAAAGAAAATCTCATGAAATATTATACAAAATGGTTTATTCTGGAGAACATTATGCTGAGTGAAATGTCTTAGTCACAAAGGGACAAATACTATACAATGCCATTGTTGTAAAGTAAGACTGACATTGGGGTTGGGGAAAAATAAGAAAAGAGGGGATAAATAATGTATACTGCATTGAAACAGATGAGGGAGAGAACTGTTTGAAAGGAATATACTATTAGATATTATTTTCAAGACAAGGGTCCAGAATGAAAGCTGAATGGTGGAGTGGACTGGGGGGCGTGGAGGAATTACATAATAAAAGAGTTTTAAAAATTTTTTTTTTTTCACTTTTCAAAGAGAAAAAAACAACTTGGGGGGAGTGGAGAAGTGGGCAGGAAGGAAAATGTGTGACAGTGAATGAATGGAAATCCAAAGTCTATAAACTTTATTAAAATTTCAATTAACAAAAGAGATCAATCAATACTCAGGGTAAGGACCTTCAATGGTAGTTCTGTAAGTTGTTCAAACCAGTATTTATTCTTTAGGAAATAAATTTTCAAAATCGATAGATAAATTGGTATCTGAAAATTGATTGAGTGCACCAGATGCTATGCTCCTTGGACTTCACAATAGAGGGTCCAAAATAAACTAAAATGACCATTTTTGTGTCTTCCTTTCTGAATGTCAATTCCTAGACACAGGTATGGAAAGCAAATGGGAAATTTTTAAGGTTAAGAAAGTTCCTGAAACATTAAGGTTTATTTACACTTGTAAATATGATAGGAAGAAATTACCTATGGTCCAAATGAAATGAACGAACGAAATACAAGCAAAACATTTTCTGGAGAACGTGGTTTCAGTTTTCAGGTAGTATAGTTTCTGTGACCTTGTTCAGTTTCTAGTCCATCATCATGGAATTCCTACATTGTTTCATTGACAAATGAGTGGTTTTTGTTGTTATGTGCCGTTTCATCAACTCCAACTTATAGTGACCCTATGTACAATAGTTTTGAACTCTGCTCTAACTTGAGTCAATTTCATGGTCTATGACACATTTATGCTAAAAAACAAGAACACAAAACTATGTAAACTAATAGAAAAACACAAATCTTTAGAAGGGTGCATCTATAAGACTAAGGTGGTCTTTTGAGAGAAATCCTTCACAAGGATGTTGTTTGGTGTGGTCGAGTTGAGTATGACTCATACCGACACTATGAACAGAAGATCTGAACCCTGTTCTATCCTGTGACATTCTCCCACTTTCTGACACACTAGAGTCCATCGAGACAGTTACAGTATCAATTCAACTGTTTAAGGGTCTTCCTCTCCTTCTCCAACCTTCCACCTTTCCCAGCATCATGTCTCTCTCCAATGAATAGCCCTTCCTAGCAACATTCCCAAACTATGTAAGACTCATCATAATTGCCTCTAAAGAGCACTCCAGCTGAATCCTTTCCAAGACATATCTGTTGGTTCTCTTAGCCATCCATTGGATGCTCAGGCTCTTCTCCAGCACCACACATCAATTCTTTTTCTGTTCACCTTATTCACTGTCTAGCTCTCAGAAACATAGCAAGTGGTCGAAAAGACTATGGCCTGACTCAGACATACCTTAGTCTTCAAACTGAGATCATTATGCCTCAATAATTTGGAGAGGTCCCTAACTGCCTATTTTCCCAGGGCAATGTGTTGTTTTATTTCCTGACTCCTGGTACCAAGGATGTAAATTGTGGATCTAAGCAAGAAAAAGCTGTTGAGAGTTTTAATCTCCTTTCTATACATCATGATGTTACCTATTGGTCTACTGGTAAGAATCTTTGTTTTCTTGACATTGAGATGCAAGCCATACCTAAGGCTGTATTCCTTTATCTACTGCAACAAGTGTTTCAAGTCCCCCTCACTTTCAGCAAGCAAGGTTGTGCCATCTACATAACACAGGTTATTGATGGATCTCCCTCCAATCCTGATGCTGCACTCCTATTCAGAGAGTCCAGCTTCTTGAATAATTTGCTAATCATACAGATTGAATAGATATGGAGAGGGAAACAGCTCTTCCCAATTTTAAACTCTGCAGTGTTCCCTTGCTCTGTTCACACAACAGCCTTCTGGTCCAGGTTTAGGTTCTGCATGAGTACAATGAAGTAACCTTGGACTCCCATTCTTCTCACTGTCAACCACAATGTATTATAATCCACATAGTTAGATATCTTTGCATAGTCAATAAAGCACAAATAGACATTTTTTTTCTGGTATTCTGGCTGACAGTATAGAATACCAGAAGAATGTCTATTCACAATGATAGCTGCCATTTAAAATAGCTGTTAGGTGAGTTTTGTTTAATTGACTTTAAAATTACATGTCAATCAGATGAGCATAATGAAATTTTGGTGATTTTTTAAAAAATAACAATAATGTATGTGTTGTTATTTAAAAAAATTAGAAAGGACATTGAATAGGGAAGGAGAATCAGAGAGGATAAACAACTATTTGTTCTAACCTTCAATACCATAACGTAGAAATAAACAGCAAAATGATAGGTAATAATGGAAGAAGTTCCATAATGTAAATGCTTCTGAGACTCTTCCATATTTGTTTCTTCTCTTTTCACCAAAAACTATTTTATTGGTACAGAGGTACTATCCTAAAACTAGGGACACTTAGTTAAGGTCTAGGTGAAGATCCAGTGGTCAGTGTGGCAAGAAATTGTGCTATTAACCCAAAGGTATACAGTTCTAATTCATCAGCTGCTGTGAGAGAGAAAGATGGCCAATCTCCTTGTCTTTGAAAACCCACTGTGGGGGAGGCTGTCAGCTGAAAGTTGGTTTTGACTCAACACCGCCACAACAACAGATGAAATCTTCATCTCTGCTCTAATAAAACACAGGTGATCAGATGTATTATTCAATAACAGTTAAGCAAGGACTACCTGTGTTTACTTGCTAATCTGTAGGGAACAATTTCACAGGAATTTCGAAGATTTAATGTGAAACTCTTCACAGATCAGTAAGTAAGCCCAAGGGTAAGTCTGTGCTTATTTTACTTACTAGGTACTCTGCTTCCATCAGGGATTGTAAATTTGAAGAAAAGATTTTAATTCGGCAGGAATATGCTGTGGGAGTGGGAGAAATATAGATGCCAGACATACCTAAAAGCATAATCTTTGATGTGGTATAAACTATTAAATTATACACTACAGGTTCGTAAGTAAGCACAAGCAGGCCTGTGCTTGCTTTGCTTATTGCATCATCTAACACACTGGTGCAGACTCACATTGGTGATGAGGTGAGGTCATTATTCCCATAGTGCACAGGGTATGTGTAATGGGGAGGGGATAAAGAAGTGTGTTAGTCCTCATAACAATGCGGAGATCGCCTCATGTAAAGACCAGACAGAATACTATGAAATCTTTTCTGAGGCTTAACAAATGGATTTGAGCATGCTTCTAGAAACAGCTGCATAAATATTTTTCTTTACCTATTTTAGAACATGCTAATCAGAAAGGCTCTTTGAAAACAATATTTTTATCTGTACTTCAAATGTATCCATATCCATTAGCTGCTCAATTAGGCGCAGCAAACTTTTCGGTGTGTGCCAGGGGCTTAATTTAATTTGTCTAGGATAAGCAGTTGACCATAGCTGTAAAAAGCTATTGGTTGGTTTGTGTTTGGGGTGGGGGTGGGTGGGTGTGTGTACAGAAAAAAAACAGAAAAGTGAAGCAAAAACTCTTAACATTTTAAATGCCATGTAGAAATTGAAGCAGACTCTTGCCCATGTTGGATGAGAAATTCAAAGACAATAAACTGTCAATTTGCAGTTATGGTAAACATTCCCTTGGCCTTACTTACTCTCCAGTGGTCATTTGGTTTTGTTTTTTTTTTCAGGCTAGTTCTGTGGTTTCTAAACACAACTCAAATTATGTTAATTCATGAAGACAAATGTATTGTCTTCAGTTGTAGCTAGGTGGGTGTTTAGTTCAAGCAAACACTGAGCGAAATTAAAGTTGTTTATACTTCCTTAGTCTAATGACACCTTTTACATTTTTCAAAACAAATTATTTATTTTTATTACTTTTT
>NW_006399800.1:18203918-18206203 GCF_000299155.1 Elephantulus edwardii | reverse complement strand
ACAAGAGTTGTGAAGTAGAATAATAAAGTGAATTTAGAGAAAAAATTTTTTCAGGAGCTAAAAATCATGATTTTCCCCAGAAGACCAACACTAATGATTAAACTGAGGAAAATAAGCTAAAAAAAAATGAATGATTAGTGTGAGTTTAGTGTGTGTAGCTGGTGGAGAATGTACAGGATATTGTGCCAATGCAAAGAAAATGAGGAAAACAAAACAAAACAAACATGGTACCTGCTTGAGAGAAATGGATGGGATTTCTCTGCTGACTTTTTGAGCAGGATATATGTTCTGTTGACTATCTCTTCTCTGAGAACTATAACAAGAGTAGAAGTTTAAAAAAATCCTTGTGGGAGCAAAGTTAGAGTGGGAATCAGTGAGAATAACTGTACTGCGTTGATGACTGAGTTCGCTGAATGAGTCTCCTGCCAAGCCAGGAAGATGGGAACAGGCCATGCAGCAGCTGAGAGTGATGAGGTGATAATTGAAGAGACAGAGGAAAAGGCACAGAAAACCACCCGTTGTTCAATGCCCAAAACTTCCTGTCATACTGGATTTATCCAGCAGGGAAAATGAGTAGTGAGAAAAGATTGGCTTCGCTCTTGTTTGTGGACTCACTTTCCTAATTGCCAATGAGGGAGTCAGGTTGTTTGCGAGGTGAGTTGCCAAACAGAATTCAAACATCACTTATATCAAGAAATTAGCAAAAGATAAATTTTAGGCAACTTTCTAGAAAGCACAGTCTGGTGATAAAATCTACTGGACTGTGAAATAACCTTTCAGTGGGAAAGAAGGGAGTGCTGTCACTTAAGAGATTTAAAATAAGACTAGCTAAAGCATCTGCTAGAGTCTAATCCAGAAGGGAAAAATCTAGGCCTGTCAAGAGATGAGTTTGCTGATGTCTGGGATCTCTCATATTTTCATTTGTGATGTCGAAAATTTGTGGTCAAATCCCGGAGCATATTCACAAGCTCATGTAAGACTGAAGCCATGTGACTCATTAGTCATTCCAGTAATCTCTAGGATTCAGTGCCAGCTGTGGAATTTTGAACAGATGTGGCAAAGCAGCAAAGACCACCTTCCAGATTCGTGTCCTCTTTGTTTCTATCTTTAGTTTTATCCATGGAAGAAGCTGAGCATATTTTGAAAGGTCAAGGTAGGTTATGATAGAGATGAAAGAAAGAAAAGGGGGGGGGGAAGAGGAAATCTGTTTTAAAAAGAAAGTTTCCAGTACATAACAATAATTTCTATTAAAAGGAGAATTGTGACAGTCCAGATATAAGGACTAAACTGTGCTTTAATCAACATTACAGATCTTTAACAGGATACTTGTCAACCGTTAATTACCAGTTTGAGATTTAGGCCTTGCAAATTGATAATTGCAGACAATTTTCCCTCTCCTATCTAACATGCTGCTACCTTGTCTCTTGGCCATTTGCTAGAGGAATGAACTATATCCTTGGTAAGCCTGCCATTTGAAAAGAATTGCATCTGGAAGGACTGGCAGGATAGAAGGGATAGGAGTGTTCCCTTGATAAGTCATAAAGACCATCTGTCAGCTCTGAATCTCTGGGCTAGGCTGATTGGGGAAAAGACAGGTGCAGATAGAAGTTGGAAACACTCTTTGAATAAATTTGTCAAAAGTTTGCCTTACTTAATTTCTACAAAATACTAAACTAGTGGCTTTGAATAGTTCCTTCGAGGGTGGCTTTTACATTGTCTGTTGCAAGCTGGGTGGAAAACCAGAAAGAACTATGCACAGGGCATTAAGTGCCCCAAGTGTGAGTCCTGGCTCTAATATTGTTATTAACTCTAAGACTACAGACAATTTACTTTAAAATGCTTCCTCAGCTTCTTGGTATGTGAAAAGGTGAAAAAAAAAATCAGTATTTGCCTTATGTTAACTCATAGGGTCGACTTCATCAAAAGTAAAAAATAAAATTGAGGAGATTCATATATTTCTTCTGATAGAAAAGAATATAGATTAGAAATGTTTGTCCTTTCAAAGACCAACTATTCTATCTACTTTGAAACTGGAGCTTACATCCTTTTACTTACTTGTTGTGTGCTGTAGAGTCAGAACCGACCCACAGCTGGACCTCTAGCATATTTTCAGAGGCAGTCAATAGCACTGGAGGAGATTGTCCATCCTTCAGAAAATTATGATGTTCTGAAAGTCAAGTGAAGGATCTTTCAAGAAACAGAAGGTGTGTTTTGTCTCCATACCTGATCATCTGAGACACTGGGCTGTATGAGGAGGAATGTGGCATCAGGATTGGTGGAAGAGT
>NW_006399800.1:18202176-18203288 GCF_000299155.1 Elephantulus edwardii | reverse complement strand
GTGCAGGAGTGGAAGACCCTCAATTAGATGGATCGATTCTGTGATTGGGCTGGTGGGAATGAGTGTGTTTGAGACGGTGAGGTTGGCACAGGATAGAAGAGCAGCACTTAGGGCTCTTGTACGTAGGGTCGCTATGAGTCGCAAGTGACTCAATGGCACATAACAAAAACAAAAACAATAACTACAATGATGCTCAGAGATCAATGAAAATAAGGGCTGAGAGATGCTTAGTAGATTTAACAATATGGAAGTCATTGGCCATAGGATAAAAAAGTTTCAGAGATGAGCACGATAGAACAGAGAGAGAACAGACAATTCTACTGTGGCTTTTTGTCGTCAAGACGTACAGAGAAGGTAAGCACTAGAAGATGTTATGAGAGTTGGGATCAAGGACATTTTTTGCTGATTTTTGTTGTTGTGTACTGTAGAGTTGGAACTGATCCTCTGGTGAGTTTTCAGAAATAGTTAAGGGCATGGGAGGAGATTGCCCACACTTCTCACATGGAGCAGCTGGGAACATCGAACCACCGAGCCTTTGGGATTGTAGCACAATTTTTTGCCATCAGGCCACCAGAGTTCCCTGTCTTTGTTACTTGTCATTTGTTTAAAGACAAAAAATATTAAGAATATTTGTATCTTTATGGGGATAAGCCAGTTAGGGAGGAGAGAATTTAGAGTAGTTGTTGTTGTTATGTGCCGTCGAATCGCTTGCAACTCATAGCGACCCTATGTACAACAGCCCTAAACTCTGCTCTGTCCTGTGCTCATCCCCATTACCCCAGTTACTGAATCAATCCACCTCATAGAGGGTCTTCCTCTCCTGCGCTGTCCCTCCACCCTCCCAAGCATGATGTCCCTCTCTAAGGACCGGTCTCTCCACACAACATGTCCAAAGTATGGCAGACGAAGCCTCAGAACCCTTGCCTCCATGGATCCGCCCTGTTTAACCCTCTCCAGGATGAATATGTTCTTTTACTTGGCAGTCCATGGTACATTCAATACTCTTCTCCAACACCACAGCTCAAAGGCATCAATAATCCTTCTATCCTCCCTAGTCATTGTCCAACTCTCTGATGCATAACAAGTGATTGCAAAGACCATGGCCTGTATCA
>NW_006399800.1:18138758-18197890 GCF_000299155.1 Elephantulus edwardii | reverse complement strand
AGGGTGTTGGATTTTATCAAAGGCTTTTTCTGCATCAATTGATAGGACCATATGGTTCTTGTTCTTTGCCTTGTTGATGTGATGAATTACATTAATTGTTTTCCTTATGTTGAATTCTTCCTTCTGCTTTGGCTTCTCTGAGCTCTAGTGCAATCTTCAGAGTTTCTTCTGACATCCAATTTGGTCTTTTTTACCTCTTCTGTCTTTTTAAATTTATTTTTAAATTTTATTATTATTATTATTATTTTTGTGTGTGTGTACTGTCAAATCGGATCTGACTGGTACAGGAGGAGATTGTCCCTCCTTCCCTGGCAGAGCATCTGGTGGATTCTCTTCTGTCTTTTTAATGACCGTTTCCACTCTTCTTGGATGATAACCTTGATATCCTCCCACAACTCATCTGGCCTTCTCTCACTAGTGTTCAAGGCCTCAATCCTGTTCTTGAGATGGATCTGAAATTCCGGTGGGATAGACTCAAAATCATATTTTGGTTCCTGTGGATTCTGCTTAATTTTCCTCAGCTTCAGCTTGAACTTGCATATGTGTAGTTTGTGGTGTGTTCCACAACCAGCTCCTGGTCTAGTTTTCACAGCTGATATTGAGCTTCTCCAGCGGTTCTTTCTGCAGATGTAGTCGATCTGATTCCTATGCATACCATCAGGTGAAGTCCATGTGTATAACCTGTGTTTTGCTTTCTTTATGTTGAAGTGTAATCCATTCTGTCATCTTTAAGCTTCATCACTACCTCAAGTCTCCTTCACCTCTGTAAGCAAAGTTGTGTCATCTACATATTGCTTGTTGTCAATTAGCTTTTCAATTCTCATGTTTTCTTCTTTTCACACGGTTTAATTTCTTAAATTATTTGAGAAACATATATACTGGGAATGAGGAAATAATACAACTTTGATGTACACTTTTTCTTGATTTTAGACTACACACTAACTCCTTGTTTTTTTTAAATGACTATCTTATGACATATGTGTAGATTTCGTATGAGTACAATTAAGTGTTCTGGGACTCCCATTCCTAAATTATATCAGTAGCTTGTTGCGGTACATATAGCTGAGGGTCTTTAATCTTTTTGGCATTCTGTACTTTCAGTTAAGTTCTATCTGACATCAGCAGTAATTATCTCTCATTCCATGTCCTCTTTTAAGTCAATCTTGAATTTCTGACAGTTTTTTGTTACTGCTGTAACCATGTTTTAATGATTTGCAGTAAGTTTCCTAGCAAATAGTACTAATAATATTATTTGGGGAATTTCTGCATTTTGGTAGCTCATTTTTCTTTGTAATGTGAACAAATATAAATCTCGTCTAGTCAGATATCCAAGTGTTCTTTTAAAGAGGAGTTTTGTTGGGAATTTTTGCCTTTTTGGTCTTCCAAATATGTTGGCATAGATGAGTGAGAGTTCCTTCAGAGTTACATCTGTTGATTGAAACATCTTACCTAGTATCTTGCCATTCCTGGAGACTGTTTTCAGTGCAGTTTATACTTGTTTTTTCCAATACAGTTATTTCTTCCTAAAATGTTTGCATGTCAGCCACTTCCTTTGGGTACAGTGATTCTGTGTACCCATCTTACTTTGATGCTTTTTGAGTCATTCAAAACATTTCCCATAGAAATGTTCTATATTACAACTTGAGATTTGAATTCTTTTCTTCTAATCTTTCAACTTAAAAAATTCTGAGTATGTTCTTCTCTTTCCTTTTCTAACTCTAGGTCTTTGCACACTTTTCTTCTTGAGCTGCCCTTTGAGGGCATCTAGTCAGATCTCATATCATTTCTTCTGTGTGCTTTATCTATTCTATTTTCAAGAGCAAGTTTCAGAGTGTTTACTAGCAACCATTTTGATATTTTCTTTCTTTTCTGGATTTTAAATGACCTTTTCTTCACTTATGAGGTCTTTGTTGCCATCCTACAAGTAATTTGATTTTCAATCATTAATTTTTAATACAAATTTTCTTCAGCTTCAACTTGAAGTTGCGTACTATCAGTTGATGATCTGTTTCACTGTTGGTCCTGACTTTATTCTAACTATATTACACCCTCTACTGTCTGTTTCTACATTTATAGTCAATTTGATCCCTGTGCGTACCATCCAATGAGGCCTACATATACAGTTCCCATTTACACTGTTAAAGAGGTACACGTAAAGAGCAGATCATTGGTCTTACAAAATTTTATCATGTTATCTCTGATACCATGTTTATCACCAAGTCACTTACAAGCAAATTATTTCCCTGAGTGTCTGAATAGGAGATTTCTGATGTAGGCAAACCTTTACAAAACCTTCTCTCTCTTTTTTTGTGCTCTTTTTTTTCCCACCTAGGACTCATTGTAGAAGTTTGCATGACATTCTGTTTGACGTAAAGTCAGCATGTGTCCCAAGAAAATCAACAACATCTGTTTTAAATAGCAGACCGTATCCTTAAATATCATTATGAACCGGCTGGAAAAATTGCTTGGATGCTTATGTTTTCAGATTAACACTGATGAAGTCTAACATATGGACACTGAAACCATGCATGGGTAGATGAGACTCTGCATTGACTAGGAAATGACATTTCATTTAATAGAATAGTGATCCTTGGTGAATGAGGGGAGGAATTTGCTGTGATCTATGAGTTTTGAGATGTCTACAACAAAGTGGGTCAGAGACTCAAAGGAGTCATGCTTCTGCTGGCTGAAGTTTGTACTCGAAATGCCAGGATTTATCTAGATGATACAGGAAAGCAGTTCATTACCACTTTGTACACTTGGAAAATATATTCAAAGAAATATTCAGCATCACTACCACAAAAGTTCTTAGTATAGAATTACAGATTAACTGCATTATCTAGTGGCACTAAGAAAGTTCAGGTTCTAGAACAATCTATAGATTGCTTGGGGCTCAAGATGGAGCTAGTTGCTTCACCTGCTGTCTTTGGATGGACAATTTTAATAGATTGAGGCATTAACCATGTCTAGTCTCTAAATCACATGCCAGGGCTCCCTGCTACTTGAACAGAGCTACATTGGCCATGTATCTCCAAAAGGAGTTGCTGAGAAAAAAATAATCTTTTATATTTTTTGTATAAGGTATACAAAGTTTTACCTGGCTTCAGAAAGTAAGTCCAAGAAAGGTCATTCATTAGTCCTCTTTGTATTTTTCCATTCTTTTGCAGCCCTTTTCACAAAAGTATTATTGGTTAAGTTGTTATTGTTAGGTTTTATCAAGTGGAGCACAATTCGTAATGAACCTGTGAACAGCAGATAAGAATCCTGTTCTATCATGTGTCGTCCTTACAGTCCCTAACCCACTTGAGACTATTGGTGCAGTTACTGTGTCAGTCTATCCTGTTGAAGCTCTTTGTCTTCTTGCAGACCCTTCTCCTTTGCAAGCATGATATCTCTTTCCAAAGAACAGCTTTTCCTAGCAACATATCCAAAATATGTGAGATGAAGCTTCACCAAGCATTCTGGTTGTACTTTTTCTAAAACATATCTGTTTGTTCTTTTCTCAGTCCATGAGACATTCAGTACTCTTTTCAAACACCACAATTCAAAGGCATCAATTTTTTTTTCTGTCATCTTTATTCATTGTCTTAATCTCAGAGTCATAGCAAATGATTGAAAAAAACCATGACCTGAATCATGTACACTTTAGCCTTCAAACTAATATCACTGCTCTTAATTTCTAGAGGAAACTGTCAGAATCCCACTGTTATTGCCTTGGATATAAGTGGATCCTAGAAAATTTTAGGTAAATTTTTCAGAAACTTAATCCAAAAAACAAGACTACCTATTTATTTGAGTATTTATGGTTGAATAATAGAAGCCTACAAAAGCTTTCACTCTACCTCCATATAGGTCCACGTTCTCTCTCTCTCTCTCTCTCTCTCACACACACACACACACACACACACACACACACACCCCCTTACTGCCTACTGAAATACTAAGTGATCTTCCAAGTCAGGAGTAATAAATAACTTCTTTTTTTTTAATTCCCATAGTTGTTGTTGTTAGGTGCTGTTGAGTCGTAGATGACTCATAGCGACCCTATGAACGAAAGGCCTGAGCACTGCTTGAATGTAGAGTGTCTGGAGGCAAGCCATTTTGGAATTGGATGCCACTCCTGTTTCCAGAATTCTCATAATATTCTATCTGAAACATTTATACTTTGCAGCATAGTTTATGGTTATCCACATATATCTTTCTTCCATATGGATGCTTAACGTATGTTTGCTTAATCCAATTTTCTTTAAAATACTTGAAACGACTGTGCTAACTCTACAAAGAACAAGTTGAGAATGTCTGCCTGGGAGGACCTTCCTGCTTTCCCCAGTCAACCTCCCAGACAGCTATGACTCCCAAACAGCCTGACTACAGGTGTGAAGTTGTTAACGAAACCAGTACAAAGTGATTTTGCCCACTTACTAAAGCCATAATGCAATCTAATTAACAAGCATGGTCTTGACCAACATGCGAGAAGACAAGTTCATAGACATGCAAACACAACCCAGGAGATTTTCAAAGAAAAGGGAGTCTTACTGAGTGGCAAAAATAGTTATTTCACAGAGTGGAACAGCTTAGTTGTTTTAATCTAGCACAAACAGATCTCTTCAGGCTGGGAGATCCAGGACTTGACTCTTTCAAGTGAACAACAAAAGACTCCTTAGCTTTCAATACATTTCTTCTGTCTGCTGCTTGCACTTCTAACTAATATCAAAGGTCAGAGAAAGGACAAGCTACAAATGAAGTTGTTTTTCTTAAAAAACAAAAAGCCATTTAATACCAGAGTTGCTTTGTCCCCCCTTGGAGTTTAATTTCTGTTCAGAATCCTCTTCACAGCAGAACAAAAACATAAAATTAATGGGAAAAGTATCCCAATAGCTCTTTTTCTGAAAAAATGATACTGACAAACACTTCACGAGACACCAGCAATCTAAGTGTCCTGGATTCTTTACGCTTGTAATTAAAAGGGTTCCCCTCCTCTGAACTCTTTGAAATAGCTACTGTGAACTACATTTTCACCTAGGTCCTAGACTTAGTTTACAGAGTCTTCTAAAAACATTGAATATTGAAAACACACTGTGCCTCCTTGTTCACTATATTTATTGTATAGTGAAAAGCTGGAATACCATAGATCCCTTCTGTGTGGCATGCATATTTCCACTTTTATTGCCTAAATGAATGATACATTTGCATGTATGATCTTCACCTTTCAATAGTCAGTATCTATTTGAGTGCCAACAATAAAGAAACCACATAAATTTAAACATTTATGCATATAACAATATAGGTGATGCATATAGAACAAAATGATTAATGAAGAGATGTGTCCTTGGTTGTTTTTTTTTCTTTCAACTTAATTTTATTCTTTTGTATGTGTGTACCATCAGACCAGATCTGACTGGTACAGGAGGAGATTGCCCTTCCTTCTCCAGCAGAGCATCTGGTGGATTCGAACCACCCACCTCTGGGATTGCAGTGCAGTTTCTTGTCACTAGGTCACCAGAGCTCCCTGAGATGTATACTTGTAACACAGCCCACAAAGGCAATGCTCTACAACCTATTTTTTTTTAGTGAGTAAAAACTGGGACTCTTGAAAGCTTATAAGCAGTCATCTGAGGTGCAATTATTGGTATATCCCTATTGAGGATGAAAAAGAAAGAAGAAAATAAAAATGCTAGTAGAACCAATTATCCCCAAGAACTAATAGTACGATGGCTCAACCATCACAATCCTGAGACCAGATGCACTAGATGGTATGGAGCTATTACTACTGATTACTCTGAAAGAGATCATAGTAAAAAGTCCTAGATAGAGCAGGCAAAAGATGTGGAACAAAACTCAAAACATAAAAATTCCCAGGCTAAAGAAATAAAATCCCAAAAGCTTACTTTTTGGATAAAGACTTGTTTGATGGTCCCATGACTATTACCTTTAGAAACTCTTTGAATCTGGAACAAAATTTTCTCCCATAGCTCAAATTATAACCGTGAGATAGACTGGCTTGTACAGTACACAGTGACACCAGAGAAGCATTTTCTTAGACTATTCAACCACATGAGATTCAAAGATTAGCATTTGCCTATGGGTAAAGCAGAAAGAAGCAGGATAGAAGGATTGATGCAAACAGGAATCACAAGGAGGAAGTAGGAATGTTGATTACATTGTAGATATTGTCATTAATTTTATAAAACAAAATATGTGCTTTGAATGGAAAACAAGTTAGTTTTGTAAACTTTCACTTAAATCATAAGAATAGTGGAAATTTAAAAATATTGGAAGAGAGAAAAGTCATTGAATATGAGGAAATGAATGAGTTTCATTCTGTTTCCTTTCCCTAAAGGATTAGCAATCTCCTCCTGTGCACTTAACTGCCTCTGAAAACCAGCCAAAGGGGTGGCTATGGGTCGGTTCCAATTCTATGGTAAACAACACAGAATCCCTCTCTTTTCTCAGTAGTTCTTTCCTATCCTGACTCTACTCAAAACAACCTTGGTTTTGCTTCTATGTCAGATGCACTTGCAGACTTGGGGAATGGTCTGGTTCTTCAGAATTATTGAATATATGTTCATTTATTTTGTTTTGAAATTTAGTCACATTGCAATTTAGAGATATTGATTCGTACTCAAACCTTGAAAAAAACGATCCTGTATTAGGGAAGGAGTAATGACAGATTCAATATCAAATGAGGATAAATTAATCATATTATACTCGCAGCACCCCAATGGAGGATTCTAGTATCTCTTATAGTGTAACAATGAGTGAGATAATGAAAAATGTCTTTGAACTTTACAGGCAAAATTTTATAGGGGTTTTATTTATGTCAGAACTTCCATTTCCCTCTCTTTCATTCCTCCTTCCTCCAAATTGGAGCTGACTGCTAAATGTGAACAAGACTCTTGATATTACCCATTCACTTATGAATTTGTCTTTTCTGTACTGGATGCAAATTAGTAAGAGTTGAACCTATCACCCCTGTGCAAAACTGATTAAATCTCTCTTATTTCTTTTAAAGAGCCTATAGTGACACTGTACATACATACGATTTTCAGAGGCCTGCTATTTCTGAAGTGGATGGCCAATCCTTCTTCCTAGTCTGTCTTAATCTGAATGCTCGGATTTAGAGAAGTATCTGACAGACAAGCATTTTACAGAAAAAAGTTAAAGATATATCCCTTATTGTGGAATTAGCCGTTAGTGTCAGTGTTTTCCCTGCCCTTGGCACAGTGTCTTGACCTACTTATTTCCCTGCTCCACCTTCCACCAAGATACCCATCCACTTCTACCCACTCCCTTCAACACCTGTCTCCCATTGTCCAGCCCTTGATCTGATAGTTTATATCTGAAGCTTTCTGGGATTCTGTGATTCCAAACACTTCAGCTGCTGACAATTTCTTATGCTGTGGAGAAGACCCTCTATGAGGTGGATTGATTCAGTGACTCAGGTAATCAGAGTTGGGTGTGTTGGACACAGAAATATTGGCACAGGACAGAGCAGAGTTTAGGGCTGTTGTACACAGATCGCTATGAGTCGAAAGCGACTCGACAGCACATAACAACAACAACATAGTCACATTTATAATTCAGTTCTTGCTTACTTTTTTACCCTATGCGTCTACTACTATTCCTCACCAGGAATGATGGGTCATTTTGGACTTGTATGAAAGAGCTGTATTCTCTTAGCCCCGGTGACACATCACATGCTGTTCCTCCTGCCTGAAATGGCCTTCTTGAAAATATTTACCCTGTGAATGGATAATCATCAAGTTGTTATTGTTGCTATGTGCCATTGAATTAGAACTTTCTCATAGCTGATCCTCCTCCAGCGGATTTTCAGATAAAAAAAATTCAAGGTTGGAGAGAACCCATCTCTCCCTCCATGGCATAGCTAGTGAATTCAAACCAGGTAACTTTGGGTTGACAAGGTAGCTCCTTATCCACTAGGCCACCAGAGCTCCATCCTTCAAGTATGAGCACAAAAATTCCTGCCTCTGTGAAATTTTCCTTGATTTCTGTAGTCAAACTTCTGTGTTCCTTCTTCTATAGTCCTATAGTAATAACCATACGGTAATCTAATTTTTGCGAAAACGTATGTCTCAGTTTATATTTTAAAGTTCTTAGAAGGTAGAGATAGATACTTTATCCCTAATGCCTTCCCTCAGTGTTTTGTAGATGCTCAACAGATACTTGACCATTGCATAAACAAATAGCTAATTGTTGATAATGAGTGACACTGATACTTGTCAGTTGCTATTTAGCTTTAGTACGTATCTGCTGGCCCTGTGCTACTCATGCTTTGGACACTTACCATTTTATTACTGTCACCCATGCTTTCGATGTGGAAACTGGCTTTGCCCAATTTGACATGATTAGCTTTGGAGAACCCTTGGTAGTACAGTGGTTAAGCACTTTGACTACTAATTAGAAGTTCTGCAGTTCAAACCTATAATCTTATCTGTGGAAGATGATATGGTCATCTGTTTCCATAAAGCTTTAAGCCCTGGAAACCCTCTGGACAGTTTTTACAGGATCACTGGAAGCTGGAATTGAGTAGATGGCAATGGGTCTTTTAGTTTAGGTAAGTAAGTGATGGAGCTAAGATTGGAACTCAGTCTGTTTGATTCCATGCTTTGAGCTCTTAACTGCTACATGATTCTGTCCATTGAGACTGAGATGACCTAGGATAGTGAGCCTGTAATTTAGACTGTCATGGCACTTTTTAGAAGCAGCAATCAAAACCCCTGTGTATTATTCTAAATGTATTGCCCGTTATTTCTGAGGTTGACCTATAACCGCTGAGGATAGTTCCAGAAGGAAACAAAACCCTAGTGCTGAACAAGCCTAGAGCAGTCAGTGCTTCTTTCTCAGAAGTCAGGTCACTGCGTAATGCACAGTGCTTAATTGATGTCTGATCAAATTCAAATCTCATTTCAATGTGGAAATTAAAGTTCTCTACAGTGAACTCTGAGGGATTTTGTCAACATGAGATAACTTTCTTCCAAGATAATGACTAAATTTAATCTCACATAAGCCTGATAAAAGGCAATTCTCCTGACAGCCTTGGAGCTGCCAGGCTTGTGTGTGTAAATGGTGAGTGTGAGCGGGGAGTGGCCGACAAACATCCTGGAGTGTGGTGTGTGGTGTGTGGAGAAAACAGGGAATAAAGAATAAGGGCAGCTTCTGCACAAACAAGGACTGAGTGAAGCACTGCTGTGCCTGGACGGTGACCTCTTTCTTTGACACATAGAGCTCTTTCAGAGGTTCACGACAAAACATTATATTATAGAGGTCTTTATGCATGTGCTAATTTCTACTAGTTTTTGCTTCACCATGGTGGGGATTTTTTTGTTTGTTTGTTGTTTTTAACGCTGTGTTCTTCTTCCTCAAAAATGGTTTCCCAGTGAGCTCTGGTGGTCTAGTGGCAAGAAGCTGCACTGCAATCCCAGAAGTTTATGGTTCAAATCCACCAGGTGCTCTGCTGGAGAAGGAGAGACAATCTCCTCCTGTATCACTCAGATCCAATTTGACGGTACACGCCCCAAAAAAGAATAAAATTAAAAAATTTAAAAAATGATTTCCCTAGGCATTGGTTTCTTTTTCTCAGAAAAAAAGAAAAGTGAAAATATATTTTTTTCAAAAAAATGTATTTCTTCTTTCATACCCCAATCTTGACACACTTGAGTCCAAATACTTATTATTTTAGATGGATTTTGTGCAGAGAAATTAGCCAAGAGCCAAGTCCCTCTAACTTTCTAAATTGGCCCTTTTGGATTTTCTCTTTTTATTTGACCTTTGCTATGGTCTGGTGTGGGATGATTCTCCCTCTTTCTCTTCTTCCTCAGGCACTGAGAGTGGCCAAGGTTTCTGTAACCCATGAGAGTCCGTGCCCCTTGGTCCTGCTGTAGCTGCAAAGTGAGCCTAATCTAGCTTGGAATTTGCCTGTGTGCAGCACGAAAAGCATTAGTGGAGCTGGGGATTGCGATCTTTAATTTTTTAATTTTTTTTTTTTTAGGGATTTTTACCAATTTAGTGCAAATAGTTTGTACTTAACTATCATATGAAATGTTGGCAGTTCAAACTTTCCCTGTGATATGAAGGAAGAAAAGGTCTGGTGATATTCTGCCATTGAGATTTACACTGTCATTGGGCTGACTCTGACTCTTCACAATCCTTGATCAAGTTTCTAAGGCTGTATGTATATCCTTAGAAGAGGATATTGTTTCTCTTTCTCCCTTGGAACTACTGGTAGATTCTAAACGTTGACTTTTCAGTTAGCAGCTCGGTGTGTCATGCACCAAGGAATGAGTTTTGTTGGCCTAGTGGATAAGGAGTTGCAATGTCAACCCAAAGGCAGGCAATTCAAATCCATTAGCTGTTCTGAAGGAGAAAGATGGGCACTCTCCTTCATTATAATGTATCGCCTCTGCAAACCTGCTGAAGGGACAACTCTGAGTTAGTTCTGATTTGGTTGCAATGAGTTGAGTTTTTGTATGGCACTAGGGCTCATTCCTAAGATTACAACCTTGAAAATAATCTGGAACAGTTCTACTCTGCCGCACGTGTGGGTTAGTAATGAGTCAGGATGGGTGGGATGACACCTAACAACAACCTGTGTGGGTTCTATGTTGTTGTTGTTAAGTGCCGTCGAGTCGCAGGTGACTCACAGCGACCCTATGACGGAGAGTTCTCGACGCTTGGGTGCCTTTCATCCTCTCTCCAGGTTCATAGGGTTTCCGGAGGCAAGTTACTGTGGAAGTGGATGCCACTCCTCCTTCCAAGTGGGGTCTATAGAACTAGTCTTACTCAGAGTTTCATAAAAAAACCCTCTTTTTCATTTGGTCCAACTTTTCTCTCAGACTTGACTCTCTAAAGACATTTGGGTTTCAACAATATAGGCAGCACCTTTCTGGCCACTTCTGGTGGTTGCTGGTCAACAATGGTCTGTGTCTGCAGGAGTAGACTTGTGGTGCTGGCGCTTTGGCAGGATAAGGCCTTTGTCTGTAGCTACGGACCAGGAACTAGCTGCTCTACTTGGGAAAGATGCTGTAATTCTCAGTTTAGTAACCACTGAGAACACCAGGAAGAAGGCTAACATGACTGCAATATTGTGTGACCCTCTCTGAGTGGCTGGTGGGAATAGGCTTAAGGGTTCTGGCAGCCAAAACTAGCTTTGACAGTGACTTAAACTGGGGCTTTAAGAATATGTGAGATTTGGGTAGGGTTGAGTAGGGGGAAGGAAGGATAATCTAGGAACTGGAAACAAAGGGAATCAGGCAGGAATTTTGTATTCTCTGTTACAATGGTACAAAGACACAACATAGAAGTGCTTCTTTTGTCTTCATTTAGAATGGTTTCAAATGCAGAGAAGGACTTTCTTTAAGTACCACTCTGATCAAATGTGGACCTTTTGCAAGCAGAGGTTATCAGAAGACACTTCAAGGTCATATATCCTGCCAAATCCTCCCCCACTGAAGCCACAGTGTAGATGCTGTTGTTTGTGCAGTCCTTGATGCTAAGCAAGTGTCTCTTAACCACATATGCCTTTACACCCAACTCTGAACCCCTTTGAAGCTTGCCAAAACACAGGTGTGCTTTTGTTTTGATTACAACCCAGAAGAGAGACTGGTGGGATTTTTTTTAAACCATGAGGCCTCTGTTGCTTCTGCAGCTGCTCTTGTCCTTCAAAGAGCTGAGGCTTGAGCAGGAGGGGGATGAGAAGCGTCACCAAGGAGGTTTATGTGGGGAGGCATCTCTTAAGTCCTTGCCCCTTCAAATCAGAAGGCCCTTCCATGTCAGAGAAGATCCAGGGTTTCCTTCTTGTCACCCAGGGCCCCGGCAGTGCCAAGGGCTGACAGGAGGTTGCTGCTGCTTTCAGCTGAGCATTAGCTCTAATGGGCTTGGCAGGATTTTAAAATAATCAAAACAAAGCAGGTTAAAAGGTTCTGTGGGGGAGGGACTTGGTGTCTGCCTGAACCCAGATCACAGGATATGCCGGGAGCCTGGCCCGAAGCAGCCCCAAGGCCTGATGCCAAGAGTCTGGCTGAATGGAAATCCAGAGTGGCTTTATCAGGGAAATTAGTCCATGATTAGAGTTGAAAAGAGTCACGAGTCTTAACTTGTGTTTAGCACGGCAAGAATTAGGTGTCCCTTGTGGTACTAAGTGACTCCCCTGGCTCAGGCTGTCTGAAGAATGAATGGGGAGCTAAAGGGCAGCATTTGCCCCAAGCAATGCTAAGAAGGCAAGAAAGGGCAGGGGAAATGGGACAAACAAACAGGGAACCCCAGGTGGAAATAGAGAAAGTGCTGATGTCTTGTGGGGACTGTAGTCAATGTTAAGGCACAATCTGTGTCCAAATATTGAGAACCTAATTTGCTCTTTCATTTAAACTACAATAAACATGAATTTTTAGAAAAAGAAGCAATGGGGAGCCTTTCCAAGAAGTACAGTGGAGACTAGTTGACAGGTTAGATTCAGAACACAGCGAGGCCTAGGAAGCTGTGGTGCAAGGGCTGTGGCTTTGTCTTGGGTGGAGGCAGAAGTGATTTCATTGCAGAAACCAAGTAATCAAGTACCTAGGGTGTGAAACAGAGCCAAGAGAAAACAGAGCTTGGCCAGGTTGGGTTTGAATTTTTAAAAACATTAAAATACTGTGCAACAAAGATTCCAGGAAAAGAACAGCATGCAGTATGGTGGGGAGGAAGGGGGTGACTCACCAATATTTCTTTCTGATTTTTGTCACTAGAAAAGTATTTTGAAGCCATCTACACTTAGACCTGTGGTGTTCAGCTGTGCCCAAGTGCCCATAAGGTGTGTGCCCACTTCTTTGTCACTGACCCCAGGACAGAAGTTAGGGACATTTCAACAGAGCCTCAGTGCATAAAAGTTTGTGAAGAGCCAAGGAATGACAGTTGTCAACAGCAATCTTGGTTTTGCTTTTATGCCTGAGGCTCTTTCTTTCATCCTTGCTGCTTTTGTCTTCCAATACCCAGTGCTGCTGGCAAGGACAGGATGTTGAAAAGATTTTTCTTGAGCAGGGAGAAGGATCTGGTTCTGAAATATGCCAGGGGTGGCCTGGCCAGGTGGTTGACAGGTGGCCATGGCATCACTTAACAGCAGTCCACAGGTACTGGCCCTGAAGCATAGCTTCTCTCCACCCTCGCTTGTATCAGGCAAATTCTTCAAAGCTCTTTTTAAATGCACAGGAACTCAAGCCAAATATAGAGCTGATACTAAAAAATTAGAACTGTCTTGGGACTTCTGGTGACATAGTCAGTAGGTTCAAACTCAGCAGTGATTTCTTAGTTGAAAGAATTGATAATATCTTCCATTGAGTTTTATAGCTTTTGAGAACCTACTGGAGGATTAGCTATGAGTTGGCACCTACTGGATGACAGTGAGGTTTTTGAGTTTCTGAAACTCAAGTGCCATGATGGTTAAAATATTTGATTAAAACAATTTGACTTCTAAGAAAGAGATACGTGATTCAAACTCACTAGACATTTATTAAGATCAAGATGAGGCAGTTTGCTCACATATTGATTTGTTGTTGTCGTTATGTGCCTTTGAGTCACCTGTGACTCATAGTGACCCTATGTACAACAGCTTAAACCCTGATTTATTCTATGCCAATCTCACTGTCTCCGACACACCCATCCCATTACCCCAGTCACTGAGTCAATCCATCTCATCAAGGGTCTTCCTTCTCTTTCTCTATCCCTCCAACCTCCCAAACATGATGTCCCTCTCCAAGGACTGATGCCTCCTTGGAACATGTCCAAAGTATGTCAGATCCTTGTCTCCAAGGACCAGCCTGATTTCACCCTTTCCAGGATGAACCTGTTTATTAGCTTAGCAATTCATGGTATAACCAATATTCTTCTCCAGCACTACAGCTCAAAGGCATCAATTCTCCTTCTATTATTCCTAGTCATTGTCTAGCTCTCTGATGCATAACAAGTCTTTGAAAGACTGTGGCCTGTATAAGGCGCACTTTCATTTTCAGACTGACATCATTGCTCTTCAGCACTTTGGAGACGTTTCTGACAGCAGACTTTCCCAATACAATATGTCTTTTGATTTCTTGGCTGCTGGTGCCAAGAGCGTTCATTGTGGAGTCAAGCAAAGTAAAACAGTTAACAATCTCAATCTCTCCACCATCAATCATAATTCTGTCAATCGGCCCAGTGATTTACAACCCTAGAAATCCTATGGACAGTCCTATTTTGTCCTACAGGTTCCCTATGAATTGGAGTCTACAAAGTGATTGTGGATTTTCTGAAATCCAAAGGCTTAGGTCTCAGAATAGTTGGTCCCAGCACTTGAAACATGTCTGGTAAATAAGGCAGTTTCTCTCCTTTATTGACTTCAAAAGCTCTCCTTGTCATGGTATATCTGCTTCTTTTTTTTCCCCCCCTCACTGTCTTAACTTTGGTTATTTCTTAGGAACATAGCAGATGGTGGTCATCTTTTAGTTCTCAATTTTTTATAAACTTCAATTCAAGAAACAGTAGAGCTGGTCCTCCCAGCACAAAGTCCAAATTCATAAGAAATATTCTAATGAATTTAGATTAGATCAAAGCATTTTAAAAGGTTTTAGGAGAAAGGGGTAAGATGATTGCTATGTTGTTGTTGTTGTGTGTCGTTGGGTCGCCTTGAACTCATAGCAATCCCATGTACAACAGCTCTGGAGCCTGCTTGCCCTGTCCTGAGCTAGTTCCACTGACTTCAACACACCTAACCCACACTGCCCCAGTTACTGTATCAATGCATCTCAATGGGGGTGCTGTCTCTCCATGCTTCTGAGCATGATACTCTTCTCGAAGGACCAGTCCTTCCAGGCCATGTGCCCAAAGTTCGTGAGTTGGAGCTTCAAAATCCTAACCTCCAAGGAGAAACTTGGCTTCATCCTCTCCAAGACAGAACTATTTGTTTTCTCGGTAGTCCATGGTATGTTAAAGAATCTTCTCCAGCACCACAATTCGAACACATCTATTCTTCTTCTGTCATCCTTAGTCATTGTCCAGCTCTCTGATGTATAGAAGATTGCTAGAGTCCTGATTCATGGTATATATGTAGCAGCCAGAGTCCTGCATAACACCAAGGTTATAAAGTGGAGAGTGGAGTTGTTATTGTTCTGTACCATATACTCCACATTGACTAGGGTTGATCTTTCAGTAGATTTTTCCAAAGCTATAAATCTTATGGGAGAAGATTTCTCATCCTTTTTATCTCATGAAATCTTGTGGATTCAAACCTCCTGACTTTGGGTTGGCAGCACAATTCTTTACCATTAGGCTACCAGAGTTTCCTGGGTATGAGGGTGGTAGAGACAATATGGAATATTATCAGGGCTGTCGGGACCTGCATTCATTTGGGTTCAGAGCTCAGAAATGTGTGTGTGTGTGTGTGTGTGTGTGTGTCTTTTGCCCAGTGTAGACTCCCCAAAATGTCTCCCATATCAGATTGATGAATACATCCATGAAGCATATTTGGACAGAAATTTATTTTTATGTAGACACCTCCCTGCTGTGTATTTCAGCAAAGTTCCTCATTAACATGGCCCTCCTGAATTGGGAGATTTGGTCCCAGATTATCTAATCATCCTCTGTCTTCCCAGGGTACAGAAGCTGATATGTGCTGGGGGAGCCCTTTGTGAATTTACATTTCCTTTAATATGCATTGGGCACAGATGGTTACCAGGTTGTCTCCGATCCATAAGTCTTCTTTCATCAAGGGCTGAGGAAAATTTAGTGCTAGCGGGTTTAAAGGGACAAGCTTTTAGGCTTAGAAATGTGCATATAAATAAAAATGTTGCCGTAGTGGCTCCATTGTTAATGAAAGAAAAATGATCCATGTCCTCTTCCGGGATAACGGAGTCTCTGAATGTATTTATTTCAAGATTTAGGTGCTGGGGGAACAGGCCACAAATCACAGAGCAACCACTAATGAGCCTCGGTCCCTACCTGTTAAGCTTATTAACTGCCTGTTACCTACAGTTCTAGATCCCACTTGGGGAAACAAAATGGATGCTTTGACAATGCAAAAGCTGAAAAATACAGAAGTTAATCAAAAGCACAGGGGGGGCCTGGAAATACAATCAGAAGATGCACGCTGGTGGAGATTTCTGGGAGGCCAGGAGGCTGCCAGGAGGAAGGCTCTGATGAAGTCTGAGCTGACATTTAGCTAATTAAATTCACCTGTCCTTCAGTCAGTGTCTTTTCACTCTTGTGCATGCAGAGGACATTAAAGGCACTAGCCCTGCCCTCAAGGAAGTTCTTACTTGCTAATTGGGTGATCTCATGCTACATATCTGAATCTGACTGCTTCTAGTGGAAAGCAAGTTCAGGCCAGTGTTGTAGAGGCTGAATGAATAAGTGCAAAAGCAATGAAAAAATAGGAGAGCATGAGATAGTGCAAGGAGTCCTGAGCTCTGAGAAAGGAGACTTTGGGATTTGCTTCAATTCTGCTGTTTGTCAGAGGCTGTGTCAGTCATCTATGCCCAGTGAAGTTTGTCATTGCCAAAGAGTATTCCAAAAATTAATGATATATTGAACGTTGTTGTTAGGTGCCGTTGAGTCACTTGCGACCCATAGCGACCCTATGTACAGCAGCTCTGAACTCTGCCCTGCCCTGGACCAGTCTCACTAATTTCAACACACCAACCTCCATTGCCCTAGTCACTGTATCAATCCCATCAGGGGTCTTCCTCGCCTGCATTGTCCCTCCACCCTTCTGAGCATGGTATCCTTCACCAAGGACCAGTCTTTCCTCGCCACATGCCCAAAGTAAGTGAGTCAGAGCTTCAAAGTGCTAGCCTCCAAGGAGAAATTTTATTTTATCCTCTCTAAAACAGACCTATTTTTTCTTCTTGGCAGTCCATGGTATGTTCAAGACTCTTCTCCAGCACCACAACTCAAAGGCATTGATTCTTCTATTGTCCGTATGAAATATAGTACTATGGAATGCCAGAAGAATGAACAGGTTTGCCTTGGAAACAGTACAGCAACAATACTTCTTAGATGGGAAGATGGCATGATGTCTCATGTCCTTGACATGTTATCAGGAAGGATTAACCCCTGGGGAAAGATATCTTGATGGGTAAAGTACAAGGTCATTTATAAGAAAGGCCCTCAGTGAGATGGATTGGCAGTGGCTCAATAATGGGTTAAAACATGACAAGAGTTGTAATGATAGCATATAAATGGATATAGGTAAATTTTTTCTTCAGTTTTACATAGAGTTACTTTGAATTAGCACTGAAATAATGGCACCTAACAACAAAAACTTACGAAATGCACTTCAGGTATTCATGTAACAGAAGTAGAAAAATAAAATTGCTCAGAGGAAGAGAGGGTTCGTTTGGACATTTTGTTAAGTATGGAGTTTAATTAGTAGAGAGGAAGGACATGCTTGGCAGGAACATTTATCTGCCTCAAGCCTAGAAGTGAGCATGTGTATGCAGAAGGGGTGGATTTTGGATATTGGGATAGGAGCCAAGGAACGAGGGAAGTGGATACAGATGGTAGACAAGGAGACAGGCAGTACCAGTCATGGGTAGAGAGAACGTAGAGCTATGTCCTTTAACCTAAATATTTCAAACAAGTTTTCATAGACTCTTTCCAACCTTAAAGCAAGGTTCTTTCTCCTAAAAGCAACAGCAGTCCTTTTTAGAAATTCAAAGCAGAGCTAAAAACTGAAAACTAAAAAGCCTTCGTTCTATGATTAATTAAAGAGATCATCTCAAATTTTAAAAATTGCTTAAATAAAATAAGACACAAAATTGCATGAGCGTGCCTCCATATGCTAATGATGGCTATTTTTCCTTGTTTTTCTGCTGCTACAACAGCCATGTGTCATCTATCACTTGGTTTTGGGTGTCATAATCAATTGACTGTACCATAAACAACATGTTGTACATGAAGCAAGTGATAACATCATTTAGCTTGACACAGGGTAAAAAAACCTCCCTCTGTTTCATTCTTCTATTCTTTCTGAAGAGAAAAGGGGAAGTCTTGAATTATGTCTTACTCATTGAGTCAAGGAAACATTTTTTGCAGACTTTATTGGAGCAGAGGAGCAGGTTTACCAGTCCCACCACTGAATGATACCCTCTGTGCTATAGATTGCATTTCCAGTGCCTAGTTGGTGTGTGACACATAGTTGTGATTGTGCACCATTGAGTCAGAACTGACCCATAGTTGAGGGTATTCAGAGGCAGTAAATTGCACAGGAGTAGACTGCCTATCTTTCTCCCACAGAGCAGCTGGTGGCCTCGAACTGTGAGCCTTTTGTATTGTAGCACAGCTTCTTACTGCTAGGTCAGCAGAGTTCCGTTCTGACATACAATTGCTGTTGTTGTGTGCAATCAAGTCACAAATGACTCATAGCTGACCTTCTAGTGGGTTTCCAGAGGCAAATTGAAAAAAAAAAAACCCAACAAAAACCTGGAGTAGATTGCCTTCTCTCGCAACACACAGTAGGAGCTAAATATTTTCATGTTGACTGACTTACCTTAGTTTCTATAAGAGGTGGAAAATTTTGTTGAGAATGGTGATTCATCATAATCAGAAAGAAAAACAGCTTTTACCTTTATTATATATACTATCAAGCCAATTTCAATCGTGGCAATCTTTACAACAGAATAAAATTTGTTGTTGTTGTTATGTGCTGTCTACTCACCTGTGACTCATAGTGATCCTGTATACAGCAGCCCTGTCCTGAGCCAGTCTCACTCTGACACACCCACCCCTATTTCCCCAGTCATTGTATCAATCTATCTCATCCAGGGTCTTCCTTTCCTGCACCGTCCCTCCACTTTTCTGAACATGATGTTCTTCTCCAAGGACTAGTCCCTCCTGACCATGTGCCTAAAGCAAGTGAGATGGAGTTTTACGATATAAAGTACTTACTGGTGGTGGTGGTGTTATGTGTTATCAAGTAGCCTGCGACTCATAGCAACCCTATGCCCTAAAGCCTGCTCTATCCTGTGCCAATCTTATTGTCTCTGACACACCTGCCCCAGTACCTTAGTCACTGAATCAATCCATCTCATTGAGGGTCTTCCTCTCCTGTGCTGTCCTTCTACCGTCCCAAGCTTGATGTCTCTCTCCAAGGACTGATCCCGCCTTGCAACATGTCCAAAGTATGTTAGATGAAGCTTTAGAATACTTGCCTCCAAGGAGTAGTCTGACTTCACCCTCTCTAGGATGAGCTTGTTTGTTCTCCTAGCAGTCCATGATATATTCAATACTCTTCTCCAGGACCTAAAGAAGATAAAAGTTTACAGCTTTCAATTTTTATTATATCTCAACATTAAGAAAACAAAAATCCTCACAACTGGACCAATAGAAAACATGATTGCAGTTGGAAAAAAGATTGAAATTTTTAAAGATTTAATTTTACTTGACTCTACCAACAACATCCATCAGAATAAGAGTCAAAAAATTAGAAGACATGTTGCAATGGGTATATTTGTCAAGAACTTCTTTAAAGTGATAAAGAGCAAGGATATCAGTTCAAAGATTTAAAAGTGTCTCATCCAAGTATTTTCTATTGCATGTGGAAGTTGGATAATAGATACAGAATAATTTAGGGTTTTGAATTGTGGTGTTGAAGAAGAATAGTGAATATATCATGGACTACCAGAAGAACAAAAAAGTCTGTCCTGAAGAAAGTGCAACCAGAATGCTTGTTAGAGGCCAGGATGGTGAAACTTAGCCTCCTATAGTTTAGACATGTTGTTTGGAAGTACCAATTCTTGGAAAATACATCATGCTGGGAAAAGTAGAAGGTCAGAGAAAAAGAGGAATACTCTCAATGAGATTGAGTTACACATTAAAATAATTGACTAACAACAACAACAACAACTTCCATAGGCTTAGATAGTGTTTTTCTTTCTGTCCTTGAGCACTTAGCATAATAACTTCCATTTTTTCCCCCTCTAAATCCTCATGACTGATTTTTGAGGGACCCTGGCTGCTTAGAGCCAGTCGTTCAGTTAGCATTGAGCCCTTACTATTCTTCCGCTCACAGAGCTAAACTTATGCCTGAATGCTTACCAAGAGCCAACTGTGTTTGCTTCCAAATCTCTTCTTTCCAATTGTCCTTCTGATGGCAATTATGTAAATCAATTAACTATTGCTCTGAAGGATGGAACATGTAAGAAAAGAAAATTGTGTTTGAAAGCTCTGAGAAGACTCAATAAACGTAGTACTTAATAAGTTAGAAATTTCATATGACCAAGCTATTCCACTGCTTGGAATATACCCTGAAAACATGAAATGGAGATTTTTATACCAATAGTCACAGCAGCATTCATTATTCACCATAGCAAGAACATGGAAACAGCCCAAATGTCCAACCACAATCGAATGAATTGAGAAATTGTGGTACATTCACATGATGGAATACTATGTAGCAAGCAGGAGCAATGATTTGGAAAATTACTACCTTACTTGGGAGGGACTGGAGAAAATTATGCTAAATGAACTAACTTAGTCCCGTAAGGACAAATACTGTATAAGACCATTATTATAGAAATAGAAAGGTAACTAGTAAAACATGTGCGAGGATCTAAGGGATGGGGGAGCAGAGGGGTGAGGATGAGTTGGGTGGAGGTAACCATAGGGTCACACAACTTGATAAGTGGAGGGATGGATAGGTTAAGGAAATGGGCAAGATCTGGTGTGAAAAACAAAGTATATGGACTTTGTAAGTAAACCAGTATAAAAGAAAAACTTTGTTTAAAAAAAAGTTAATGTTAATAAGTAAATGAAACACCTGTAAAGGATTCAGTAGAATGTAGAAAGACTGTAGAATAAATGTTCCTTGAACTTTAAAGAAACTAAATCTGAAAATAGTTCATGATGTATAATTGTGCTTTATGTCAGAAAGGCAGTATGAAACTGCAAATGGCAAACACCTACTCTAAGACAATACATACTCTTCAAGTTTCAAGGGAAAAGAAACGTTTAAGGTACTTAGATATAATATTAAAAATGGTTCTTAGCTTTCATAACGTTTTAACTTAGCTCATGAACTCTTTCTCCTAGTTGATAAAAACATAAGAGGCATTATTCTTAAAAACAATTAATAAATTCAGAATGAGTAAAAGTCACACAGAATCAGCAGTGTATCTTTGAAGTACAAGCATAGTGGTTGGTAGTCATGCTCCAGGAAATAGCAACAATCTGGGAACACAGCCACACAGCCCAAAGTGAAATGTGATCCAGGCCAGTCACATGGAAGGGGATTGTGTCTTTTAAAATACATCTAACTTGGAGTCAGTTGGTTGTTTGTATCTTATATAGTGTTCTCTCTTTTTGTAATCTATTTTGAAAAAAATAAAATTTATAGATAATTATAAAAATAATGTGATAACATACCATGTTTACCTAGTGAGTAGTGGAAAAGGTTAATGTACTCAGCCCTAGCTGCTTAACCAAAAGGTTGGAGGTTTACATCTAGTCTTTCTAAGATAACCTAGGGGAAAAAAACCTAATGCTGAACTTTAGAAACAACCCCCTGAGCACAGTTCTACCTTCATGCACATGGGATTTCTATGAGTCAGAGGAGGTCCAAAGGCATCTGATTACGTAGATTCACCATTGCGAAGATATTATAATACTTTCTTCTCTCTCTGTATTTCTCTATTTCCATCTCTATCTTTCTCCAAACACATATAGATACACACCAGTACAACATTGTTCTTGTTAGGCATCCTTGAATACAGCATGACCCTATAAATAATAGACCTGAAACCTGTCCCATACTGCACAATCCTCATCATCTCCAACACATTTGAAACCATTGCTACAGACACTGTGTCAATTCATCTCTTTGTCGGTCGTCTTCTCTTTCACTGACCCTCCACCTTTCCAAGCATAATGTCCTTGTTAAAAGGATTAGCTCCTCCTATCAACATGCCAAAAGCATGTGAGAATGTTTTGCCATCCTTGACTCTAACGAGTACTCTGGCTACATCGTCTCCAAGACATACTTATTTGTTCTTTTGTCAGTCCACGAAGTAATCAGTACTCTTCTCCAAAATTATAACTCAAAGATATCAATTATTCTTTTGTTATTCATTGTCCAACTCTCAGATGCACAGCAAGTGAATGAAAGGGGAAAAAAAATCATGATTTGAATCAAATGCACTTTAGTCTTCAAATCGACATCATTGCTCCTCAATGCTTTGGAAAGATTCCTGACTGTAGACTTTCCTAGTACAATACATCTTTTAATTTCATGACTGCTGATGCAAGGATGATGATTGTGGATCCAAGAAACACAAAATCATTCTCAGTTTCAATTTTGTCTCCCTCTATCATGATGCTACCTATTGACCTATGGGTGGGGATTTTTGTCCTCCCGATGTTGAGAGGTAAACACGCTGAAGATTGTAGTCTTTGATCTGCAGTAAGCATTTCAATTCCTCCTCGATTACAGCAAGCAAGGTTGTACAATCTGCGTAACACAGGTTGTTGCTGAGTCTTCCTCCAATCCTGAGGCCACATTTTTCTTCACAGAGTCCAGATTTTGAATGATTTGTTCAGCATTCAGATTAAATAAGAATGGAGAAAGTATACAGTTCTGACACATACCTTACTTAATTTTAAACTATGCAGAAGAGATCCATATTTATTCCCATTCCAAAAAAAGGTGACCCGACAGAGTGTGAAAATTATCACTGATATCACTAATGATTTTGGCCAAACATTCCTCAAGATCATATAGCCCTAGTGTGTCCACTTGCCTACAGAGGGAACTTGTGGGTGCGTGAACCTGAACACTGTGACACTGATGTGTCAAATGAGAGAATGGTTACCCATGGTAGAGAGTGTTTGGTGGAACTCCCCCGTTAAAACAAGCTTGGAAGCAGGAGTGTCATCCACTTCCATAAATAGCTTGCCTCTGGAAACCCTATGAACCTGGAGAAAGGATGAAAGCCATGCAAGTGTTGAGGACTTTCGTTCATAAGGTCGCTATGAGTCTCCTATGACTCGACAGCACTTAACACCACCACTAATATCACACACAAGCAAAATCTTGCTAAAGATTATCCAGAAAAGACTTGAACAGGACATTGACAGAGAACTACCAGAAATGTAGGCTGGGTTTAGAAGTGGTTGTGGCACTAGGGACATTATTGCCAATGTCAGATGGATCTTGGCAGAGAGCAGAAAGTACCAGAAGAATGTTTATCTGTGTTTCATTGACTACGCAAAGGCATTTGACTGTGTGGATCACAATAAATTGTGGCTAACCTTAAGAAAAATGGGAATCTCAGAGCACTTGATTGTGCTTACACGAAACCTATATTTGGACCAAGAAGCAGTCCTCAGAACAGAGCAAAGAATCACTGACTGGTTCAAACTCAGAAAAAAGAGTATGTCAGGGATGCATCCTGTCCCTATAATTTTTCAATCTGTATGCAGATCATATTGGGAAGCAGGGCTTTATGAAGAGGAGTGTGGCATCAGGATTGGAGGAAGACTCATCAATAACCTACAATATGCAGATGACACAACCTTGTTTGTTGAAACTGAGGAGGACCTGAAGCACTTGCTGCAAAATGTCAAGGACAGTAGTCTTTAATATAGATTGAAGCTCAATATCAAGAAGACAAAGATTCTTACCACTGGGCCAATTGGCAGCACCATATTAGAGGGAGAAGAGATTGAGGTTGTGAATAATTACAGCTTGCTGGGATCCACAATCAACACCCTTAACACCAGCAGTTTGGAAATCAGAAGATAAATTCCACTGGGAAAATCTGGTGTCATGGACCTCTCCAGAGTACTGAAGAGCAATGATGTTGGTCGTGATACACAAGTCTGCCTAATTTAGGCAATGGGCTTCTTAATTATGTGTTCAGAGAATTGGACAGTGACTAAGGATGGCAGAAGAAGAATAGATGCCTTCTAAATATACCATGGACTGCCAAGAAAACAAATATCTCTGTCCTGGAGAGGGTAAAGCCAAGTCTTTCCTTGGAGGCTAGGATTTTTAAGCCCTGCCTCACTTACTTTGGGCATGTTGTCAGGAGAGATCAGTCATTGGAGAAGGACAACATGCTCAGAAGGATAGACGAAGAGTGCAGGAGAGGGAGACCAGGATGAGATGGATTGGTACAGGTAACTGGGGGAATGGAAGTTGGTGTGTCAGTGTTAGTGAGACTGGCTCAGTCCTGGGAAGAGTTCAAAGCTGCTGTACATAAGGTTGCTATATATCGCAAGTGACTCAATGACATATAAAAACAATAACATACAATGACAGGTTTGGAAACAGGTGTGGCAGCCACTTCCTAAATAATATGCCTCTGGAAACTCTACGAACTTTGATGAATGTTGATAGTTGTAGAGGGGCTTCAAGCCTTTTCTTCGTAGGGTCACTATGAATCGTGCTTGACTCAAAGGCAATTAACAAGACAACAACAGTGTTTTCTTGTTCTGTTTAGGAACAGTTCCTTGATCTCGATACAGGTTTTGATTGAGCAAGATTCTATGATCTGGGACTTCCATTCTTCTCGATGTTAACAATAGTTTGAGATGACACATAAAACCAAATGCCTTTGTGTAATCAATAAAACACAAATAGACATACTTCTGATATTCTCTGCTCTCTGACAAGACCTATCTGACATTAGCAATGATATCCTTGTTGCCATAACCTCTTCTAAATGCAGCTTGAACTTCAAACATTGATAATGTGCTTTTCTAGACATTCTTAGGTAACTTCAAGAATATTTTGTTTGCATGTGATATTAATGACATTGTTTTATTATTTCCACATCCTGTGATATTGCCTGTCTTGAGAATCAGAACTATTTGTTGTAGTCTCTTTTAACCTAGACTAAATTCTTAGTCTTTCATTGTTTTACATGGCCTTGGCATTGTACAAAAGTGCATAGTCTATTGGTTTAGAAAGCTACTAAATTTGTGTTTGCCTGTCTCTTCATTCATGACTACTTTCAGCTTGTGTTTTGGTAGAAATAGTACATAAATAATTGTGTGTTCTTTCTCATACATCTAACCAAGAAGCACATGTTGCTAGTTTGTATCATTATTGGATTGCCTCACTATGGGACATGTTTGAGGTGGGTTGGTTTGTTGTTTTGGGGGTGGTTTTTTTCCCCCAATACTGGTTTCTTTACAAAGTTAGTACACATTGTTTTTCACACAGGATCTTTTCCCTTTCCTTAATCCACCCCTTCCTCTACCCATCAAATTGTGCGACCTGTGATTAAACCCTCCCCACCTCCATCCTCACCCCTCTGCTCCCACCCTCCCACTGTTGGATCCTCATACACATTCTACAATAATGGTCTTATACAATATTTGTCCTTATGGGACTGAGTTAGTTCACTTAGCATAATTCTCTTCAGTCCCTCCCAAGTTACGTAGTCATTTACAAAATAATTGCTCCTACAGGTTTTGTAATGTGCTATCCTGTGAATATACCATAATTTCTCAATCCATTCGATTGTGGTTGGACATTTGGGCTGCTTCCATGTTCTTGTTATGATGAATAATGCTGCTATGAACATTGGTGTACAAATCCCCATTTGTGCCTCAATTCTCATTATTTTAAGATGTATTTCAATCAGAGGAATAACTGGTTCATAGGGAATTTCAATGTTCAACTTTTTGAGAAAACTCCAAACTGCCTTCCAGAGTGGTTATATGACTTTACAATCCCGCCAAAAATGTATAAGATTTCCTATCTCACTACATCCTCTCCAACATTTATTACTTGTTGCCTGTTAAACTTTGCCTCTCCTATTGGAGTGAGATGTTATCTCATTGTGGTTTTGATTTGTGTCTCTCTTATTGCCAGTGATTTTTTAACATTTCTTCATGTGTCTTTTGGCCATCTGAATATCTTTCTCTGTGATAATTTTTTCCATGTCTTTTGCCCACTTTTAAATTGTGTTGTGAGGTGTTGGGTTGGTTTTTGTTTTGTTTTGTTTTGTTTTTTGTGTGGAGGCCCTGTAGGATTCTGTAAACATATTATATGAGACCCTTGTCTGAAATGGTATTGCCAAATGTTTTTCCCTAGTCAGTAGGTATTGAAAAAAGTTCTTGATGTGCTCAGGGATTTAATCTCTAGAAGATTCCATTCATCAATTTTATCCTCTCCAGATTATGCATTTCCGGTTGTATTTGGCAGTCTTTTTATATAATAGACTCGGTTGTCAAAGCTCTCTCTGAGTTTGTCTCTGATGAACTTTATGTTTTGGGCTTTACTCCCAGCTCTCTGATCCACCTTAAGTTAATAAAAAAAGAACAAAAAAAAAAACCCCAAAACCTACAAAACTTTTCTGAAAGAGGCAATAAAAGGCCTCAATAAATGAAAAAAATGTGCCCTGTTCTTGGATAGGAAGACTCAATATTGTGAAAATGACAATCCTACTAAAAAGCAATGTTCATGTTCAATGCAATCTCAATACAGATACCAAATTCATTTTTTTCAAGGAGATTGAAAGGGAAATTGTCAAGTTTATTTGGAGAAGAAAGAGACTCCGAATAAGCAAAGCACTTTTGAAAAACAAAAATGAAGTGGGAGACATAACACTCCCTGACCTCAAAACCTACTACACAGCAGTAGTTACCCAAACAGGATGGTATTGGTACAACAACAGGCACATAGTCCAATGGAACAGAATCCAAAACCCAAAAAAGGACCTATCTATCTTGGTCAACTGATATGTGACAAGGAAATAAAACCAATCAAATGAGGAAATGACAATACCTTCAACAAATGTTGCTGGCAAAACTGGACTGCTACCTGCAGTAAACTGAAACACGATCCACATCTCTCATAGACAAAATCAACTCATGTTTGTATTTTTCCACTTTAAAGATTTATTTTCCTCTTTGTGATTGATATTTAGGGATTGTGACATCTTGAATATTTTCCTAATATTTTTACTCTCTGTAAAAAATAATACAGTGTGAAGAGGGCTGAATCTGACTTCTTCTAATTCAACAATGGTGAACTGTCCCCATCAACAACATTCACAGACCAAAAAAAAAAAAAAAGAAATAAAAATTGCTTAAAAGTCAGACATGGACTTCCACATTGCTGCTCCTACTTCTAATATTTCAAATACCAATTATACTTTTTTACTGGGTCCAAAATCCATTGCCATGACCACACAGATATTCTAGAATAATATTCAGTTCTCTTATTAGAGAAGTTAACAAGTTACAATTCACGTTGGCAGCAGGATAGAATTCTTCAGTGCAGAAAGTTTCCATCCTCAGTTCAAACACATTCTCAAATGTGCTTACAGGCGCTTTGGCTTTAACTTCATGGCTTAGGTTAGTTACAAAGTTCCATTGTTGTTGAATATTTGTAATCAGAACTGACCTATAACTGACCCTCCAGTGGGTTATCAGAGGCAATTTGATCACATGGGAGAAGATTGTCAATCTTTCTGCCATGGAAGATCTGGGGGATTCGAGCTATATTCCTTTGGGATTGCAGTGCAGCTTCTTACCACTACTGCACCAGTGCTCCCTAAATCTCCATTGTTGTTGTGGACTTTGAAGTCAGAACTGACCCATACATAGTAGACTTCTGGTGAGTTTTCAGAGGCTGTTAATCAAATAGGAGGAGATTTCCCAGAGTGCTTTTAGTTTTCTTGTTTTTCATTCCTCATGCTTCTGCCATTACCAGTGTTCAACTTAGAAATGGCAGATTAAGGGGAGCTCTGGTGGCCTAGTGGCAAGGAGCTGCAACTACAATCCCAGAGGCACACGGTTCGAATCCACCAGATGCTCTGCAGGGAAAAGGAGGGACAATTCCTCCTCTACCAGTCAGATATGATTCGACGGTACACTCACAAAAAAAAAAGAAAGAAAGAAAGAAAAAGAAATGGCAGATTAGTCATCCTCTGTGGCATTCTGTTCTATACTGAATAAAATATAATAGGAGAAAAAGATTAGCACTTGGCACGATCTGGCAATGTTATCCTGAGGGTGAAGGGACAGGAGTCCCTTAGAGAGCTAATCTCAGAATAGTATATATTTTAAAATAATAATCAGACAGATCTTGTATTACAAGGATTAATCTTATAGCGTAGCATAATAACTTATTATTTTATTATCCTAAATGAGTATCTCTCTACTCTTCATCCTTGAGCTATTTCATTAAATCCCAATACTAGTTTTTTGTCATTTACATCTGCTTGTCCCATATCTTGTAAGTACTATTGGTAGAATTCCCTTGTCATTCATGAAGACACTAAAGCTAAGTTAGGTTGTCTTAATATCATAAAACTTATAACCCAGAAAGTCTATCTCCAGAAACCATTCTGCTGTAGTGTTTCTGAGATATGAAGAAGCTTTTTGGGGGTAAAAAGAATCTTGTGTACATAAGTATAGAAGTTAAGAAGCTTTTTGGTGTCAAAAGCTCATGCACATAAGTATAAAGACATCTTCTAACTTCTTGAATAGAATTTACTGACTACATTTTAAGTAAGATTAGCTTTCTAATGGAATAATATTTTTGATGTGCCTTCCCTTGACAAATGGTAGGAGAATCGTAGCTGATTGCTCTTAAAAAAATAACAATGACTGCATTGAGAGATAGCAGCTGGACTGCTGGAAGGGAGTCAACAGAGGCCTTAAATTACCCAATATGAAGCAACAGAACTGACCTCTTGACCCAGTCCCTGAGAAAACAATTGAGAGCAACAAATGATGCCCTCACACTCATAAAACCAGAAATCTTATAAAATAAGTCATTATGCTGCCATAGTCTCTTTGGACACAAAATTTACCTTTGTGCACCTACTATTATTCTAATAAGAACAGAGTAAGGAGATCTGAGAGAGATCATTTCATCTCTGCTACAGTATAAGGAAGTAAAATTCAATGATCTCTGAAATATCTCTTGTCATGTTGTTAGTCTAAACATAAGTTGTTATTGCAATAATCTAGTTACAGAATATCACTATTCTCTTTGTTTATGTAACACATAAATGTGACCTACACTGAAGTTAATCTTGATATTTAAACAATAGTGAAATTCTTTAAGACAGGGCTCTTCTAATTGGTTCTGTAGCAGAAAGTTTTGGTGAATAAATTCTCTGAAGACAAAAAGGAACTCTGAGATCTATATTCAGAAGACAAATACATCACCTCATGAAAATGTTAATGGGAAGCATTAATTGGAAGCAGAGGTCAGATTGGTAGTTCCCTTTAGATCACTGGAGCTGCAGTGGGCTCACGGGTAGACAAGAGTATATCTTTCTGTGGTAATAAATTGATGATGCTGGGTAAGGAATATTTTAAGCTCCTTAAAAACCCTCATCCTCTTATTTCCCTTTTCTGATCTTTTTGTCTCTGCTTCTAGCTCCTACTTTTTCACTCTCTGACTCTATTCATTTTAGCAGCATATTCCCTCAATCCTGAGCCACATTTTGGAATAATCAAAACAGATCAATGACAAGAAGAAAAAAGACCCAGATCAGGAAAAAGGCCAATTTTAAAGGAAGTGTTAATGAGAACCTAACCAAATATGTTAACCCTGGAATTAGTTTCAACTCATAGCAACCCTACAAAACAGAGTAACCTATAGGATTATGACAATTAATCAGTGTGTAACATCCCCAATGATCACAAGCATTAAGAAGAATGTATCATTTTCTAGGTACTTTTCTAAGAATTTCATACTTATTGAGCCACTATATTATCCAACAGCTTGTGCTTTGTGTTGGAGAATAGTGTTGAATTTCCCATGGAATTCCAAAAGAACAATCAGATATATCTTGGAAAAAAGCAGCTAGAATTCTCCCTGGAGACAAAGATGGCAAAGCTTACTCTCTCATACTGTGGACATGTTATTAGGAGAAGTTATTCCATCATACTTGGAAATGTGGAAGATCAGTAAAAGAGAAGAAGATTCTCAATGAGATAGATTGACACAGTGACTGCAGCAATAGGCTCCAGTATGTCAGAGATAGTGAAGATGGCACAGGATAGGACAGGGCTCACATCTGTTATTTATAGGGTCCCTATGAGTCACATTCTTGGTTGATGGTATCAAACAACAACATCTTGTGAAAAAAGAGGAAACTCTTATAGATTGAATTTAGCCCTTCAAAAGTGACATTGAATTTCAATCCCTGAATGTGATCGTTTTTAAGACATTACCAGTTAACAGTGACTGATTGGTAAAGAGCTGTGCTACTAATTTGAATGTATGTGGTTAAATCCATCATCTACTTTGTGGGAGAAAGATGGGTAACCTCCTCCCACTCAATATACTGTCTCTGAAAATCCACTGGAGGGTTAACTATGAGTTTGTTCAGGCTCAATGCTATATAACACAACAACAACAATGAGTCAACAGAACATTTAAGTTACTTGAATAGAATGGATCCTTGTCCTTCATGATTGATGTTTTTACCAAAGGGAAGATATGTAGAGACAACACAGATAAAGGAAGCACACTACTTGATAAAACAATTCCAAGTCAAGGGAATATATGGGTCTATCAGAAGCTGGGAGTGAGGCACACAGTTGATTGTCCTGCAAATCCTCAGAAGAAAGCACCACGGCAGACTACCTATTGTCAGACTTCTGGCATCCAGAATTGGGAGACAATAAATTTCTGTTCTAAACAATAACAACAACAAAAGCCATTCTAATTGTGATACTTGTTCTATCAGCCTCAGGGAACTAATTAAATAATTCTCCTTACTTTGACGACACATTTAGCAAATAGTGTTATTGTAACTTGGATTCCAGTAGTCTGAGTCCCTGTAATGTTAGATTGTGACAAGTGAAAAAAATCTATTGGTAGAATGAACTGAACTAGTTATTTTGAAGTCAGTGACTGTGAAAGCTACAATTCAAGAACTACAATACACATTCATTTAAATACACATTGAATACTTTCCCAGGCCCCAGAAACATCATATTGGAGAGTCTGGCTTCAATATGGATTGCTGGTTTTGTAAAAGAGCTAAGATGTCTGCTTGTCATTTCTGGAAATTTTATATTCTCTTAAAAATTTGGGTTTTCTTTGTTTTCTTAAACTCTTCCTCTTAGGCATTCTGGATTCCTCATATTCCTCTTCTTTATCATCTCTGGCTCTCCTTGTCACAGCTTCATCTTTTTACTACCTCGTAAACACAATTTCTCTTGTGATCAGAAAGTAGAGCTTCTATAAATCCTTTCATAATCCAAAATGGCATAAAGTGAAGAAGTAATTACCATTAATTTATAAGGGACAATTTTCTAAGAGTTCCAGGCCCCAAATATAATCCATTAAATCCTATCTGACACATAGAATCTAATTAAATCAAATTCAGGAGAACAAAATTTTGACTTTGAGTCTATCCCACCTGAATTTAAAAATCACCTCAGAAACAAGTGTGAGGCCTCTAACTCTACTGAATAAAGACAAGATGAGCTTTGGGAGGATATCAAGAATATCATTAAAGAAGAATGCGAGAGGTCATTTCAAAGAGAGGGGAGGAAGAAAAGACTGAGACTGAAATCAATAGAGATGCTGAATATTGCCACTAGAGTGTCAAAAAGCCAAAGCAAAGGGAAGGAATCAGGAAGCTAAGGAGCTAACCAAGATGTCAAAGGGCAGTTCCAGAGGAAAAAGTGAAGTGTTGTAATAAAATATGCAAAGAGCTGGGGTAGGAAAACCTTTTGGTTTAGTCTTTTTAAACTTAACTCAGCATTTCTTAAGCTAAAAGAACTGAAGAATTAGTTTAAGTTGTAATACTTAAGGATGCTTTTGGGAGAGTATTGAATGATCTAGGAAGTATTAAAAGAAGAGAGGAGGAGTACACAGAGTTATTATACCAAAAAGAACTGTCTGACATAAAAGAATTTCATGAAACAACATATGATCAAGAGGTAATGGTGATGAAGGAGAATGTTCAAGCTGCTCAAAAGGATTTGGCATAAAATAAGGCCCAGGAATTGATAAGACACAAATTGACATATTTCAACAGATAAATGCTGCCTGGGACATGTTCACCAAGTTGTGCCAAAAAACATGGAGGACAACTATCTAGCCAACTGACAGGAATATAGATCCATGTTTGTTCCCATTCCAGAAAAGAGTGAACCAACAGAGCATAGAAAATATCAAACAATAGCGCTGATACCAAACGCAAGCAAAATCCTGCTGAAGATTATCCAAAAACAACTGAAACAGTACATTAACAGAGAATTATCAGAAATATGTTGTTGTTGTTATTTGCCGTTGAGTCACTTGTGACTCATAGTAACTCTATGTACAACAGCTCTAAACTCTGCTCTGTCCTGTGCCAATCTCATTGCCTCCAACACACTCATCCTGATTGCCCCAGTCACCGAATCAATTCATCTCCCAGAGGGCCTTCCCCTCCTGAGCCTGCCCTCCACCCTCCCAAGCATGATGTCCCTCTCCAAGAACCAGTTTCTCCTTACAACATGACCAAATATGTCAGACGAAGCCTCAGAATCCTTGCCTCCAAGGAGCAGCCCGTTTTAACCCTCTCCAGGGTGAATCTGTTTGTTTTCTTAGCAGTCCATGGAACCTTCAGCACTTTTCTCCAACACCAAACTCAAAAGCATCCATTCTCCTTCTATCCTCCTTGGACATTGTCCAGCTTTTTGATGCATAACAAGGGATTGCAAAGACCAGGGCCTATACCAGATGCACCTTTGTCTCCAAAGACACACCGTTGCTCTTGAGTACTTTAGAGAGGTCCCTAACAGCAGACTTTCCCATGGCAATACGTCTTTTAATTTCCTCGCTACTGGTGCCAAGAGTGTCAATTGTGGAGCCAAGTAAACTAAAGCTGTGAACAATCTCAATCTCTTCACCATCCATCCTGATGCTGCCAATTGGTCCAGTGGTGAGAATCTTTGTCTTGACATTGAGCCTTAATCCATACTGAAGGCTGCAGTTCCTGACCCTCAGCAGCAAGCGCTTCAGGTCCTCCTCAGTTTCAGCAAGCAGGGTTGTGTCATCTGCATAACGCAGATTGTTTAGAATATAAACTGGGTTTAGAAGATGATATGGTATCAGAGACATTATCACCAATGCCAGATGGATCTTGGCTGAAAGCAAAGAATGCCAGAGGAATGTTTATCTGTGTTTCATTGATTATTCAAAGGTATTTGACAGTGTGGATCACAACAAATTGTGGTTAATCTTGAGAAGAATAGGAATCCAAGATCACCTGATTGTGTTCATGTGAAACCTATGCTTGCACCAGGGGCAGTCATCAGAACAGCAAGAAAAGACTGACTAGTTCAAAATCAAAGTAGGTGTACAGGTGTACATCCGAGATGCATTCTATATGTTTTCAATCTATATTCAAAACAGATCATTCAGGAGGGTGGATTTTATGAGGAGGAATGGGGCATCAGGATTGGAGGAAGACTCATCAGCAACCTACGTTATGCAGACGATACAACCTTATTGGCTGAAACTGAGGAGGACCTGAGGTATTTGCTATAGAAGGTGAAGGATTAAAGTCTTAAATATGGATTGAAGCTCAACATCATGATGACAAATATTCTCACCAATTGGCATCATGATAGATGAGAAGAGATTGAGATTATTAACAAGTTCAGTTTGCTTTGACTCCACAGTCAACACTCTTGGCACCTGAAGTCAGAAATTAAAGCGTGAATTGTATTGGAAAAATTTTTCAGGGATATCTCTAGGGTACTGAGGTGGAACAATGCCAGACGGAGACTAAGGTGTGCCTGATTCAAGCCATGGTCTTCATAATTATTTTCTATACTTTCAGAGAGCTGGAAAATGAATCAAGATGACAGAAGAAGATTCAATGCCTTTGAATTGTGGTGCTGGAGAAGAGTCTTGAAAATACCATGGACTGCCTTGAGAACAAACAGGTCTGTCCTTTAGAGGGTGAAAACAAGCTACTTCTTGGAGGCAAGGATTTTGATGCTCGGTGTCACACATTTTGGCATGTTGCCAACAGGGACTGTCCTTTGAAAAGGAAATCATGCTTGAAAGGATGGAGGGTCAGTACAGGACAAGGAGGCCCTGGGTAAGATGGTTTAACTCAGTGACTGGGGCCATGGTAGTAGGTGTGTAGGAGACTGTGATATTGGCTCAGGCAAGGGCATGATTCAGGGCTATTGGACATAGGGTTGATTTGAGTCACAGGTGACTTGATGATGCACAACAACAACAACAACAACAAGAATATGCACAGAATAGGTGTGATGAAGCTTTACCATCCTTGTCTCCAAAGAGTACCCTGCCTGCACTTTATCCAAGACATATTTGTTCTCTTGGTTGTTGTTGTTGTTGTTGATTGTCTTTGAGCTGACTCTATGAATAAAGGGCCTGAAGCCCCTCTGCAGCTATCGACATTAATCATTGTGCATAGAGTTTCTGACAGCATGTTGTTTAGGAAGTGAATACTACTCCTGCTTCCAAAACCTGTCATATTATGTTATTGTTGTTATGTGCCATTGAGTCCACTGAGATGTATAAGCGACCCCATGTACAGCAGCTCTGAACTCCTCCCTGTCCTGAGCCAGTCTCACTAATTCTGACACACCAACCTCACTTCCCCAGTTACTGTATCAACTCATCTCATCTGAGGTCTTCTTCTCCTGTGTTATCTGTCTACCCTTCTAAGCATGATGTTCTTCTCCAAGGACTGACCTTTCTTGGCCACATGCCCAAAGTAAGTGAGATGGAGCTTCAAAATCCTAGCCTCCAAAGAGAGACCTGGTTTCACCCTCTGTAAGATAGACCTATTTGTTTTCTTGTCAGTCCATGGTATGTTCAAGACTCCTCTCAAGCATTACAACTCAAAGGCAATCTATTCTTCTTTTGTCATCCTAAGTCATTGTCCAATTCTCTGAAGGATAACAAGCAATTAAGAAGACTATGGCCTGGATTAGGCTCATCTTTGTATGTAGAGGACATCGTTGCTCTTCAGCTCTCTGGAGAGGTCCATGACATCAGATTTTCCCAGTGGAATTCATCTTTTTATTTCCTGTCTGTTGGTATAAAGAGTGTTGATTGTGGATCCAAGCAAGCTGTAATTGCTAAGAACCTCAATCTCTTCTCTATCTGTTATGGTGCTGCCAATTGAACCAGTGGTGAGAATCTTTGTCTTCTTGATGTTGAGCTTCAATCCATATTGAAAACAACAGTCTTTGACCTTTTGCAGCACGTGCTTCAGGTCTTCTTCAGTTTCAGCAAGCAAGGTTGTGTCTTCTGCATATTGTAGGTTGTTAATGAGTCTTCCTCAAATCTTGATGCTACATTTCTCCTCATAAAGTCATGCTTCCCAAATGGTCTTTTCTGCATACAGATTGAAAAGGTATGGGGACAGAATGAATCCCTGACAGACATTTTCCTGATTTTGAACCACGCAATGTTTCCTTGCTTTGTTCTGAGGACTGTTTCTCGGTCCAAGTATAGGTTTCATATATGCACAATCAGGTGATCTGTGATTCCCATTTTCCTCAAGGTTAGCCACAATTTACTGACATCCACACCGTCAAATGCCTTTGCATAGTCAATGAAACACAGATAGACGTTCTTCTAGTACTTTCTGCTCTGCCAAGATCCATTTGACGCTGGCAATAATATCCCTAGTGCCTCAACCTCTTCTAAACCCAGCTTGTATTTTTGATAGTTCTCTGTCAATGTACTGTCCCAGTTATTCCTGGATAATCTTCAGCAGAATTTTGGTAGTGTGTGGTGTTAGTGATACTGTTCGATAATATTTCTACATTTTTTGGGTCACCATTTTTTTGGAATGGAAATAAATATGGATTCTTCCAGTCAGTTGGCCAAGTAGTTGTCCTCCAGCTTTCTTAGCACCACTTGGTGAGAACATGCAGGACAGTGTCTGTTTGCTGAAATATGTCAGTTGGTATTCCATCAATTCCTGAGAATAGTCAGTGCTCTTCTCCGGCACCACAACTCATAGACATTGATTCTTTTGCTAAGATGCATAACAAGTAATTGAAAAGATGCATCAGATGCATTTTAGTCTTTAAATTAACATTGCTTCAAAAGGTCCTTTACAGCAGATTTCCCCAATGCCATTTGTCTTTTGATATTTTTGCTAAGGATGTTGATTGTGAACCCAAGCAAGGTGAAATCGTTGACAATGTCACACTTCTCTGCATCAATCTTGATGTTGCCTATAGGCCCAATGGTGAGGGTTGTTTGTTTGTTTTTTGTTGTTGTTGTTGTTCTTTTTTACGTTGAGATATAATCTATATTGAACTATTTAGTCTTTTAATTCATGCAACAAATGTTTCAATTCCTCTTCACTTTCAGCAAGCAAGGCAGTGTTATCTGCATAAAGCAGCTTATTGTTGAGTCTCCCTCCAATCCTGATACCCTTCTTTCCTTCATAGAAGTTGATAACTATTAAAAGCAACAGCTATAACAGAATTCATTTGCAAGAATTTGGAATTAATTCATAGCTGACTTTCATTGTATTTCCTTTCAATGTATTTTTCCAGTTTGTTAATGGCATGGGAAGAGACTCATGTTCCTTTTATAGTAATTGGTGAATTTGAACCACCAGAGTCATGGCCTTTTGGTTAGCAGCACAACTCCCAACAGACAGTGCCACCACAGCCTTTATAATATATTGGACAATGTAGTTTGCTGGAAAGGAGCTTGATGGTATCAGTCTCAAGGCTCAAGTGCCTGAGGCCATTTTAACTAATCACTGGGAAAACACACACACACAACAAACCAAATCTTAGTTTTTCCTTTTGCCTTTATCTTTGCTTTCTGTCCTTGTTTATTTATTTTGTAAAATCAGGAACATTTTAGGGGTTTATTTCAATTAGTAAAGAGAAGTTCTAATGGAGGTCTTCATAAAAGGGAAGTGATGTAAAGCAAACTTTTGGAAAGTGAGGGATAGCTGTTTCCACTTGTTTCCAAAGCAATGTCCCCTGAGGCTGGTTCAATGTTTTGTTCTTTCTCTAGAGGTCAAAGTCCACTTGGCTCAGAGGCTGTGGCTGGTGACAGGTAAATGGATCCTGCCTCCCTTTGAAAAGTGTCTATTGAAGGTTTTCTTCAGGGGATGCCTAGTTACATCAAAGTTGACCTGATTTGCTCAATGAGGTTCTGCAGTCAACGTTTGGGGAAAGGAGATTTGGACCTTTATTATATTCATCATTGTGGCCTGGCTCAAGTTAAAATCCTAACTGATTCCAGGCTTTCTGGTGTACTGATGAGGACATTTAGGAAAAAGGCGAAATATGCAAATCTTACTTGGAATTGTGGTGACTTGCTTGGGCCTTGGCCACTGTCACTAAAACAAGAGGTAGTTTTGAGTTGTTTTATTTATTTATTTAGTCCACCTGAATCCTGAATGTTTTTAATTACAGGGTGATGGTGATGGACAGGAAAGGGAGCAACTGTAAATGTTACATTTGGTACTCTCTTAGTACACACAAGTAAGTTTCTTAGTATTTAAATTCCATGCAGGGAACAGTCTTTATGATGCATGGGAGTGATGGGAAGAGAAGTCTTCTATACTTGGGGGAAATCTATTCTTCTATTTGAAACACTATTAGAAATCAACATCAAAATTTCTCTTTTTAATGGTATCTCCAGGGAATTATGACAAGTGCCAAGGGCATAGCATCCTTTCATAAGTGATTATTTGGGTGGTTGCACTGGTTGAATTGTTCCTTTCCATGTACTTCTAGGGATATATTCAAGGGATACATAAATTGCATGGTGACTTCCATTCACTTGAAAAATTGTATTTGTTTGTCACACTGTGACAAGCGTGGTGGACTGTAGAAGGCCCTTGACTAGAATGTCTACCTTAGTTGTTGTAGGTGCCACCAAGTTGAGTACAAGTCATAGTAATTCTAAGAACAACAAATCTGAAACTTGCCCTATCCTGTCATTGTCACGGCCTCTGCCATTCTCAAGCTCATTGTTGTAGTCACTATGTCCATTCTTCCATTGTCCCTGGCTGCTGGGAATTATGAATAGTGCCTCTGTCACTTTCCCTCTAAAATGTGTTCCAGATTGGATGGTAAACTAAGTGGTTATTTTGTTTTGAGGGAACCCAGAACATATATAATTCAATGAGCATCCACTGTGGTGGAGTGGAAAAAATTAGAAGTAAAATTAAAAACAAAAGAAAACAAAACAGAAACGTCTTCTAAAAACTTAATCTGGCATGAGTGATAGCACAAGTAGTAGAATATCTCCTTAAGTCTCACTTTCCTCACTCATGGACTAGAAATAATAACATCACCATTGAGTTTTTGTTAGATTTCACAGGGTCAGCATACCTGTGGAAACACTAGAGTGTGCATGAAACTCAACAGGGAGTCTCTAAATCTGTTTAATGACCAAGAATTTTTACCTGAGGTAAAGGTAGGGCTAGATTGTACCTAGCTGCAGTTTAAATTAATTTTTGTGATGGAAATAGAATTGAGAGAATTAAGAGAAAGAAAAGAGCTGGAAGGCAAGAAGGAAATGAATTAGAAGTAATTCTGGTGCAAGACACAGGGATGGTGATTTTTAAACATAGCATGAAAATTATTTCCACTCAGGGCTATGGAATAATTGCACACAGATTCTCCAGGATGTGTTTGAGGTTTCTCCACACATTTCATGACTCGAGGCTTGTGATATTTGCCTGTACTCCAGCCATATTCTCAATGTTCTTTTGAAGCAGCCTTAGCTTCCTCTGGAAAACATGGAATTTTTGTGGAAAGGCTTGTGGGTATTTTAGGGCTTAAGTAGTTTCCAAAACTAGAAGCACATTAATAAAAAAGAAAGGTAGAAAAAAAAAGCTGACCCTGGCACAACTATTTTCAGACAATTTTCAAGATTGCAGTAGATTGAATGAGTTAAGGAGTCCCCATAGCAGAGAGGTAAAGAGCTAGGTTGCTAATGGAAAGGTTGACAGTTTAAATTCTCCAGAGCTCATCAGGAGAAATATATGTTAAGCTGCTTCTGCAAAGGTAACGGCATTAGAAAGTCTATGAGTCAGATATGCTTGGACCCACAACATTGCTGTGAGTCAGAATGGACTTGATGGCACAACAAACAGGTTTTAACCAAGTTAAATGTACAATATATCTTCAGGATTTAAATGTTCAACATGTCCAGATTCTCCTTTCTTCTTTCTCTGTGATGCATTTACATTTTCATCAGACATAATGATCAGATAATTGGAGGATATTTAACCTGTTTTGGCTTAATAATACTCAATATTTATACAAGCCACCGTCATTACATCAATTCTCACTCTATGGTTTTTCCTCAAGTTTCCAATATTTACAGGAGGAAACTGCTCATCTTTTGTCCATGGAATGGCTGGTGGATTCAAACTAACTTTTTGATTAACAGGAGAGTGTGTTGGCCATTAAGCCGTCAGGTCTTCTTAACATCAATGTAGTATATGGTTACAATAGAAAAGAATATGCATATTTCCTCCATTCAAATACAACCACTGTCAAAGCTTTGACATATTTTTTTCTCAAAACTTAAATATCATTCACTAAATGTTAGAATTCATTCCCAAGTTTCGAAATGTCATCTTTTGTGTATCAATTCTTTTCTGCATCTTAGAAATTTTATGTCAACATCATGAAAGAGAAATAACAGAGTAAAGCAGTGTATTTTTTTAAATTCCTTGTGCATACTGAAAACACTGAGGTGCTCTAAAAATATTGCTACCAATTCAGAATAAATGTTATAATTTTTAAATTACTTAAATATTTTATATTTACTTAAGAACTTAGAATTACAACTGTATTTTCTATTAATAATATACAGTACACATGCGAAAGGAGCAGATGCAGAATGGAGGTGGGCAAGTATGACTTCTACCCACTTTATAAAGGGGAACTGTCCACAGCAATAATATCCATAGCAGCTTTGTCAGACATGCCAATCCCCAGGCACCCCACCCCATGCTCCTGCACCTCTTTCTACCAGTCATTTGGACTCAATATTCATTGTTGAATCTCAGACTTTATTCATGGTTGTGGTACTGAAAGTGGAGTTTACTTCAGGAATAAGTTGAGGAGTAGAGGAGGCAAAGAATATCATCCAATGCAAGGCCAGGTTTAGTCCAGCAGTCCCAAGGCAGATTAACAGCTAAACACAATTCCTCAATTAGTGAAAGTCCTGGATTCAGTTCAACAGTACAAATTCAGGAAGCCTCTGGTTTCCTTAATCATACAGCAAGATTTACCTCAGAGCAGTTACAAGTCAGCTTTTCTGTCAATCATCTAGCAAACAAAATTTTTAACTGTGGTGTTTATCTCAGGGTTCCTCTGGTTACACCTTGCCACAGTCTCTTCAGAGTAGTGCCACAGTCTCTCTTCTTTCTGGCACTGTCACCAGGGTTTCTCTACATGGTGTAGAAAGCACTCTGTCTCTTATATTGGTCCCATAGTTGTTGATGATTTGAAAGACCATTTGTCTGAAGTTAAGGTAGCTGGAGACCGGAAGGTGCCAGTCTATGTGTTTCCTACTGCCAAAGGGGCCCTTTAGAGTAGTGAGAGAAGATCTTCACCCTGAAACCCACAGCGTCCCTTTTCAGCAGGAAGTAGCTAAGAGAATACGCCATCCCCTTTTCCTTATGACTCAGGGTGAAGTCTCTCTCAGGGAGGAGTGATAGGGAATGGCAAAGGACACACTGACAAAGAAGATTAATCAGAACTGGCTTTGACAAGCACTGTGGCATTTGGACAAGAACAAACTGGGAGGAGGGTAGAGAGAATAGTGCAACAATGAATGAATGGAAACCCAAAATCTCTGTAAATGTTTATGAAAATTAATAAAATATAATTATAGAAAAAAAAGAAGAAAAATAAGAGAAAAGTATATGTAGCACAGTATATGTAAACCTATGTGAAATAGTAAAGACTCTCTGGTGGCATAAAGCTTTAAAAAAAAAAAAAAAACCAGAAGGCGCCAATGTAATGACTAGAAAGCCAACTTTTAAACTAACACCACAACATATCTGCTTGTTCATGATATATTATTAATTATAAAATATCGTAATTATTTAAGTAAATAGAAAATGTTTAAATAATTAAAAATATTTTGCTTCTGTTAATTGTAAACAAACATATCTCTTGGAAAAGGTGCAGTCAGAGTGCTCCTTGGAGGCAAAGATGATAAAGATTCACCTCACACACTTTGGACATGTTGCTAGAAGAGGCTACTCATTGGAGAGTCATTATGCTGGAAAGGTGGAGGGACTGTGAAAGAGAGGTAGATCCTTGACCAGGTGGATTAACATAATGACTACAGAAATGGGCTCAAGTGTGCAGGAGATTGTGAGGATGGCACAGGACAAGACAAGTTCAGATCTGTTGTTTATATGATTAATATTAGTCATACTCAACTCAATGGAATCTAAAATAACAATAATATGGTAAACGTTGTGCAAGTATAATCCTCGCAATCAATGTTTGCATCACACATCGATAAAATGCTGATGATTTCAAGGCCAGGCTACTGCAAAAGTTAATCTTGCTTTTTCTATACCAAAATTCTGTGCTTTAAATTGACGGTTACTCTTGTGATTTCTCATGACTTGATGTTTTTCTGTCAGCTTTGATGCTACCTTTTCTCACTCATAATCCTACTTAGATTGTTTTAAAATCACATAATAGTGGGTAGGTAGAAATTCCCTTTTTTTACAGTCTAACCAGTCTCAGGTGTATTAAACATCTGGTGTTTGCAACTTATTTTGATACACTTTTTTGGAAAAAATGTTTCCGTTTTAAAAAGAATGTGTTTTTTGTTTCTTTATGTTGTTTTTGATAAGACTAAAGATTGGACAGAAATTTTGGAGTGGATTTCTTTATTAGCTGCTCAGATCTGTGGTCACGTCAGGACTCTTTGGATTGAAAATGTAGGCCCAAGAAAGACAGTTTTGGTCTTTGCAGCTTTTGTAAAACTTGTCATGGACTGGGAGAAACTCCACCTGCATAAATAATAGGTCTTTGAATTGTTTATTTTTTCTGATGAAGAAAAGAAATAGTTGGCCAATGTAGAAAAATCCCTTAATCAAGATCATGACTCAGACCATTGTGCCCAAGAAAAACTATTCAACGCTATACCCCACATTAAGACTTAGTCACGCATAAAGCAACTACCAACTAATTTTTTTCTGTGGAAAATGGAACTGTTAAATACCTACTCAGCTGCTGAATGGACAAACAATACTACTTTTTAGTTCAGACAAAATTTTTTTTTTAAAATAATCTCGATGCTAGGATTTATTCTAGGCTTCTAATAGCTTCAATTGTAGTTTAACCAAAATTTTAGGCTTATCTTGACTTCCTGGTTTCAAGTCTTTCTGATCAGATAGTTTCTAGAACTTTCTTTCTGATCAACTCTTTTCTACCTCTCCAACCACTTTGTTTTTATTTGGAATGCATTTAGTTAGTCAACATTTTTCTGAAATGTTCTACTTTCATATATCTGTTACTTCATACATACAATCTACTACAGATAGTCTATATTCTAATGATATAAAATAAATCCGTGATGTTGTGCTAAAACTACTGATACAGGTAAAAATGAATTTTAATTCTGAGACACAAAAAATTATTTTCATAGAATAAATTTACCTATCATTCCTTAGTATCAAGACCTCTTAAATCTTCTCATTCTTAACTTGTAGAGCTTTGCTTTATTTATATGTATTTGGATATATTTGTTGTTATTGTTGTTATATGTTGTCGAGTCATTTGTGACTCATAGCAACCCTATGTACAAGAACCTAAACCCTGCTCTATCCTGTGCCAACCTCACTGTCTCCAACACACCCCATTCCCACTACCCCAATCACTGAATCGATCCATCTCATCGAGTATCTTCCTCTCTTGCACTGTCCCTCTATTCTTGTAAACATGATGCCCCTTTCCAAGCACTAGTCCTTCCTTGTAACATGCCCAAATTTTGTCAGACGAAACTTTAGAATCCTTGACTCCAAGGAGCAGCCTGGTTTCACCCTCTTTAGGACAAACCTGTTTGGTCTTCTAGCAGTCCATGGTATATTCAACACTCTTCTCTAGCACCACAGCTCAAAGCATCAATTCTCTTTCTCTCAATGCTAGTCAATGTCCAGCTCTCCGAAGCATAGCATGCAATTGCCAAGACTATAGCCCGAACCAGGTGCACTTTAGTCTCCATCCTGACATCGTTGTTCTTCAGAGCTCTGGAGAGGTCCCTGATAGCTGATTTTCCCAATGCGATTAATCTCTTGATTTCCTGGCTGCTGGTAACAAGAGTGTTGACTGTGGAGCCAAGCAAACTAAAACTGTTAACTATCTCAATCTCTTCACCAACTATACTGTTGGTACCAATTGGCCCAGTGGTGAGGATCTTTTTTTTCTTGATGTTGAGCTTCAATCCATATTGAAGGCTATAGTTCTTGACCCTCTGCAGCAAGTGCTTCAGGTCCTCCTCGGTTTTAGCAAGTAGGTTTGTGTAATCTGCATAACACAGGTTTCATTTTAAATACATATAGTTAGGATTAAGTCTAGGGCCTTAGTTTCATACTATATGCTTAGTAGGTGCTCAATAAATACTGTGAACAAAATGCTTACTATACCCTTTTAAATTATTAAGTGACCTTACAGTATTCTATTTTTCTTAGGAATCCTTTACTTCTCTCTTTTTTATTTCCACTGTATTTGGCATTCTGCCTGAGATTGTCAGTGTAGAGACGTTTCTTTTTCATCTCCCTTGTTGAATTAATGAAATACAAGACTTTATCTTTAATGATCTTAAAACCATATTTTAAAAAGAGGATAAGGAAGAAAAGAGAAAGTGTTAAGCATGCACTACCCTGTTTAATAATACATATTTCTGTTCTTTGGATAGTTTATTATTTAGAAAGTATGGACTCTAGTATCACTCCTATTGCGAACAGGAAAAGCATAGAGTGAACCATGATGATTAGTATGCAAAGGGCTGATTCTGGGATGTTCGCTATAGCTTGTCCTTTCAATGTGTCTTCTTTTGACATCTTCACCCTGGGTATCCTGGCAACAGAGTACTTCACAAAAACAAAAGTCCCATAGACACTGTTTGCGAATTCCACTGCAATAATAAAAAGCCTGTTTTAGTATTTGCCAAAGACAGTAATTTAGAAAATACCAAGACTGTAGCTAAATGTACTTGATTCAAAAGTGACAGATGCCAAAGAAAACCTCTAGTCCAGGACGGTGTCTAGGGGGTCACATCATTTTTCAGCTATTTGTAGGAAGACAGGAGAGCATAAAAAGAGATTTATGGGTTAAAACATAAAGTAAACCAACACAAATGTACTAGAATAAGACCTCCTTAAAAAAGGGCTTGTTTATATAACGTGGAACACATGTCTCCACACAAGCCAGAAACATATGTGTCTTTGCTGCCACTATAAACAAGCTCAGAACAGACCTGTCACAGCTGTACAGTGAGCCCGACACTCCCCAGTGTACCATTTGCTCTCTCGTAAAGTAGCAAGCTGGGTACTTGGGAGGCGTACTCACTGTTCCTCAGCCTTGGGGGATCCAATAATCTTAGAAATACATTTAGAAATTCTGATCCATTTAGTGCAGTGTTAATGCTGCCAATCCTCTCTGGGTCTTAACTGGTTAATTAATGTACCTCCTTTAGATCCTAGATATCATTATGCTTAGTCACTGGGCACAGTGAATAAGGGACTGGTGAATGTGACCAATTTCTTAAACCCACCTGGCTAATGTGTTTCTGACTTTTCCTACATATGTATCCCTTTTTGTGATCAAAAGCTTTCCCACAGTGTTGTGGAGACTGTGTGCTCTTCTTGAGACCAAGAGTTGGGAAATGTTATCCTTCTGTCAAGTCATCTTTTATGGATTCAATTCTAGATTCAGAGTGTAAATGTCGGTGCAGATTTTAGAGACTAAAAGTTTTAGCTCCTTGAAAAAAATTGGATACCGCATAAAGAGCCACAATTTGATGGTGTGTTTAGCCCAAGAACCCCTCCTGTTGCCACCCCCTCATCATTCTCTTTATCCAATTCACCCTGGTGCTGTCACTGACAGCTATAATCTGTCCTGTCTCCACCCCATGTCCCTTGCAAATGAGAGCAGAATGGAGCAAGATTGGGTCCGTGACCCAATGACTCAGTAGCAGCCTTCTCCTCTGGCAATTTGTAAATAGAGTCCAGTAGCAATGATCCCAAAACAGTTCTGCAAAATTTGCAAACTGAAGTTATTTACTCTTGGGAAATAAGTAGCAGTAGAATGAAAGCAGTAGAATGAAATGAAAATGTTACTCAGTAAAACTATATATGAACCTGGACAGAGCAAGCAAGAGAGTAGGGAGTGAAACAGATGAGGGTGAGAAGTAATCTCAGTTCTTGGTGGATCTATAGCTGTTAGTTTCAGTTCCTTCGAGAGTTCAACTCTACATATTACCCTTTCGTTCAATGTGATGTCGATACTCCAGATCTTACTAGGCTTCAGCCAGCTAATTTGAATTGATTTTGCTTATTAATAAAAAAAAACAACACAAACCCTTGACCAAGACAAATTAATCAAAACAACTCCAAGACTAGAATCCTCTTTTCTGACTCTGGGCCTGCTGCATGCCAGCTGGACTTCAGACTGCAAAGGAATAATCACTTTCCACAAGGCAGCCCTCTGTGTCCTGCTGGGACCAGAAGAGCACAGGCCAGAACTTATTCCCCGAATGGTTCTACCTTTAAGCACACTGCCTCAGATTATGCTTCAATTGGATAATCTACTGATACTCAGCATGCATCCTCACTCATGCTGGAAAAGAGATTGGTATTTGGCTTCCTCCGTGTGCCTATTTGAATGGCATGCTTTAAAGCTTGAAGACTTTGTTTCTGATTCATGCAAAATCTATATCAACGTTGGTTTGGAAAAGTTCCTACTTCAGAGTCCTCAGGTGATGAAGATCCTTTCCAGAGCTTCTTTGATATCATCAGAGGAAAAATCCCAGACAGGTCCTTACTTACTGCTCTATGATGCCAGCTCTTAGTATTCTTTTATTGTGTGCCATCAGTCTAAGAGTAAACTGATGTTCTGAGAGAGGCTTATTATTGGGGGCAGGAGGAAATAGGAGCAAAATTGGACTTCTGATCATGTAAATTATGTTTCTGTTGTTCCCACTGGGTTAGGCTCCTTCACTCCAGGACAGGACAGGCTGCATGCATTTGGCATAAGTAAAATTCATGTGATGTTTCAGGTTTGATCTTGGCATACAAGAGCTTCCTGCATAATTTATGGCGTAAGAATGGGCAGTCATAGATTGCTGGGCAGAATAAAAGACTTACATATATTTGTGAAGCAAAGAAGAGAATTAGCAGGATAAATTATACTTGAAAAGCTCCTTAACATTCCTATCTCCTTACTCATTAGGCCACCAGAACTCCCAGACCACTACATATAGGCATGTATTAACTCACACGAATGTTCACATATTTAGGCACACACCACATCAATGCAACAACTCCTTTGATAAAATAAAAATTAGGTAGAATAAAAGAGATTTCTTTAAAAATGGAATTAATTATAAGCCTGAAGACTTGATGATGGAATTTTGTTTGGTCAATGACTTATTTATTGCTTTTTTTTTTTCATGGACTGCTAAGAAAACAAACAGGTTCATCCTAGAGAGGGTTAAACCAGTCTGCTCCTTGGAGGCAAGGACTTTGAGGCTTCGTCTGACATACTTTGGACATGTTTTAAGAAGGGACCGGTCCTTGGAGAGGGATGTCATGCTTGGGAGAGTGGAGGGACAGCACAGAAGGGAAAAAGCCTCTATGAGATGGATTGATTCAGTGACTGGGGTAATCGGGGTGGGTGTGTCAGACAGTGAGATTGGCACAGGGCAGAGCAGGGTTTAAGACTGTTGTACAGAGGGTTGTTATGAGTGGCAAGTGACTCATAGCACATAACAACAACGGAAATGGTGACTATTTGGACTATGCTAGATGAAATATAAAGGCATCAAATGAGCTACATCTGTAGACAAAAGCTGTGGAGAAGAAGATCAATATCATTAGTCAGGACAACACAAGATATTTATTGTGGTAGAGGCCATTGTTCATATGTAATTTCAAATTCACAAGAGCCCAATATGACCTTCAGTACACCGCACCTGAAACCAGAAACCATCTAAAAAATGTGGAACATTTAACACTAATTATTGAAGGTCAGAAGAATGACACCAAAGAAACCATGCATCAAGACAGCAAAAGGTCAAAGACCAGAAAGAAAGACAAAGTAAATTAGATGTCAGAAGAACTCTGAAACTTGCTTTGGAAGATAGAGAAGCTGAAGGAGGAAAAAAACAAACAACAAAACAAAACCACCAGCACAACTACCAAAGACCCATAATGAAGTAAGAGAGCTGAAGAGAGGATAATTTCGAAGTGCAGCTTGAGAAAATGGAAAAGTATTGTAATGAAATTCTGTGTTCTGTTGATAACAAAAATTGATTCTCAAATGATCACAGACCTCAGACTGATCAATTTGATACTCTGAGATCCTTTTTTACCATTTTTGTGTATCTTCTGCTTGTGTCCTTCTACTCCACACACCTCTAGAATCTTTTTTGTTTTATTTTATATTGGTTTACTTACTAAGTTCATACACACTGTGTTTCACACTATTCTTCATTCACACTGTGTTTTATATAGTCATTCCCATGCATTATGTTTTATAAAGTTAATCACCATTGGACCTTGCCCCTTATTACCCTGTCTTTTCAGATCCCTACCAAATCCTTCCCATCTATTTTATCCCTTCCCTCCACTATCAAACTGTGCCAAAGAAGGAATGGGTGCAAGCCATGGTGTGAGGATGGGTGGGTAGGTGGGGTGAAACCACAGGGTTGAGCATATTTTAAAATGCTACAGTTCTTCCTTTTAGAACTCCTCTTGAACTGCTTGAAACTCCTTGTCCCAAACACAGAGAACTGGAAATGAAAGCTTCTTATATCCTTAACTTACCCTTTAAATATTTTTGATCAGTATTTTTATTTTTTAATTTAATTATTTTTTAATTAATATTTTAACAAAAGTTTACAGAAAACTTGGATTTCCATTCATCCACTGTTGCACATTTTACTCCCTATCCCCCACCCCCAGTTTACTTTTCTCTTTAAAAGGATTCTTTCATTGTTGCACAATTTCCTCCTTTCCCTCCTAACCTCTCAGTCCATTATGCTATACACCTCTTATTCTGAACTGTTGTCATGCTTATAATACCTAATCATATATTCCTTTCAGACAGTTCTTTCCCCCATCTGTTTAAATGTAGTGTTCATTATTTATCCCCTCTTTTCTTAGTTTCCTCCCAACCTACTTGTCAGTCCTGTTTTATAACAGCAGCATTAAGCAATATTTGTACTTTTGTGACTGAGATATTTCACTCAGCATAATGTTCTTCAGGGCCACCCATTTTGTATATTTTGAGTTCCATATTGTTCAGTGTTGTGTAGTATTCTATTGTGTGAATATATCACAACTTCTCTATCCATTCATTTGTTGATGGGCACTTGAGTTGCTTCCATCTATTTGCTATTGTGAACAACACAGCAATAAACATGACGGTGCACACATCTGTTTTGAGGGCAGTTATGATTTATTTAGGGTATATTCCCAGTACTTCAACTGCTGGGTCAAATGGTATTACTATTTCCAACTTTTTGAGAAAGCGCCATACTGCCTCCCATAGTGGTTGTACCATTTTACCCTCCCACCAGCAGTCAATAAGAATTCCAATTTCTCCACAACCTCATCAGCATTTGTTGTTTTGCTGCTCTGTTGAACGTAGCTATTGTTACTTGGGTGAGATGATATCTTATTGTTTTGATTTGCATCTTTCTTAGAGCTAGGGATTTTGAACATTTCTTCATGTGTTTGTTCATCATCCGAATGTCTTTGGTAAAGTGTCTGTTCATATCCTGTGTTCATGTTTCGATTAGGTTGTTTATCTTGTTGAAGTGCTAGAGTAATCTATAAATTCTATATATAAGTCCCTTATCAGACATGTCATGACCAAATATTTTTCCCCCGTCTGTGGCTTTTCTTTTTACCCTGTTGGAAAAGTTTTTGGATGTGCGATTTGATTCTTAAAAGGTCCCATTCATCTATTTTATTCTCTTCTGGTTGTCCTTGATCCACTTTGAGTTGGTTTTGTGTATGGTGTGAGGTGTGGGTCTTGCTTGAGTAGTCTTCAAATGGTTTTCCAGTATTGTCAATACCATTTGTTAAAAAGGCTGTCATTTCCTCACTTAACTGATGTCATCTCCTTGTCAAAAATCAGTTGACCATAGGTAGATGAGCTGATTTCTGGGTTCTCAATTCTAATCCATTGATCTATGTGTCTGTCATTGTATCTGTACCACACTGTTTGACCACCACAATTGTATAGTATCATCTGTACTTTTAGGAAATAACTTCCTTAACATAACATTCACATACTATACAATTCATCCATACAAAATATATTATTCAATGGTCTTTGCCAATGTCTTCAGAGAAGCTCAAACTTCTTACTTCATTGTCATTTGCTCTTGATCATATTCTACTTCCAGAAACATTTCAGTGTCAACCAGTTATTTTTTGGTACTATGACTGTGTATAGTCTCTCTATCTTCTTTTGATATTTTTGGAATTATTCAAGATTTCCCCCATAGTGTCTGTTGGTATTGCAACTCAAGGCTTGACATTATTTTTCAGCTGTCGCAGCTTGAGAAATGTTAGCTGGATTCTTCCCTTTTTATTTCCTAACTTCAGCTCTTTGCAAATCCCATTACCTAGACCAATAAGTTATTGTCCAAAGAGAGCAAGGGAACACTGCATTGCTTAAAATTGAGAAAGGTATATATTAGGGTTTAGAAGGGGTCGAAGTACTAGGGATATTGCAGCTAATGTGAGATGGATCTTAGCCGAAAGCAGGGAATACCAGAAGAATGTCTGTGTTTCATTGATTATGCAAAGGCGTTTGACTGTGTGGATCATAACAAACTGTGGCTGACTCTGAGAAGAATGCGAATCCCAGAACACTTGATCCTGCTAATGCAAAACTTATACTTGGACCAAGAGGCAGTCGTCAGAACAGAGCAAGGAAACTCTGCATGGTTCAAAATTGCGAAGGGTGTATGACAGAGATGTGTCCTATCTCCATACCTTTTCAACCTGTATGCAGAACAGATTATCCAAGAGGCTGGGCTCTATGAGGAGAGGTGTGGTGTTAGGATTGGTGGAAGATCTACTAATGATCTGCATTATGTAGATGACACAACCCTGCTTGCTGAAACGGAGGAGGACATGAAGCGCTTGCTGAAGAGGGTCAAGGACTGCAGGATTGAGGCTCAAAATCAAGAAGACAAAGATTTTCACTACTGGAACAATTGGCAGCATCAGGATGTATGGTGAAGAGATTGAGATTGTTAATAACTTTAGTCTGCTCGGCTCCACAGTCAACACTCTTGGCACCAGCAACAAGGAAAATGAAAAGACATATAGTGATGGGAAAGTCTGCTGTTAGGGACCTCTCCAAAATACTAAAGAGCAATGGTGTCACTCTGGAGACTAAGGTGCATCTGATACAGGCCATGGTCTTCACAATCACTTGTTATGCACCAGAGTGGTACAATGACCAGGGAGGATAGAAGGAGAATTGATGCCTTTGACCTGTGTTGCTGGAGAAGAGTACTGAGAGTATTGAGACACATCTAAGAGTTTGCAGCAGCTTGTCTTAAAACATAAGAACATGCCATGAACATACAACATGCCATGAATTTCTTCCCTCCCTATATGTTTACACTACTCCCTCACTTTGCTACCAACAGCCAGAGCCTCTTCCTCACAATTAGGCATGTCTGTAACTACTTTGTCTAATATAATATAGTGTAAGTTACATTGTCTATTTTGAGGCTAGCCTTTAACAGACCTAATGGTTTCCATGTTATTTTTCATAAGTTACCATGTAAGAAGTTAAAGTGGTGACTAGAAACTCATCCAGCCTCTTGATGTTCAATGATTTTCATAAGGATTTTGTTTTCTTTTATTGTAAGACCTTTTACCACCCTGATTGTAAATTACGGTTTCCCATTGGAGAGAACCTGGAAAATTTAGTAACAAAATAAAAGCACTGGTAACAGATGTTGTTGTTTTTGTTATGTGCCATAAAGTCACCTGTGACTCATAGAGACCCTAGGTACAACAGCCATAGACCCTGCACTATCCTATGCCAATGTTTTCATCTTTGACAAACTTACCCCAATTACCTTAGTCACTAAATCAATCCAACTCACTGAGGGTCTTCCTTTCTTGCGCTGTTTCTTCACCTTCTTAAGCATGATGTCTCTCTCCAAGGACTGATGTCTCCTAATAACATGTCCAAAATATGTCAGATGAAACTTCAGAAGCCTTGCCTCCAAGGAGCAGCCTTTCTTACTCTCTCTAGTATGACTTTGAAGTTAATTGAAATTATTAATATTATGATAAGAAAGTTCTCTCTGGTGGCTTACTCCCTAGGAAGTTGTGCTGCTAAACCGAAGGTGATGCCTCTTTGGCATTTCAGGTTTACTAACTGCTCCATGGGAGAAAAATGTGAAATTCTCTCTAATGGGGTTTACAGCCTCCTGAAAACCTGCCAGAAGTTTAGATATAAGTCAATTCCCACAAGATGGCAGATAAAGAGACAGAGAACCAACAAGCCAGCCTGTCAGACTAATATAGAATGTGTTGTTGTTGTTGTTGTTGTTGTTAAGTGCCATCAAGTTGTAGATAACTTATAGTGACCCTATGAACAAAAGGCCTGAACACTTGTATAACTTTCATCGTTTCTCCATGTTTATCAAGTTTCTAGAGGCAAGCCATTTCAGAAATGGATGCCACTCCTGCTTCCAAGCTTATTAATTGGGGAGCTTCACCAAACACTATCCATCATGGGTAACTCTTATGTCTGGAAAAAGGGGACCAAAGGGGAGAATGAAGAATTCAGAATTTAAACACTGATGGCCTTGCCTTCCCCTTATAAGAAGAACAAATGGCCTTGCCTGCCTACCTGAGCTAACAGGTGAACCGTAAATCAAAATGGAATGTCCCTCCCTAAAGACTCTGTTATAAAAACCCTCCCTAATAAGTTCACAGTGTAAGTTTCCATTCTGCATCTCCGGAATGAGAAACCTCACCTGGGAGCTCCCCTATTCTCCTCCCCTTAATAAAGATGCATTGAGCTTTCTCTTGTTCTCTTTAATTTCTTTCCTAAGTTTGCTAACTTAACAATTACTATTATTGCATTTGACACATCAGTGTCACAGTGTTTAACATCACAGCAACCACGAGTTACCCCCTGTACAGCAAATGGAGAGACCAGTGCTATACCACTTAGAAGAATGTTTAGCCACACAATTAAAACCAGGCCCAAGGGCCATAGGCCCAAGGACTCAAATACGTTTTTAAATAGGAGCCTGAATAAAATCAGCTCACACCCAATGGTGAGTGAATATTCCACTCTAATCCTCACCAGAACCAGAAAACAAACCTCTGTAGAATCCAGCTGATACAGACAACTTCCAGTTTATACCTGATACATAACATTGCAGTTTTTCATACTCCAATGAAACTCTACTTGCTGTTGTTGTTGTTGATTGCCTTCGAGTCAAGCATGACTCATAGCAACACTAAAAACAAAAAGGACTGAAGCCCCTCTACATCTATCGACATTTATCAAAGTCCATAAAGCTTCTGGAGGCAAGTTGTTTAGGAAGTGGATGCCATTCCTGCTTCCAAATCCGTCATAGGATGTTATTGATTGAGTTGCCTGTGATGCGTAGTGACCCTATGTATAGACACATGGAACCCTTCCCTGTCCTAAGCCAATCTCACTAATTCTGACACACCAACCCCCATAACCCCAGTTGCTGTATCCATCCCTCTTATCTGGGATTTCCCTCTCTCATGCTATCCATCCACCCTCTGTGCATGTGCATGATGTCCTTCTCCAAGGACTAATCTCTCCTGGTCACATGCCCAGAGTAAGTGAGGCAGAGCTTCAAAATCCTAGCATCCAAGGAGAGACTTGGTTTCACCTTCTCCAAGACAGATCTATTTGTTTTCTTGGCAGTCCATAGTGTGTTCAAGACTCTTCTCCAGCATCACAACTCTAAGATATCTATTTTTCTGTAATCCTTAGTCATTGCCCAACTTTCTGAAGCATAACAAGTAATTAAGAAAACCATGGCCTGGATTAGGTGCACCTTTGTATCTAGACTGATATTGTTGCTCTTCAGCATTCAAGAGAGGTCCATGACAGCAGATTTTCTCAATGCAATTCGTCTTTTGATTTCCTGACTGGTGGTATTAAGAATGTTGATTGCGCATCTCAGCAAGCTGTAATTGCCAACAACCTCAATCTCTTCTCCATCTAGAAAGTGCTGCCAATTGGCCCAGTGGTGAGAATCTTTGTTTTCTTGATATTGAGCTTCAATCCATATTGAAGATGACAGTCCTTGTCCTTTGCAGCAAGTGCTTCAGGCCTTTTTCAGTATTGCTATTGTTTGGTGCCATCAAGTTAACTGTGACTCATAGTGACAGTATAAACAACAGATCAAAACCTTGCCTTATCCTGTGCCATCCTCACAACATTTGCCATGCTTGAGCCCATTGTTGCAGTCAGTATGTCAGTTCAGCTTATTTAGGTTTTTTCTTTCATTGATCCTCTATTTGCATGACGTCTTTTTCCAAGGACTGACGCCTCCTAGTAACATGCCACAAGTATGTGAAATGAAGTTTTATCATCCTTGCCTCTAGGGAGGGCACTGTTTGCACTTCCTCTAAGACAGATTTATTTGTTTTTTTGTCAGTCCAAAGCCCTTTCAATAATCATTGCCAGCATCAAAGTTCTAAGCCACTCATTTTTGCTATTCCTTATTCATTGTCCAACAGGCATAGGAAACAATTCAAACCACCAGATTTGTGTCACTTTCATTTTAGTCTTTGTACTGATAGTATTGCTTTTTAACACTTTAAAGAGTTCCTTGACAACAAATTTGCTCAATGTAACATGTGTTTTTATTCTGAACTGCTGTTATCATGGTTTTTGTAGACCCAAGTAAAATGAAAAATCTCTACCTAACAGTTATTTTTCAATCAATTGATTTCTTTATCTTTATTTTATTTTATTTTAAAATGATTGGTTTTCTTTATAAATACTTTTGTTAAACTCTGCAAAGTTCCTGACCAGCATCATTATTCTATTTGTAAAAAAAAAAAAAAAAAAAAAAGGAAAGAAAGAAAGCATGTAATAGATTGTGAAAGTACAGGAAGAAATTTCCCTCTTAATTTTAAAATCTTAGATCATTAGCATAAATACTCTGACCATCTTTTTATTCTCAAAATGGAATTCTTACCTTTCTAAAGGGCACATTTTGTTAAGGAAATGGACTGGGTGCACCACAGAAGAACTCCACATGAAGGCACTTACTCAGCAGATGCCCCATTGCCTAAAACACTTAGTGCAGGTAAACAAAGAGGCAACTGACAAATATCTGTAAGTTTTAGATGATGAAACATTAAGATAATGAGTTCTGCTTCGGGTAGCACAGGATGAAATAAAATCACAGAAGAGTATTCTCAAACACTGACTGAAAAGCCTGGAAGTTAATTGCAGGAATGGGAATAGAGATGCTGTGGTGGAACATGTTGGAATACACTGGCTGGCATGGCTATAGGAAGCCTATCATAGAGGTCCCATAGAGGGTAACGGTTCAATAGCAACACATCCAGTGTGCAGCCTATGAACATTTTACAGCCCTGTAGTTTGTAAAAAATTTTAGATATAGTATACGTTCTATGAGAAAGGTGAAGGGACACAAACCAGGTTCAAAAAAAAGATATTTTGATAAGACAAAACTATTGGGTCTATGAAAAAGAATTGTATTTTTCAAAACTGAAAGTTGGCTTCAGATATAGTAGAAATGTATGTACAATTTGAGGAAATCTGTCTTATCGTACTCCTCCAACATTATAAATAGATAATTGAATAAAAATAAAGAATCACTTGGAGAATATAATGATGAACTTCTTCCACTTATGTTATTGTTGTTGTTAACTGCCATCGACTTGCAGGCGACTCATAGTGATCCTATGAAGGAGAGTTCTCAATGCTTGCATATCTCATCCTCTTTCCGGGTTCATACGGTTTCTGGAGGCAAGCTACTATGGAAGTGGATGCCACTCCTGCTCCCGAGTTTGTTTTACTCGGGGAGCTCCACCCAACACTGTCTGCGTTGGATAACCAACCATTAACACATTTGACACATTAGTGTCCCAGTGTTCAGCCTCACAGCAACCACAAGTTACTGCTGTATGGCAACTTGTACACCAGGGTTATATGACCTAGAGAATGTTTGAACAACAACAATGGAACAGGCCTGAGGGCCGCGGATTAAAAGTTGCCCACCTTTGGCTTGGTAGCACTGCCTTCTGTCCGCTGGGCCAACCGATCTCTTTCTATGTTGATGTTACTATTAAGTGCCGCTGAGCTGCAGGCGACTCATAGCGACCCTATGAAGGAGAGTCCTCATGTGTTATATCCAAGCTCAGCTTCCCCTCTTATTCTCTTCTAGAAAGAGAAGTCAGTCTATCACACCCTTTCCTTGTTGGAGGATGGTGAGTTTGAAACTTGCTGACATACTCTACAGCACATTATCTTCTCAATGGCAATGTCATGTTTCATAGGTTCTCACAATTTTTGTTATCCAAGTTTATTGCCATTAATCACCAAAGACTGCCCTCATAACACTTCTGAAACATAATTTAATAAATTTACGTCCACTGAAACAAACTCCTTTTGCTAGCTTTTTAAATAATAATAACAATAATAATATCATCTATTATTATTATTATTTTGCCTTCAATTCAAGCATGACTCATAGTGATCCTATGAACAAAAGGCCTGAAGCCTTTCTAAACTATCGTCATTTATCAAGACTCATAGAGTTTCCAGAAGCATGTTGTTTAGGAAGTAGATGCCACTCTTGCTTTTACTTAAACTGGGAGCTCCACCAAACACTGTCCAACATAGGTAACCGTTATGACATTTGACATTCCAATGGCACAAGGTTCAGCAATCTCAGGTTACCTCAGTAGAGTATATTGACAGAAGAGTGCCCTACCACTTAGAGGAAGTTTCCTCCAAAATATAGTAACAACCTACTTTTAAATACAAAGGCCCTCTCAAGGTCTAAGCAAGAGGCTTAAATAAAAACCAACCAAAATAATATGTTTGTGTTGTTATGAGCCATTGAGTCATCTGTTACATATAGTGACCCTATGTCCACAGCTCTGAACCCTTCCCTGTCCTGTGCCAATATCACTAATTCTGACACACCAACCCCCATTGCCCTAGATACTATATCAGTCTATCTCATCCAGGTTCTTCCTCTCCTGTACTTTCCCTCCACCCTTTTGAGCATGATGTCCTTCTCCAAGGACTGGTCTCCCCTGGCCATGTGCTCAAAGTAAGTGAGGCGGAGCTTCAAAATCTTAGCCTCTCCCGGAGAGATTTGATTTCACCCTCTCCAAGACAGACTCATTTGTTTTCTTGACAATCCATGGTATGTTCAAGACTCTTCTCCAGCACCACAACTTGAAGGCATCAATTCTTCTTTTGTCATGCTTAGTCATTGTCCAATTCTCTGAAGCATAACAAGTAATTAAGAAGACCATGGCCTGGATTAGGTGCACCTTTGTATCTAGACTGACATTGTTGCTTTTCAGTACGCTGGAGAAGTCCATGACAGCATACTTTCCCAGTGCAATTTTTCTTTTGATTTCCTGAGTACTGGTGCTAAGTATATTGATTGTGGAGCCAAGTAAGCTGTAATTGCTAACAACCTCAGTCTCTTCTCCATATAATGTGGTGCTGCCAGTTGGCCCACTGGTAAGAATCTTTGTTTTCTTGATGTTGAGCTTTATTCCGTATTTACGACTACAGTATTATATATCAAGATGGATCTAGAAATGACCTTTCTAACAATGAAAGCAAACCTGTTTTTTCTCACCATTTCATCTCCAGCATAGTAGATCATATGATCATGGGATTCAAAATGTTGCATGCCAACCCATCTAATTTTGTATGTTGTTGTTGTTGTTATGTGTCATTGAGTTGCCTGTGATTCATAGCGACCCTATGTACAACAGCCCTAAACTCTGCTCTATTCTATGCCAACCTCACTGTCTCTGACACATCCACCCCTGTTACCCCAGTCATTGAATCAATCCACCTCATAGAGGGTATTCTCCTGTTCTGTCCCTCTGCCCCCCCCCCCCGAGCATGACATCATTCTCCAAGGACTGGTCCTTCCTTTCAACATGTCCAAAGTATGTCAGATGAAGCTTCAGAATCCGTTACTCCAATAAGAAGCCTGGCTTAACCCTCTCTAGGATGAACCTGTTCTTTTCCTTAGCAGTCAATGGTATATTCAATACTCTTCATCATCACCACAGCTCAAAGGCATCAATTCTCCTATCCTCCCTAATCATTGTCCAGCTCTCTGATGAATAGCAAGATTGCAATATTGCAAAGACCATTGCCTGTATCAGGTGCAACTCAGTCTCCAGAGTGACACCATTGCTCTTCAGTACTTTGGAGAGTTCCTCAACAGCAGACTTTTCCCATCACAATATGTCTTTTAATTTCCTGACTACTGGTACCAAGAAGGTTGACTGTGGAGCCAAACAAACTAAAACTATTAACAATCTCAATCTCTTCACTATCCATTCTGATGCTGCCAATTGGCCCAGTGGTGAGAATCTTTGTCTTCTTGATATTGAGCCTCAATCCATATTAAAGGCTGTAGTCCTTGACCTTCTGCAGCAATCCCTTCAGGTCCTCCTCAGTTTCAGCAAGCAGGGTTGTTTCATCTGTATAACACAGCTTGTTGATGAATCTTCCTCCAATCCTGATGTGACACTTCTCATACAGCCCAGCCTCTTGGATAATCTATTTTGCATGTAGGTTGAGATGGGATGGAGATAGGACACCCTTCCCAATTATGAACCATGCAGTGTTTCCTTGCTCTGTTCTGAAGACTGCCTCCTGGTCCAAGTATAGATTTTGCATTATCATGATCAAATGCTCTGGGACTCCCATTCTTCTCAGAGTCAGTCACATTTTTTTTTGTGATCCACACAGTCAAATGCCTTTGCATTATCAATGAAACACAGATAGACATTCCTCTGGTATTCCCTGCTTTCAGCCAAGAGCCATCTAACATTAGCTACAATATTCCTAGTACCACAGCCCCTTCTAAACCCAGCCTACATTTCTGGCCATTCTCTGTTGATGTGCTGTCCCAGTCATTTTTGGATAATCTTCAGGAGAATCTTGCTTGCATGTGATATCAGTGATATTGTCTGATAATTTCCATACTCTGTTTGATCTCCTTTCTTTATTTCTGGCAAGTTGTCAGCTCAAACACAATTCCAGTAAGAATGAATAACCATCTCACCTCTAGCACCTTTTCCCCCCCTAGATAACTTTTTTTAATTATTGTGATTACTGTAACATTAATAAGGAATATCTCTGATTTCATTAGACAGCAACCATTGGCTTTGCCTTGCTCCTCAGGTAAAGATACTTTTCTCACCATCTCCTCCTGTCTTAGCAAGGTACTGTAGCCATCTCTCTGCCTTCTAAGTTGCAGAGGTTCTCAACACCGGGAACCCAATTCTAAAGGTCATGCTCTACTCCTGCTTTTTCTTTCTTGGTAGTCAGTCATGAGATTTCCTGTCCTGAAATAATCTTTAAACTTTAAACCAAAATATCCCCCGAAATGATCTTAAGACTGAGAAATAATTTATCCTAATTAGCTAAAAAGGCCTGTCTTTAGTATTATACTGTTTCTATAAGTTTCTGTATAGGATCAAATTGACAACAACATCTTAAAATGTTAATAGGAACCTTAGAGATGATGTTACTGATGGAAGAGGAAAAATTCAGAAAAGGAGGATGAAAATAGTTGCACAGCTTCAAGAACGTAGTCAAAGTATATTCTGATGTGTATATTCTTAACAAGAAATAAAAATGTAGGCTCTTTCAGCATTTGTCTATGCTAAATCCAGGAAATATAT
>NW_006399800.1:18124410-18138576 GCF_000299155.1 Elephantulus edwardii | reverse complement strand
TATTGGTTTACCTATGAAGGTTATATACATTGTTTTCCACACTGGATCTTTTATATTTCCTTTATCTACCTCTCCCTCCACCCATCAAATTGTGTGACCCTGTGATTAACCACCACCACCCCTGCCCATCGTCACCCCTCTGCTCCCCCCGCCCCCCCCTTTGGATCCTATACACAATCTATAATAATGGTCTTATACAGTATTTATCCTTATGGGACCAAGTTAGTTCATTAGTTCACTTAGCATAAAGCTCTCCAGTTCCTCCCAAGTTAGGTAGCAATTTAAAAATTATTGCTCCTGTGTGCTCTGTAGTATTCCATCATGTATATATTCACTTTTAGTTTAAAATGGAGCAAGAAAATTTTGCATGATTTAAGATCAGAAAAAGTTTGCCTCAGGGTTTTATTTTTTTCTTCCTAACTATTCAGTCTATATGTTGAGCAAATAATTCAAGAAGCTTTACTAAATGGAGAAGAATGTGTCATTGGGGTTAGAGGAAGACTCTTCAACAACCTGTGTTATGCAGATGAAACAACCATGCTTGACAAAATTGAAGAGTACTTAAAGCACTAGCTTCAGAAGATAAAAAACTGTAGACTTCAATATAGATTGCATCTCAGCACAAGAAGAAAAATCTCCCAAATCCTCATCAATGAGTCGATAGACAATATCACGAAAGATACAGAAAAGATTGAAGTTTTCAAAGATTTCATTTTTGAAATTTTACTTGGATTTACAATCAACATTCATGGTAGCAGGAGTCAAGAAATCAAAAGACATATCTAGAATTTATAAAATACATGAACATTACAACAAGATAAAGGTAAATAACCCGATTGAAAAATGGACACAGGATATGAACAGACATTTCACCAAAGGAGACATTCAGATAGCAAACAAACACATGAAGAAATGTTCAAAATCCCTAGCTCTAAGAGAGATGCAAATCAAAACAACTACGAGATATTATCTCACTTCAGTTAAGAATAGCAAAACTTAACAGAACAACAAACATCAAATGCCAACAAGGTTGTGGAGAAACGGGAACCCCTTATTCACTCTTGGTGGGAATGTAAAATGGTGCAATCACTATGGAAGACTGTATGGTGCTTTCTCAAAAAGTTGCAAATCGAAATGCAATTTGACTCAGCAATTCCATTACTGGGAATTTACCCTAAAGAAACCATCACCACCACCCAAGCAGATATATATGCACACCCATGTTTATTGTGGCTTTGCTCACAATAGCAAAGAGTTGGATGCAACCCAAGTGTCCATCAAAAAATGAATGGATAGTGAAGCTGTGGTATATTCACACAGTGGAATACTATGCTGCATTGAAAAACAAGGAACTCATGAAATATTATACAAAATGGATGACACTGGAAGATATTATGCTGAGTGAAATACCTCCATCACAAAAGGACAAATATTCCATGGGGCCACTGTTGTAAACTGGGACTGACATTGGGGTTGAGGGAAGGCAGAGAAGGAGGGGAGGAATGATATATACTGCATTGAAACAGATGAGGGAAATAACTGTTTAAAAGTGATATATGATTAGGTACTATTGTCATGACGCGAGTCCAGAATGAAGGCTGCACAGTGAAGGACTTGGGGTGGGGTGGGGTAGGGATTGTAAAACAATGAGAGTTTTTCTTTTACTTTTCAAGAAAAAGAGTGAATTGGGGGAGGGGGTGGGCAGGGAGAAAAGTACAACAATGAATGAATGGAAACCCTACATCTCTGTAAACTTTTATTAAAATGGATTAAAAAAAGAAGAAGAAAGAAAAAGAAGATGGAGGAAATACATGGAATCATTGTACCAAAAAGAATTGACTGACAATGAAAAATTTCAGAAACTACCATATGAGCAGGAGCCAATTGTAATGAAGGAGGACATTCAAGTTGCATTGAAGACAGTGTGTGTGTGTGGGGAAACACCAGGAATCAATGGGATACCCATTGACTGGTTTCAATTAACAAATGCAGCCCTGGATGTGCTCACCAGTCCATGCTGGGGAATTTGGAGGACAGCTGTCTGGCCAATGAATTGGAAGGGGTCCATATTTGTTTCCATTCCCAAGAAAGGTGATCTAACAAAATTTGGAAATAATTGAACTATATCATTAATAGCCCTTGCAAGGAAAAATTCTGCTAAAGATCATTAAAAAAACAGCTTGAACAGTACATAGATAGGAAACTGTCAGGAATTCAAGCAGATTTAGAAGAAGCCATGACACCAGGGATGTCATTGTTGATGTCAGAGGGCTGAAAGTAAAGAATGCCAGAGGAATGTCTATTTATGCTTTATTGACTTTGCAAAGGCATTTGACTGTATGAATCATAACAAGTTATGGCTAACATTGAGAAGAAAGGGAATCCCAGAGCCCTTAATCGCGCTCATACAAAACTTAAACCTAGATTAGGAAGCCGCTGTGTGAAAAAAGTAAGGGAACATGAAATGGTATGGACTATGTTAGATTGCTGTCTCCACACCTATTCAATCTGTATGCTGAGCAAATTATTAGAGAAGCTGTACTCCATGAAGAGGGATGTGGCATTAGGATTGAAGGAAGACTTATCAATGACCTGCATTATGCAGATGACACAAACTTGTTTGCTGAAAGTGAGGAGGGTTTGAAGCACTTGCTGCAGAAGATCAAGAATACAGCCTCCAACATGGATTGGAAGGGTGGGATTAATCATTGGGTTGTACAATTTGATGGGTGGGGAGTGAGGGAAATTGAAAGATTTGTTCAAATTTGTATTCAAATTTTGTACATAAACTAGTAGGGGAAAATGTATATGAATGAAACATACTGTAAAGGTATATTACTATATGAAAATCAATAAAAATATTTAAAAAAAAACAAAGGTTCTTACTACTGGATCAGTAGGCAGCACCATGATAGATGGGGAAAAGATTGAAAACTGTCAAAAACTTCATCTTTGTAGCAGCAGTCAAGAACTCAGGAGCCACATTGTACTGGGAAAATCTGCAGTTAGGGACTTCTCCAAATTATTGGGGAGTAATGATGTCAGTTTTAGGACCAAGGTGCGTCTGATTCAGTCTTTCTGATCACTTGCTATGCATCTGAGACCTGGAAAACAAGTAAGGATGACAGAAAAAGAATTGATACCTTTGAACTGTGGTGTTGGAAAAGGGCACTGAACATCCTGTGGATGGTCAAAAAGAAACAAATAGATGTGTCTTGGGGAAGGTGTAGCCAGTGTGCTCTTTGGAGGCAAAGATGATGAAGCTTCCTCTCACATACTCATATTTCTTGGGAATGGGAGTAATTATGTATCTCTTGCAATCACATGGACAGACAGCTGTCTTCCAAACTTCCTGGCATAAACTGGTGAGCACATCCCGGGCTGCATCTGTTAGTTCAAACATTTCAGTCAGTATCTCATCAATCGTTGGTTCTTTGTTTATATACCAACTGAAGTGCAGCTTCAATTTCTTCCTTCATTATCATTGGCTGTTTTTCACATAATCCTTTCTGAAATTCTTCAGTGTCAGCCAATTATTTTTTGGTACAGTGACTCTGGGTATTCCTTCCATCTTATTTTGATGCTTTCTGTGCAATTCCCCATTCCTGGGTGGCTAGAAATCCTAAATAATGGCAGGAAAAACGACATTGTTATTGCCTTTTTTTTTTAAGGAAAATTCAGATATAATTAAGATTTTTCTAGTGTCTCTTCAAAAAAGAGAGCAAGAGAAATAAAAATTTCCAAAATAGGACAAAATAAACCAGCTCTTCATTTCTGGAAGTTAAGGATATTTACTTAAATATAGTTGTTGTTGTTAGATGCTATTGAGTTGATTATGACTCATAGTAACCCTGTGAACAGTGGATCTGAGCCATGTCCTATCCTGTGTCATCTTCACACTTCCTGACACATTAAAGCCCATTGTAGCAGTCACCAGGTCAATCCACCTGGTCTAGAGTCCTCCTCTCCTTTGCTGACCCTCCACTCTTCCAAGCATCACATTCCTCTCCAAGGAATAGCCTTTCATAGCAACATGCTCGAAGTATATGAGGTGAGGTTTCATCATCCTTGCCTCCAAAGAGCACTCGGGCTGCACCCTCTCCATGAGCACATCTAATATTTATATAGCGTTTTGTCTATCTAGACCTTAAGACCACATCACTAACATTCTAAAACGCAGAACTTTTTAAAATACAAGAAACAATGTATCTACAGATCTGCCAAATGAAATATAATGTGCCTGACTAAAATACTTTGATGTCTCGATACAATATTCTACTGATACTATAAACCAGCAAAGTGTAGTTTCCAATACACACCAAGGGTTTTTTGTATTGGCACATTTCAAATGTTGATAGCCAAGAAAATCTCTCATAATTAACAATATGCTAGGATATAGTCCATATCATCTGTAAGTTTCTATTGGTGCTATCAAATGTCACATTTTTTTCTTTTTTATGATCCACAAACAGGGAGCATTCTCTTTTTTATCCACTCTATTCTTGTATGTTTGAAAAGCTGATGTTACACTGCATTTTGGGCAAAGAAACTGCCCATCCATCATTCCCAACAAAGTGGATTCTATCCACTGTATAGACTCAATGAAACAAGATATATATGGAGCTTGACTCCCTGTTTTAAGCATGAAAGATTGTATCTTTTGTGAACACAGGTTGTAAGACCACTTCCTTCATTTTGATCCAGAAAGCTGTAACTTCAAAAATAGGATCTCCTACACTTTATAGATTTGGAGAAATCCTCATATTCCAGTCTTTATGAAATTATGGTTAACAGCAAAGGAGGTCCTGCGGTAAATGCTTCAACTTTAGATATTTCTCTGTAACCTGCTATAAACTATATTACTTGTAAATTGCACAAGAGGTATCCACTTGATATCCTATTGCTTGGTATAATTTCAATTGCCACTCAAACTCCTCATTTACCGTAGCCTCTAGAGTGATAGGCTGATGGTTTTCATAGACTTTTTCAAAGGAAAGTCAGTTAGTTGTGTAAAAACAGTCACTGCAGTAGCAGTTCAGCTAACTCCCGAATGACAGTGTAGGAACACTGTATGACCTTCCAGCTGGATTTGACAGTGAAGGCCGTGCTCAAGCCTAGCTCACTGAGGTCTCGAATTTGCCCAGCCCTGACATGAAGAAGCACCATAATCCCTGGACTCTAGCCATTGAAGCTTGATTCTCTAAGTCCACTGTCAGTATGGTTGCAATGCCTCTTTCCTTCAGCTAGTCCTGTTGCCCTACAGATTCTGTCCCACCAAGTAAAGCCCAAGCTGCACCTCCTGCATTGACTGAGTCATGCAGTGGGCCTCACTGGAGCTCTGACCTCCTCACCCCATCCCACCCGACTAGCACTGTTCAGGCCTTTCGTCTCCAACATGACAGTATCCAAGGTTGGGTGGCCTTGAGCCTTTCTGAAGTCTTTATGATCCAGCACAATGGAGAAAAGATATGTTCTCCATCTATACTGGGCACCAGCTGCTCTAGGCCTTAAAGCCCAGGAGAATCGTCATTTACATTATCTGCTTCTCCAAACCACTCTGTTTCTTCCACCTGACTCTCTTCTCCTCAATGGGCTGCCACTGTGTGCCGTTGAGTCAGAATCGATTCATAATTGCCCCTCCAAATGATTTTCAGAGGCACGTGAGGAGATTGTCCTTCTTTCTCTGGGGGAGCAGTTGATGGATTTGAACTGTGTGCCTTCTAGTTGGCAGCATATGTTCTTACCACTAGGCCACCAGAGTTCCCACCTCAATCGGTTAGGATTAAGGGAATGCAGGATTAAGTTTATCCAGCCAATTTTCTCTGTTTTACACACTGCCAACTACCTGCCTTTAGGCAGTAAATCAAAGCTCTTCCTACCTGCTTTGATGAGGGACTAGAAAGGGAAAAGCACAGGGAGGTAAAATGCTTATATTAATACCTCAAATATAGCCGGTATACTTTGGATAATGAGTAGGAAGGGCCCAGACAGGCAGGGAAATCTCAGGTTTTAAAGTCTATGCGATGGAAAAATCTGGCAAGCAGAAAAAAGGCAGATTTGGAGAGGGAGGTGGAAGATGGAGCCTGAGCTAGTCCTTCAACTAGGAAGGAGATGCCTAACTCCCACACCTCACAGGATTCTCAGGCACTGTGCCATGGAAATGGGAGGAGAGGAAGCCGGGGATATTCTTTTCTTTCTGTATGATTCTCCTTTTGAAAGAGCTTCTAGAAGAGTAGAGGTCTGCCCTCAAAAGGAAATTGGGATTTACCTACTTTCTGAACATTGATTGATGTGCTCTTGCATTTCTTCTTCCTGGCTTGTCTTGCCCTCTCAGGTCCTGGAACTTGTTGCACTCAAGACCCAGGTAAAGGCAGAGTTGGAAGTGGAGAGTGAGGAGAAGGAGGGTATTAGTTAATTTTCTGCAGGGCTGGCTTCACTTATTGATTGACTTGTGGAGCAAAGAGGCACAGTTGATGGTGTTCTTTCAAAATAAATCAGCATTCTAGGCAGTGAAAGGGAAACCAGGTTTGAAGGAATAGCAAAGACAGGCTGAAAAAAAGATCAAACTACAGAAGGTCAGATACCACCAAGAGGTTTCTGGCAGAATGAGGGAGCCCTCTTTTGAAAGATATAGGCAGCCAGGGAATGGCATCAAAGGAGATTATCTATTCACAGCCTCCTCATTCTGATGTGGCCCACATCTGTGAGCTTTTCTAGAAAAGATCAAGAGGAGGAAAGAAAGCAGGGAGTGGGGAAAAACTGATGGCTCAGGCAGACGTTACTGTGACAAAGGGTAGCACAATGTCGTAGGAAAAGAGGGTCTCCGAAGAGCCATGCCATCTTCTAGGGTCATGTGTAAGTTACTCTGGAATGAGAAGTCAGGTGACAGAGGCCCTGAGGGGCCACTCTTCCTTTCCCTCCAGGCATTGACAGGCACTAGTAATATTGTCAAAGGTCTGGCAGGAGGCATGTTGTTATTAGTTGCTGTCCAGTGAGTTCTGATCATGGTGATCCCATAAACAAAATAAAACAAAGCATTGTCTAGTCATATGTCAGAGGTGGTTAAAAGTCAGAGGTGGCTAACAGTGACCGAGTCAGCACCTTCACCAGGGCAGTTTTTCCTTTTGCACAATGCCTGGCAGATAGAAAGTACTCAAAATATTACTACGCTGCCGCTGGTGAAGTCTTTTAATGGCTTGCTATTTTCTTAGAACAAATCCAGACTCCTCACTAGGATCTGCTGGGTGTAGTCCCCTTGATTTCAAGGTCAATCTCTTCCTCAGTCTGTCTTCCAGCCCACATCTGCATGTGATCCTGTGATTTATGTTCCTAACCTTTTCCATCCTTTGGACGTTCACATGTGCTGACTGCTGCTCCACACCTGTTCCCTAGAATTCTCTTTCCCCCTAGAATATGTGGCCACTGTCTGCCCTTCACCTTCCAGGATGGAACTCTGACTCCTAACCCAAGAGTGATTACTACCATTGTGTTATTTTCATGTTTGAACATTTGTTTATTTTCTTTTTTTATTGTTATTATTAATTTTAATGAAAATTTACAGAGATTTTGGATTTCCATTTATTCATTGTTGCACTTTTCTCCCTGGCCACCCCTCCCCTCTAGTCCTCTAGTTCATACTTCTCTTTGAAGAGCAAAAGTTCTTTCATTGTTATACAATCCCTCCCAAGTCCACTCCACTATGCAGCCTTTGTTCTGGACTCCTGTTATGACAATAATACCTAATCATATATCCCTTTTAAACAGTTCTCTCTCTCATCTGTTTCAATGCAGTATACATTATTTATCCCATCTTTCTCAGTCTCCCCCTAACCCCTATGTCAGTCCTGTTTCACAACAGTGGCACTATGCAGTATTTGTCCTTTTATGACTGAGATATTTCACTCAGCATAATGTCCTCCAGGATCACCCATTTTGAGTAATATTGCATGAGTTCCTTGTTTTTAATGCAGCATAGTATTCCATTGTGTGAATATACCAAAGCTTCTCTATTCATTCATTTGTTGATGGGTACTTAAGTTGTTTTCAACTCTTTACTATTGTGAACAAAGCTGCGATAAACATGGGTGTGCATATATCTGCTTGAGTGGCTTTTATGGTTTCTTTGGGGTATATTCCCGGTAATGAAATTGTTGGATCAAATGGTTTCTCTATTTGCAACTTTTTGAGAAAGCACCACACCACTTTCCACAGTGGTTGCATCATATTACACTTCCACCAACGGTAAATAAGGGTTCCGGTTTCTCCACAAACTTGTTGGCATTTGGTGTTTGCTGTTCCATTCAATTTTGCTATTCTGACTGCGGTGAGATGATATCTCATAGTTGTTTTCAACTTTTGTTTATTTTCTTCCTCCACTGGCTACGTTTTGTAATTATTATACTTGTTTGTTTGCTTGCTCTTTGTGCTTTTCTATACCCTATTCATTAGATTATTAGTAACAGAAGAAAAGGGACATTGGCCTTATTCATTTCAGCACCCTGGGGATAGTATTTTGCTGAACAAATGAATGTATGGACAAATTGTCATTTTAAAGAGTAGGCTTTTATAGGAAACTTCCAAGTTTTGTATTTTTAGAGATTTTTTTAGCAATCAAAGTGCTCACCGTATGCATTTCTATCGATCAAAGGGTTTACATTTTTCACAGTTGTAGAACAAATATAATTTTTACTACCTTCATAATTTGCATCCCTAATTTTATGTATTATTGGCAGTTCTTTTACATTGCTTTGAATTATAATTTGGTTTTTCTTTTTTTTTCCTCATAGGAAGTATTCTAAAAGTCAAGAGTCATTTAAATAATTATTTTTTTAGCTTAAATAAGTAACACTTGCACACAAATACTACAAGACACACAATTATCTTCATATACATAATTCTTTCTTGAACAGTTTATGATTAATAAATTAATGCATTAATCAGCTCATTTAGACATTAGTGGAGAGTGTGCCTATGAAATAGGCACTATGTTAAATGCTGGAACAAAGAGTCAAATATGTCAAAATCCTTCTTCCTAAACAGTTTATAGTTTAAAGGAAAGAAAAGTAAATTATAATCCACCCTGACATGTTCTAGTCTAGAAAGAAGCCCAGGATATTGTACTCATAGGATATGGACTCTGATGGATTGTTGTAGTTAGGTGTCATCGAATCAAATAAGACTTATAGAGATCCTGTGAACAACAGACTTGATTCCTATCCTCTCTTGTAGCCGTCCTCATTATCTTTGCATGCTTGAGCCCTTTGCTGCTGTCTCCATGTCACTCTATCTCTTTGGGAAGTCTTCCTCTCTTTCACTGATCCTCCACCTTGCCCAGATATAGCCTGTCCTAGCAACATGATCAAAGCATAAAGATGAAGCTTCACCATCCTCGCCCCAAGGAGCTCTCTGACTGCACTTTTCCCTTAGACTTATTTGTTCAAGAGGGTAGTGTACTAGGGGGGAGAGTTGGGAGGGTAGAAAAGTGCAACAATGAATGAATGGAAATCCAAAGTCCCTGTAAATTTTCATTGAAATGAATGATAAATTAAAACAAGACTTATTTGTTCATTCTTTTGGTATTCCACTGGATATTCAGTGCTCTTCTTCAACATCACAACTCAAAGACATACATTCTTTTGTTGTCCTTATTCAATGTCTAACTCTCAGTTGCATAGCAAATGATTGAAAAGACCATTGTCTGAATTAGGGGCACCTTAGTCTTAAAATTCACATGATTCCTCTTTAGTACTTTAGTGAAGTCCTTGACAGCTGACTTGTCCAATATAACATGTCTCCTGATTTACTGACTGTTGGTATTGAGAATGTTGATTGTGAATTTAAGTAAGATTAGATTATTAACAGGTTCAATCCTATTTCTATTTTTCATGATGTTGTCTTTGGCCAGTGGTAAGGAATTTGTTTTCTTGAGGGTGAGATATAATTAATACAGAAGGCTATCATGCTTGACCTTCTGCAGCAAGTGTTTCAGTCCCTCCTTACATTCATAAGCAAGGTTGTGTCAACTGCATATCACAGTTTGTGCATGAGTTTTTCCTTAGGCTTACTCCACATTATTACTTTTCATAGAGTTCAGTTTTACCAGTAATTTGCTCAGCATGCAGATTGACTAGGTTTGGAAAAAGGACACAACCCTGATGCACACTCTTTCTGATGTTATACCATGTTGTGTTCCCTTGTTTCATTCAGACCATAGCCTCTTTGGACTTGGTATAGATTTTGTACTAACACACATATTCTGGGATTCTCATTTTTCTCAATGCTGGCCATAGTTTTTTGGGTTCCACAGGGTCAAATGTCTTACATAGTCAAGAAAATACTGATAGATATTCTTTTGGTATTCTCTGTCTGATGGGTTAGTGATAAAAAAATTATATTGTCAAACTAAAGGCATGACATTTGAACCCACCAGTCATTCTGCAGAAGAAAAAATGGACAATCTCTTTCCATGCATTCCATAAACTCTGAAAACCCACTGAAGTATCAACTATGAGTTAGTTCTGACTCAATAGCACTTAACAACAAACAACATTAACAAGTACATAATAAGGGAGAACATACTCTTAAGAAAAGAGCAGAGAAACGCTTCATGGGTACACTGCTTGAAGTTGCATGTAAGGAAATGGGTCATAAGTAGCATTTCTGCAAAGTACAGGCTGTACAAGGTTTTTGTCTTCTGGGAACTGTGCTATTGTTGTTATTGGGTGCTGTCCTGTCAAAAGGTAATCCAAAAGAATGTTGAAATTATAGAAAAAATATCATTAATACCACATACAAGTGAAATCTTGCTTATGATTATAATAAAATGACTTAAACAGTGCATCGAGAGACAATCAAAATTTCAAGGTAGATTTATAAGAGGGTATAGAAAATGGGCCAACTGGCAACTTCATGATGGACAGAGAAGAGATTGAAATTATTGATAACTTCAATTTGCTTTGTTCCACAATCAACACTCCTGGTACCATCAGTCCGGAATGAAAAATATGAATTGCAATGGGAAAGTCTGCTACCAGGGACCTCTATAAAGTACTGAAGAGCAGCTATGTTAGTCTGGAAACTAAGATGTGCCTGATACAGGCCATGGTCTTTGCAATTACTTGGTATGCATCTGAAAGCCAGACAATAACTAAGGATGATAGAAGAAGGAAAGATGGCTTTGAGTTGTGGTGCTGTAAGAGAGTGCTGAGCTTACTGTGGACTGCCAAGAGAACAGATTCATTCTAGAGAGGGTGTAACCAGACTGTTCCCTAGAGACAAGGACTGTAAGACTTTATCTCACATACTTTGGGCATGTGGCCAGGAGGGACTAGTCCTTGGATAGGGATGTTATGCTTGGAAGGTTAGAGTGACAGTGGAGGAGATGAAGACTCAGAAAGAGATGAATTCATTTAGTGACTGGAGGAATGAGATTAAGTTTGTCGGAAATGGTCAGATTGGCTCAGGACAGGGCAGGTTTCAGTACTAATGTACATAGGGTCACTATGAGTCTCAGGCAACTCAATGGCACATATTGTTGTTGTTGTTGTTGCTGTTGTTGTTGTTGTTATGTGCCGTTGAGTTGCTTTGACTCATAGCGACCCTATATACAACAGCCCTAAACTATGCCAATCGCACAGTCTCTGACACTCCCATCCTGATTATCCCAGTCACTGAATCAATCCAGCTCATAGAGGGTCTTCCCCTCCTGCGCTGTCCCTCCACCCTACCAAGCATGATATCCTTCTCCAAGGGCTGGTCTCTCCTTACAACATGTCCAAAGTATGTTAGACGGAGCCTCAGAATCCCTGCCTCCAAGGAGCTACACGGTTTAACCCTTTCAAGGATGAATATGTTTGCTTTTCTAGCAGTCCATGGTATTCTCAATACTCTTCTCCAGCACCACAGCTCAAAGGTATCAGTTCTCCTTCTATTCTCCTTAGTCATTGTCCAACTCTCTGATGCATAACAAGTGATAGCAAAGACCATGGCCTGTATCAGACGCACCTTAGTCTCCAGAGAGACACCATTGCTCTTCAGTACTTTGGAGAGGTCCCTAACAGCAGACTTTCCCATGGCAATGCACCTTTTAATTTCCTGGCTACTGGTGCCAAGAGTGTTGACTGTGGAGCCAAGCAAACTAAAGCTGTGTACAATCTCAATCTCTTCACCATCCATCCTGATGCTGCCAATTGGCCCAGTGTTGAGACTCTTTGTCTTCTTGACATTGAGCCTCAATCCATATTGAAGGCTGCAGTCCTTGACCCTCTGCAGCAAGCACTTCAGGTCCTCCTCAGTTTCAGCAACAGGGTTGTGTCACCTGCGTAACATAGATTGTTGATAGATCTTCCACCAATCTTGACCCCACATTTCTCCTCATAGAGCCCAGCCTCCCGGGATGATCTGTTCTGCATATATGTTGAAAAGGTATGGAGATAGGATGCACCCTGGCATATGCCCTTCCCAATTTTGAACCATGCAGTGTTCCCTTGCTCAACAAGAAAAACATGGAGCTGAGAATATCATTGCTGGTGTCAGATGGATCTTTACTGAAAGCACAGAATACCAGGGAGATTTCCATTTGTGTTTTATTGACTACACAAAAGCATTTATGTGGGTCCTATTTATTTAAGGATAATATTGAGAAGAATGGGAATCTTGGAACACTAATTTGTGCTCATATATAACCTATACCAAGAAGCTGTCATTTGAGCAGAACAAGGGGTTTAAAATCAAGAAAGTGTGTGTGGCCAAGATGTAAACTTTCTTCATACCGAATCTGGGAACTGTAGTCAGATCAGTTACAGACAATCCTATACTGATATTGTCAAAGTGTTCCAGGAATTCTAAGAGTTTAGTTTAGTACCATCTAGAGTTAGTTATACCTAGAGTTGCTATAATTTAAAGGCAGTTCAAATCTACCAGCCTCTTTATGGGAGAAAGATGGACACTCTCCTTGAAAACACAATGGAGTGTAGCTATGAATCAAAATTGACGGGGCAGCAGTAGGTTTTTTGGAGTAAACAAGCACAGGCTCTGCCATCTGACTCTCAGTTTCCTCCACCTTAACTCTCAGCAGTTTCTACCCCTTCATTTGAAGAGATCTTATATACGGTTTACTTATTTCAACCTGTAACCCTCTTCCCATGAAGTTTCCAATCTATTTTTCCTTTGTTCATCATTTAGGAGCTCTGGTTAACCTAGTGGTAAGGAGTTGAGCTGCCAACCTGAAGAGAGGCAGTTAGAATCCACCAGTGGCTTTCCAGGAGAAATAGGAGAAATCTTTGAAAACCCAATTGGAAAGTTGACTACAAGTAGATTACAACTTTACAGTGCATAACAATAACAACAACAAAGTCTCTTATGCTGTTTATATCCTTTCTCACCTATTGTTGTCTTTGTCAATGACCACCTCTCTTAGCAACTCCTCTGACTATACTTGGTAATCTCACAGTAATCTCTTACAATTTTAAAATGGTTTTGCCCTGGAGATAATATCTCAAGAATATACTCCTTTATCTTTTAATTATTTTGAGGAATAATTATATTTGCATTATCAACTTGTTTGCTAATTTGGTACCATTAGATATTCCTTTGTAATAAACAATTTGCTTGCTAGCTCAGTGTAAGGCATGAGGAAGGCAGAACTACAGCTGGATAAAGAAGAGCTAAATACTTTTCTAATTGAACACTATTCTTTGCTAATTTTTCCTAGAGTCCCTATACTTTTTTCCCTAAGCTCATTTTTGTCAAGTCAATTCCAGAGCATAGTGACCCTGTAGTAGCACTGGGCCTCCTTGGACTTCTGTACAACTGAGTGGAATTATTTCTCCTGCATTTATTTACCTTATGGCCTTGAACTATAAAAAAGGAATAAATTAAGTCTGTGTAGAGCAACATGTCAACATCAGTGAAATGAGTGGAATTCACAGCTTTAAGAGTGTTACAGTGTGTTGTTAGGTGCCATTGAGTTGACTATGACACATAGAGACCCTTTGAACATAATATCTGAATCCTCTTCTATCCTGTTCCATCTTCACACATTCTGACACACAAAAGCCCATTGCAGCAGTCACCATATCAATCTACCTAGTTGAGGGATATATATATATATTTCTTCTGGAAAATGAAACACTATTTTATATTTCTATTTGCATTTATATTATTCAT
>NW_006399800.1:18119386-18124092 GCF_000299155.1 Elephantulus edwardii | reverse complement strand
ATAGACATATTTGAAGGATATACATGGAATACATATTAATAGTTATATCTTGTTTGAAGAAGATGGTTAAAGAACATCCAAATTTTTTTTTAAAAAATCCAAAGCAATCAAAGGAAAAGAGAGATTTTCAATGATCATTGCTATTTTCCAATAGTTTATAAGTTACATGATGGTTTGATACTTGTTTCTCCGTAGTTGTCTTTATTTTAAAAGTTTCTGAAATGCCTAAGCTTATTTTTAAACACAGAAATTGAAAATGTGGCTCAAGAAAAGGAACCCTTAGGAAAGTGAGTCAGGAGAGTGGAGGTGTGTCCTTAACAGCTCAATTATTGAAATTTTTTCTTTTAAATATGCAAGCGCTTACTATTTTATCATTATCCCTCCTTATGGCTCAGGAAACAATTTTAGCAAAAATAAATTCGTGGTTTAACTACAGACTTCATGAGATAATGTGTGAGTTTCCCGGGAGGACTTCAGCTACATGCTTTCCAAAGGAACTGACGCATTCTCTGTGCCTTTGCTGAATGGAATGATTTCAGGTGAGGTTAATGTGGATTCATTATACCAGTAGGTGGACTAGATGGAGTTTGAATTTTAATGCCTTGAGCCTTTGCCATTTTAAGGTCGATACTGACACAGGAGAGTTACAAATAGGTGCATAACGTCAAGGGGGTTGATCATTAACATTCTCATAAAAGCTGAGAGAGTGGGGTGGGCCAAGGGGTCAGCGGTGATCTAGAGCCCCACAGGACCGGACGACATCGCCAGCTTACAAGTTCTGAATTGCTCTCATTTAAACGCACATCAGTGGGCAAGGTGGGGAGATTTTAAAAGAACGAATTGTGCTGATTCAACAAGACTGTGCGACCTTACAACCAAGTTCAGCCTGAGGAGATAATAAAGAGACAATTGAATCCACAAAGGGCATCCTAGTTGTTTAAATACTAAATCATAGAGGGAAATTTCTTTATAATCCAACTCTAGCTAAACTTTTAAGAATAGGTATTAAAGTAGATACTTAAAAATAATCATTAATTGTGTTTATTATATATATTTTATGTGTATATATGCTTATGCATACATGTAAGCATTAAAACATATCTATGTAAGATATATATCTATATATAATATGTTATATATATATGTATATATATACATTCTAACAAATCAGTAGCTACTGTAAATAAGTGAATAATTATCAAGAAATGTGAAAACCCAAAATCTCTGTAAATGTTCATTAAAACTAATAAAATTAAAAAAAAAATGTGAGTGTTATGAACAGGAAAAAAGATTTGGACAGCAGCAGGTTCTGAACAAACTGGAGGAATATGTAGCATGGATTAAAAGTAATTAAAAAGACCAGAATTACTGGCCTGATAGACCCTGGGCTTAGACACATCAAACCTGGAAATGAACAAATCCTTAGCCAAATAATAAGCATACTTGTGGCTTGAACAGTAACAATCTTGAGAAACTCCTCAGAAAAATTAATTACCCATAAGATCAAAACAAAGCATAGAAGGCAGGACTAATACATACTGGAAGAAGTGGAAAGAATGCTGTTGCTTTGAGAGAATGTTACAAGCAAATTACACATTTTTTAAAAATTTTCAAATTTTTGAAATTTATTTACACAACCATTCACTTTTATATAATAACTCATACACAATGTTCCATTCACATCCATTTTGTTTTTTGCAATCATTTCTGTACATTGTGTTTTATATGATTAATTACTATTGATCTGTTACTTTTTTCACACTTGAGAAAGGGGTAAAGAAGAGACTGATTTTTTAAAAAACTGGAACAAGCTGTTCGGCTTCAGACACAGGGTAAACTGAGCTGCTAACTGAGCCCCCTTCCAGAACTTAAAAGGAGCTGGCAGGTATGCTCACACATAGTGATCACCTGGATCAACGGAAGTGGAAATACAGTACGTTCAGACTGAAGAAATAAGTGGTGCTTGGACGTGTTCCTTCAGCACCATCCACATAGCATGCACAGATGGATGGAAAAGTGAAAAGGGTTGCTGCATTGAGGAGCTGCAGTCATGAGGACCCATCGCTTGTTGACTTGGCCTCATGTGTGGGCTAAGGTTTAGTGAAGAGACCAACCAGTCTGGAATATATGGAGAAATGTGGACTCCTGAGTTTGTGGCTGATGCCCATTTGGACCTAGCCAGGGATGGCTGGGGATGAGTTGAGCAGGATCCAACCAGATGATAAGAAGATGATCCTCTTCTGCAGAAGGAACATGCTTGTTTCCTCAGAGTACAGGTTTGATAGGACAAATCAGAAATTGGCTATCTAAAATAGGTATACTAAGGCATGAAGTAACTGGCTTACATACATTAACAAAAGTATGTATGTTATTAGTATGTAAAAGTTAAAAATATGTCGTTTTAGTAACATGATTATAAGGGGAAACTTAATTCTTCAAATACAAAGGTTAGAAAAGCCATGGGTGGTCTGTGGTGTCAATGGTTCATTGTTCAAAATGGCTTCACTAGTCAATGAATAGTATTGCCACATAGATGAGTGAGGGTGTGTGAATGATGTGAATTGGTCTATTTACAAGGGGATAGGCTAGCCTTGCCATGAAAATAAGTTGATTTAGCAGCAGAAAATGAGAATCTCATCACCAGCAAAAGAGAAGCAAAGAATGCAGAATGTGAGTTCTTCAGGGCCAAAAACTCATACACCACTGAGACTGGGGCTTATAAGAGCAGTAGCCACAGCAGTCTCAGCAGAGAACCAGGAACCTGATTTGAGACAGAATTGACCTTGGAATTGCTACCCCATGGAACCAGAGCTTGAAGTCTTTGCCAACATATTTTGGAGAAATTGGAGGGAAAGACCATAATAGGCAAAACTGAGAGGTTTGTTACACTGGCCTAAAGTCATGAGGCAAAAAGCTGAGCATATCTGTAAGCATATTTTGAAAGCTTTCCTGACTGGGAAATTATACCTTCCTGCCGGGCTGAATTATAGCCTTTGGTTTCTCTAATAAGTACCATGACTAGAGATGATAGAGAATTGATGCCTTTGAGCTGTGGTGCTGGAGAAGAGTTTTGAATATACCATGAACTGCCAGGAGAACAAACAGATTTTTCCTAGAGAGGGTGAAACCAGGCTGCTCAGAGGAGGCAAGGATTCTGAAGCTTCATCTGACATATTTTGGACTTGTTGCAAGGAGGGACTGGTCTTTGGAGAGGGACATCATGTTTGGAAGAGTGGAGGGAAGCCCAGGAAAGGAAGACCCTCGATGAGATAGATTGATTCAGTCACAGGGGTGATGGAGGTAGGTGTGTCAGAGACAGTAAAGTTGACACAGGATAGAGCCGGTTTCAGAACTGTTGTACTTAGTGCTGCTATATGTTGCAGGCAACTTGATAGCACATTACAACACAACAACAATAAGCACCACAAATATGAAAAAAATGTATAAATTTTAGAATGGAAAACTAATTTGTTATGTAAAATTTCATCCTAACCACACAGTAATTTTTTCTTAAAGGTAATTTGGCATTTCCTCAAAAAGCTGAGCATATAAATTCCATATGACCCAGTTATTCCACTGCTTAGAATATGTTGTTGTTCGGTGTCATTGAATCAAGTATGACGCATAATGACCCTATGAACCAAAGATCGGAACCTAATCCTGTTCTGCGCCATCCTCACACTTCCTAACACACAAGAGCCTGTTGTGGCAGTCATGGTGTCAATTCACCCGGTTAAGGGTCTTCCTCTCTTTTGCTGATCTCCAACTTTCCCAACATCATATCCCTCTCCAAGGAATAGCAGCTCATAGCAATATGTCCAAAGTATGATAGGTGAAGCCTTATCATTCTTGTCTCTAAAGGGCACTCTGGCTGCACCCTCTCCAAGACATATCTATTCATTCTCTTGGCTGTCCATGAGATTTTCAGTGCTCTTCTTCAACACCAAGCTCAAAGGCATCAATTCTTTTTCTGTCATCCTTATTCACTGTCTGGATCTCAGATGCATAGCTAGTAGTTGGAAAGACTATGGCCTCACCTTGGTCCTCAAAATGACATCATTACTCCTCAATAATTTGGAAAGGTCCCTAACTGCAGATTTCCCCAGTGCAATGAGTCTCCTTATTTCCTGACTGATTATACCAAGGGTATTAATTGAAGAAACCTTGAAGAAAGCAAAAGATCATTACAAAAACAGAGGAGAAAGAAAAAAAAAATGAATTGGATATTAGAAGAGACCCTAAAGATTCCACTGGAATGTCTAGAAGCCAAATATGAACGAAAACATGTCTAAGTGAAAGAGTTGAACAGATTTCAAAGGACAGCTCGGAAAGACAAAGCAAAGTATAATAATGGAATGTGCAGGGAGCTGGAAGTGGGGAATAAAAAGGGAAGAACTCACACTGAATTTCTCAAACTGAAAGAACTGAAAAATAAATGTAAGTCTCATGTTTCAAAATTGGGAAGGGTATACGCCAGGGATATGTCCTATCTCCATACCTTTTCAACCTGTATGCAGAGCAGATTATCAGAGAGGCAGGGCTCTATGAGGAGAAGTGTGGCGTCAGGATTGGTGAAAGATCTATTAATAATCTGCGTTATGCAGATGACAGAACACTGCTTGCCGAAACTGAGGAGGACCTCATGCACTTACTGCAGAGGGTCAAGGACTGCACCCTTCAGTATGGACTGAGGCTCAATGTCAAGA
>NW_006399800.1:18113373-18116706 GCF_000299155.1 Elephantulus edwardii | reverse complement strand
CTCTGAAACCTCTACCCTGTGCCAACTGTATTGTCTCTAACACAACTACCCTCATTACTCTTGTCACTGAGTCAATCCATCTAATCGAAGGTCTTCCTCTCTTGCACTGTCTCTCCACCCTTCCAAGCATGATGTCCCTCTCCAAGGACTGGTTCCTCCTTGCAACATCCCTAAAGTCTGCCAAAGCCTCAGAATCCTGGCCTCCAAGGAGCAGCCTGGTTTCACCCTCTCAAGGATGAACCTGTTTCTTTTCCTAGCAGTCCATACTCTTCTCCAGAACTACATCTCAAAGACATCTGTTCTCTTTCTATTATCCCTCGTCATTGGCAGGCTTTCTGATGCATAACAAGTGATTGCAAAAACTATGGCCTAGATTAGGCACACCTTAGTCTTCCGATTAACATCTGAACACTTATGAACAGAGAAAAATAACCACATTCTCATCAAAGAGGAGGAGAATAAGCATGTTGATGATTGTGGGAACCCTCATAGGTGTGGGAAGGTTTTCTTATTCACTATAATTGCCCCAGCTCCAATTATATAATCATTCCAGTTGTTAGTCTGTGACTGCAAACTTTCCCAGTACAATTCATCTTGATTTGCTGGCTGCTGATACCAAGAGTGTTGTTTGTAGAGCCAAACAAACTAAAGCTGTTAACAATTTCAATCTCTTCACCATCTATCATAATGCTGCCAGTCGGCCCATGGTGAGAAGTAAGTATAAGTATCTTCATTTTTTCAGAAGTGAAAGCTTAGTCTACATAGCTTTTCTAAGAGATGCACAATTTTTAAGTGGCATAGCTAGGATTTGAAATTAATTCTGGCTAACTCTTAATGACTAATTTAGTAATCATTAGCAAGGTAATTACTGATAATATTCAATATCAGATAAGAGATGCTTCCTTTGTGAAGCAAGAGAAAAATTACCCTCCTGAAAGAGAGTTGTTTTGTTTTAAAGATGAAAGCATAGTTGACTTTGTCAGGTTTATGTCTTTTAATTTTTATTGTGATTTGAGTGAAAGTTTACAATGTAAATTATATTTTTTATTCAACCTTTCATGTACATTCTGTTCTATACTCACAAATGTAACCACACTTTTCTTACTTTCTCCCTGTAATTTTGATTTCTGTTAATTCTTCTATACCTCTTTTTGTCTTCCCTTTCTTTAGTGAGTTTGTTCTGATCATCTCCTTATTGGTTATTGTCTTTCCCTTTACCCATTTAATATGTGCCTGTTGTCTATTTGTTAATCTTCAGTAATTTTTTTCCCATCCCTGATAGCCATCTAAGATTCCATGTATAAACTTTCATTAGCTTTTCATAGCAGGGGCTATGCTTAATAGCCTTACTATGATGTCTTCTAGATCTGTCCATGTTATCTAGTGTTTTCTGAATTCTTTTTTGTTTCTTAGTGTTACATAGTACTCTGTTGTCTAAAATTACCACAATTTCCTTATCCATTTGTCTGTTAATGGACAGGTCGGGTTTTCTCCAACTCTTTGCTATTGTGGACAATCCTGCAATGAACATGATATGTGTAGACTTATTGATAGTACAGAACAGATCATATTTCTTTGAGGTGTAAACCTAATAGTGATATTGCTGGATCAGACACTCAAAGAAATAATCAAAATCATTAGAGATAAGAGATACAGAAATCAAACCAACAATGAGACATTATCTCAGCAATGATAGCAAAATTAATAAGATAGCAAAGAAATGCTGGTGAGTCTATAGAGAAATTGGAACACTCAAAAAGTGCTGATGGTATTGTAAAAAGGTAGAACTAAATATTATAGAGAACAGTTTTGTGCTTGCTTGGAAAGTTGGGAATAGAAATATGATTTCATTCTAGAGGCCAGTTTGAATCACAATTAGGGAAATGTGTGACTCAAATATCCACTACAGCAGCTGTGAGATCCACAGAACTCTCAGTAATTATGCAGAGGTGCTCCTAAAGAATATTTACAGTCAATGGCGGAAGCTCTTGAGTGTCAGCCCCCCTCCAACCCCCGAGGGGGAGGCCACGTAATATGTAAAAATGACATGGACTTTGGAATCAGTTGAATAACATCCCAATTTGTCACTTAATAGTTTTTCAACCTTGAGAAATTTCCTTAATCACAATGATTCTAAGTGTCTGAAGTTTTAGTCTGGTGATAATAGTGCAATTGACGTATTCCAATAAACAGTTTCAGCCCTGGACATACTCACTAGACTATACCAAGAATTCTGAAAGATGCTACTTGGCCAACTGCCAACTGCCAACTGACTGGAAAAGAAACATATCTGTTTCCATTCCCTAAAAAATGTAATCTAACACAAAGCAGAAATTATTGAAAAATTGGTTTTTTCCTTCTTTTTTTAATTGAGATTTTAATGAAAGTTTATAAAGAACTTGGGTTTCCAATTGGTCATTGTTGCACATTTTCCTCCCTGCCTCCCTCCCCTCAGATTGCTTTTTTCCTTAGGGAAAAAATGTTCTTTCATTATTATACAGTCTCCCTCGCCCAGACCCCTTTACTATGCAGCTCTTGTTCTGGACTCTCGTCATGCCAATAATACCTAATTATATATTCCTTTTTTACAGTTCTCTCCCTCATCTGTTTCAGTGCTGTGTGGATTATTTATCCCCTCTTTTATTTGTTTTCCCCCAACCCTCATGTTAGTCCTGTTTTATAACTTTGGCATTATGCCATATTTGTCTTTTTGTGATTGAGGTATTTCACTCAGCATAATGTTCTCCAGGGTCACCCACTTTGTATAATAATTCATGAGTTCCTTTTTTTTTTAATTGTAGCATAGTATTCTGTTGTGTGAATGTACCACAGCTTCTCTATGTATTCATTTGTTGATGGGCACTTGAACAATCTTATATCAAATGCAAGGACCCTCTTTATGAAGATTTTTTAAAAGTGACTGGAATAGTATGTTGACAAAGAATTGCCAGAAATTCAAGCTGAATTTAGAAGGGGCCATTGTCGTTGTTGTAAGGAGCCACTGAATCGAGTACGGCTCATAGCAACCCTATGAACGAAAGATCTGAACCTAATCCTGTCCTGCACCACCCTCTGACTTCCTGACACACAAGAGCCCATTGTAGCAGTCACTTTGTCAATCTACCTAGTTGAGGGTCTTTCTGTCCTTCATTGATCCTCCACCCTTCCCAACACTATGTCTGTCACCAAGGAATAGCACCTCCTAGCAATGTGTCCAAAGTATATGAGGCAAAGCCTCATCATTCTTGCCTCCAAAGGTCACTCTGGCTGCACCCTTTCCAAGACATATCTACTTGTTCTCTTGGCTGTCCAAGGGATGTTCAGTGCTCTTCT
>NW_006399800.1:18068818-18113223 GCF_000299155.1 Elephantulus edwardii | reverse complement strand
TAGATACTAATTGGAAAGACTATGGGCTGAATCAGATAATCCTTAAACTGTCATCACTACTCCTCAATACTTGGAAAGGTCCCTAACTGCAGATTTCCTCAGTGCAATGTATGTCCTTATTTCCTGACTGCTTGTATCAAGGGTATTAATTGTGGATCCAAGCAAGATGAAGCTGCTGACAGTTTCAATCTCCTCTCGATCCATCATGACACTGTCTATTGGACCAGTGGTAAGAATCTTGGTTTTCTTGAAATTGAGATACAATCAATACTGAAGGCTGCATTCCTTGGTCTTTTACAAGTGCTTCAAGTCCTTCTCACTTTCAGCAAGTAAGGTTGTGTCATCTGCATAATGCAGGTTATTGATTAGTCTCCCTCCAATCCTGATGCCACATTCCTCTTCACAGAGTTCAGCTTCTCAGGTAATTTGCTCAGCATACGCATTGAATTGGTATTGAGAGAGAAGACAACCCTAACATACTCCCTTCCCAATTCAAAACACCAGTGCAGTGTCCCTGTGCTTGCTCCATTTGCACAATAACATCTTGGTCTAAGTATAGGTTCTGCATGGACACCATCAAGTGCTCTGGGATTCCCATTCTTCTCAATGTCAGCCACAACTTGTCATGATCCACACAGTCAAATGCCTTTGCATAGTCAATAAAACACAAATAGACATTATTCTGGTATTCCTTACTTTCAGCCAGGATCCATCTGACATCAGCAATTGATATCCCTGGTGCCATGGCCTCTTCTATATCCTCCCTGAACTTCTCACAATTCCTGATCTGTGCACTGTTCTAGCTATTTTTGAATGTTCGTCTACAATATTTTGCTTCTATGTGATATCAATGATATTGTTTGATCAAACAAAACTAAGAAACAATGAAGAAGGATCGTCTTGGTGCCATAAATGAGGCCGGAAATAGAATGATTGGATTTTGTATTTACAATTATTTTTTTACTGCAAATACTTTTTCTAAAAGACATAAAAAATGACTTTTACATGTAGATTTCACCCTATGGGCTGCATAGGAATCAGTTTGACTACATTTGTGGAAGAAATTATTTTAGAAGCTCAATATCAGCATTCAAAACTATCTCAGGTGCAGATTGTGGGTCAGATCATCAATTACTCATATGCAAGTTCAAATTGAGGCTGAAGAAAATGAAAATAAATCCATAGGAACCAAGATATGATCTTGAATCAGAGATATCATTGCTTGCTGCAGAAGGTCAAGGACTGCAGTCTTCAATATGGTTTGAAGCTCAATATCAAGAAAACAAAGATTCTCACCACTGGGCCAATTGGCAGCATCAGTATGGATGGTGAAGAGATTGGGATAGTTAACAGTTTTCATTTACTTGGTTCCACAGTCAACTGTCTAGGTAACAGCAGCCAGGAAATCAAGAGATAAATTGCATTGGGAAAGTCAGCTGTGAGGGACCTCGAAAGAGTACTGAAGAGCAACGATGTCAGGCTGGAGACTAAGGTGAGCCTGATCCAGGCTATAGTCTTTGCAATTACGTGCTATACATCAGAGAGTTGGACAGTGAATAGGGATGCTAGAAAGAGAATTGATGCCTTTGAGCTGTGGTGCTGGAGAAGAGTGTTGAATATACCATGGACTGCTAGGAGAACAAACAGGTCTGTCCTGGAGAGGGTGAAGTGAGACTGCTCCCTGGAGTCAAGGATTCTGAAGCTTTGTCTGACATACTTTGGGTATGTTGCAAGTAGGGACTGGTCCTTGGAGAGGGAGATCATGTTTGGGAGAGTAGAGGGACGGCGCAGGAGAGGAAGACCCTCGAGGATATGGATCGATTCTGTGATTGGGCTGGTGGGAATGAGTGTGTTTGAGACGGTGAGGTTGGCCCAGGATAGAATGGCGTTTAGGGCTCTTGTACATAGGGTCGCTATGAGTTGCAAACGACTTGATGGTACATAACAACAACAACAACAACAACAACATTGAACCTAAACTGTGAGAGGAGTGTAGAGTGATCTAGGTATAAGGACACAATAAACTTTGGGTGCATAGATGGGCCACAGATTAGCAGCACAGACATTTCTTGTGGAAATGCTTCCTCTTACTGCCAAATAAGAGAAATGACGGTCTTTAGGACAGAGCAGTTCCCCAGCCAATCTTTGGCCAGATGTTTGATCCAAAACCTCTGAAGGATAGTGAAGCAAACTTTTTTAGGCAGATGAACCCTGTTGTGGGCTACACCGCAGGGTATTCACTGGCCCTTTGGACGCAGACGTGTTCCTTCTTTGGACATCATTCCATTTAGGTTCATTTTCTGGACTGTCCCAAGTATACTTGTGTACCCTGTAGGTTAGCATTTTTTAAGGAGAGAGCTTGCTCTCAGAATAAGAATTTTCATAACCAAGGATACTGCATTCCCATATGCGCATTTATTAGCGTCTTCTCTTGGGGAAGAGAGTGAACAGGAATGATGAACTTTAATGCTAACTAACATCTATAGAGCTCTCATTTTATGCTGGGACTATTGGAAATGCTTTACGTGTATTATGCTTTCAATGGTTTAATATCACAACATCCCAGATTAGTTAGATCATTTCACAGCCAGGGCACACAGGCACAGAATTGCTAGCTTTTCTGTTCAAAATCATTGGCCCAGGGTAGACTGCTTCAATAGCATGTTTCATATGTTTTTTTCACCATAGAAACTGGTAAATTTGTGCTTACCTTGCTCCCTGAAGACCGTTCCTGTTGGGGATTGTACATTTGTCTTTGATTCTGTAGAAAGGTGTTGTGGGGTTGGAATACACACACTTAGAAGCCACACTGGAAGGTAGAATCTTTGATGTAAGGAAAAAGTATAAAATTATTTATTAGAGATTAGTAAGTAAGCAAGCACAAATAAGCCTGTGCTTACCTTGTTGACTAGGGATCCGACACTGACACAGATGAGAGATTTGGCATTTAAACATTTACAGGCCAAAGGCACCCTGGTGGGGCAGCGCATTAAGCATTGGTCTGCTAATTAACAGGCTAGTGGTTCAAAGCCATTAGCCTCTCTATGGAAGAAAGATATGCCAGTCTGCTTCTGAAAAATTTGTACACCCTTAGTGATGCTGTCTACTGTCTTGTGGTGTCACTCTGAGCTGAAATTACTTCCACACCAGTAGATTTTGTGGGAAAATATTCTAAGATATACGTTTTTGTTGTTGTTATGTGCCATCAAATCACCTGTGACTTAGAGTGTCCCTATGTACAGTAGCACTGAAGCCTGCCTTGCCCTGAGACAGTCTCCCTGATTCTGATATAACTATTCCTGTCACACCAGTTATTACTGTATCAATACATTCCATCTGGGTCTTCCTTTCCTGCACTGTCCTTTCACCCTTCCAAGCACGATGTTCTTCTCCAAGGACCTTTCCCTCTTGGCCACGTGTCCAATGTATGTGCCACGGAGTTTCAATATCCTAGCTTCCAAGGAGAAACTTGGTTTCACTCTCTCCAAGAGAGACTTACTTGTTTTCTTGGGGGTCCATGGTATATTCAAGACTCTTCTCCACATTACAACTCAAAGGCATCAATTCTTCTTTTTTTAAAATTAATTTTAATGAACGTTTACAGAGACTTTGGATTTCCATTGTTGCACACTTTCCACCCTGTCCCACTCACTGATGCATAGCAAGTAATTACAAAGACCATGACCTGGATCAGGCTCACTTTAGTCTCTAGACTGACATCTTTATTTCTCAGTACTCTGGAGAGGTCCCTAATGGCAAATGTTCCCAGTGCAACTAATCTTTTATTTTTAATTTAATTTTTTATGGGTTTACTTACAAGTTTGTATACATTGTTTCACAGAATTCTTCATTCAAATTGTGTTTCATACAATCATTCTCATGCATTAGGTTTTATAAAATTAGTCACCATTGGATCTTGCCATCATTACCCTGTCTTTTTAGCCAAGATGTTCCTATTAACTCTGCCCTCTTCTTCTACCCACCAAACTGTGTAACCCTGTGGATATGCACCTATCCATCCTCAGTCCTTGCACCTTGGAGATTTGTACACCAATGATTATAGCATCACAAGAACATGGGAACAGCCCAAATGTTCAACCAAGACTGAAAAGATTAAGAAATTGTGGTGCATTCACACAATGGAATATTATGCAGTACTCAATAGCAATGATTTAAAGAATTAGTACACAACGTGGGAGGGGCTGGAGAGCACTATGTGAGTGAATTAACTCAGTTTCATAAAAACAAATACAGCATAAGACCATTATTGTGAAAAATAGAAGAATGACTAAGATGGACATCTGAAGAGATTCTGAATATTACAATCAAGTGCCAAGAAGTCAAAGCAAAGGGAAGAAATCAAGAAATTAAGGAGCTGAACAGAGCAGCATGGGAAAACAAAGTAAAACATCATAATGAAATGTGCAAAGAGCTGGAGTCAGAAAGGGTGAAACACACTGGACATTTCTCTTTTTGTTATTATTAATTTCAATGAAAATTTACAGAGACATTGGATTTCCATTTATTCATTGTTGCACTTTTCTCCCTGTCCACCCTTCCCCCTCCCCAGTTTGTTCTTCTCTTTGAAAAGTAAAAGAAAAATTCTTTCATTGTTATACAATCCCTCTCCCCAAGTCCAGTCCACTATGCAGCCTTCCATCTAGATGCTGGGCATTTATTAAGCTGAAGGTACTGAAGAACAAATTAAAGCCTCGAGTTGCAATACTTAAGGGTTCTTTGGGCTAAATATTAGAGGACCCAAGAAGCATTAAAAAAAGATACAAGATGTATACAGAGTCACTGTACCAAAATGATTTGGCTGACATAGAAGAATTTCATAAAACAACATATAACCAAAAGCCTGGGGTGGTGAAAGAAAAAAAATTAAAACGGTTCTGAAAGAATTTGCATAAAAACAAGGCCCCAGAAATTGATGGACTACCAGTTTATGTATTTCAACAAACAGATGCTGGCCTGGATGCACTCACTAATTTTCCAAGATATCTGAAGGACAACCACCTGGCCTACTGGTTGGAAGAGATGCCTATTTATTCCCATTTCAAAGAATGTTGACCCTACAGCATGTGGAAATTATCAAGCAATATAATTATTATCATACACAAGCAAGATTCTGCTGAAAATTATCCAAAAATGACTGGAACAGCACATTAACAGAGAACTTCTAGATATGCAGCCTGAGTTTAAAAGAGGCTGTGGTATTAGGAACATTATAACTAATGTTAGATGGCTCTTTGCTGAAAGCAGAGAATACCTGAGGAATGTCTGTGTTTCATTGATTATGCAAAAGCGTTTAACTGTGGGGCTTACAACAAACTCTGGCCGGCTTTGAGAAGAATGGGTATCCCAGAACACTTGATCACGCTTAAGTGAAACCTATACTTGGACCAGGAAGCAGTCATGTGAACAGAGCAAGGAAACACTGCAGGGTTCAAAATTGGGAAGGATGTACACCAGGGATGTGTCCTATCTCCATGCCTTTTCAATCTATATGCAGGAGGCTGGGCTCTATGAGGAGGAATGTCGTATCAGGATTGGAGCAAGACTTATCAACAACCTGCATTATGCAGATGACACAGCCTTCTTTGCTGAAACTGAGGGGGACCTGAAGCACTTGCTGCAGAAGTCAAGAACTGCAGCTTTCAATATGGATTGAAGCTCAACTTTAAGAAAACTAAGATTCTCATCAGTGGGCTGATTGGCAGCATCATGATAGACAGTGAAGAGACTGAGTGTGTTAAAAACTTCAATTTCCTTGGCTCTGCAATCAACACTTTTGGTACCAGCAGCCAAGAAATAAAAAGATAGGGAATATCTGCTGTCACAGACATGGAGAAGGGCCTTGAATATGCCAAGGAGAACAAACAGGTTCGTCCTAGAGAGGGTGAAACCAGGCTACTCCTTGGAGGTAAGGATTCTGAGGCTCTATCTGACATATTTTAGGCATGTTGCAAAGAGGAATCAGTCCTTGGAGAAGGACTTTATACTTTGGAAAGTGGAGGGACAGTGCAAGAGAGGAAAAGCCTAGATGAGATGGATTGATTCAGTTACTGGGGAAATTGAGGTAGGTGTGTCAGAGACCCTAAGATTGGCACAGGATAAAGCAGAGTTTAGGCCTTTTGTACATAGGGTCACTATGAATCGCAGGCAACTCAAAGGCACACAGTAACAACATCATGAGTCACAAGTGACTTGAAGTCACATAATAACAACAACTAGCAATTTGTCTTTTGATTTCCTAACTGCTGCCAGGACTGTTGATTGTGGAGCTGAACAAGTTATAATTTTTTACAACTTCAATCTCTGCTCCATCTGTCATGGTGCTGCCAATTGGCCTAGTCATGAGAATCTATCTTTTTGATATTGATATTGAGCTTCAATCCATATTGAAACAAATGCTTTAGGCGTCCTCAGTTTCAGCAAGCAAAGTTGTGTCATCTGCATAACGCAGGTTTTTGATGAGTCTTCCTTCAATCTTGACGCCACATTCCTTCTCAAAAAGCCCAGCCTACTGAATGATCTGTTCTGCATATGAATTGAAAAGGTATGGAGACAGGATGCATCCCTGACACACTCCTTTTTTTTTTTTTTTTTTAATTTTGAAGCACACAGTGCTTCCTTGCTCTGTTTTGAAGACTGCTAAAGCTAGGTTTTGAATGAGCACAATTGAGTGTTCTTGGATTCCCATTCTCTTGAAAATTAGCCATAATTTGTTGTGATCCACACAGTCAAATGACCTTGCAGAGTCAATGAAACACAGATTCACATTCTTCTGGTACTCTGTTTTCTTCCATGATCCATGTGACGTTTCTAGTGCTGCTATCTCTTCTATATCCAGCTTGCGTTTCTGGTAGTTCTCTGTCAATGTACTGTTCCAATCATTTTTGGATAATTATTAGCAGAATTGTGCTTGTGCTGGTATTATAGTGTTTAATAATTTCCATACTCTATCAGGTTACCTTTTTTTTAATGGAAATGAACATAGATCACTTCCAGTCAGTTGTCCTCCAGATTTCTTGGCACAAATTGTTGATCATGTCTAGGGAAGCAGCTGTTTGTTGAAATATGTCAATTGGTATTCCACCAATTCCTGGGACCTTGTTTTTTGCCAATTCCTTCAGAGTAGCCGGCTCTGCCTTTTTTATCACAATTGTCTTTTGATCATATGTTGTTTCATGTTCTGTGTCAATCGACTTCTTTTGATACAATTGCTCTTTATGCTTCTTCTATTTTCTTTTAATGCTTTCTAAATCATTCAATATTCTGCCCATAGCATCCTCAAGCAATGAGTGCAACTTCTCAGCTTGAATTTGTTCTGTGGTTCCTTTAGCTTAAGAAAGGGCTAAGAAAGTTAGGCCTTTTTGATTTTCTGACTCCAGTACTTTGCACATTTCCTTATAATATTTTTGCTTTGACTTCCCGAGCTGCCTTTTGAAATCTTCTATTCAGTTAACTTCTTGATTTCTTCTCTTTCCTTTGGCTTCTTGGTGCTCTAGTGCAATAATCAGTTTCTTCTGACATCCATTTCGGTCTTTTCTTCTTCTTCTGTCTTTGTAATGACCTTTTGCTTTCTTTGTGGATGATATTCTTGATATCCTCCCACAGCTCATCTAATCTTCATTCATTAGTGTTCAAAGTCTCAAGCCTTTTCCTGTGCTGGTTTTCAAATTAGGGATAAATTCAAGATAAAATTTTGATATCTATGGTTTTGATTAAATCTTATTTAGCTTTAATTTGATCTTGAGTGTAACTGATGGTCTGTTCCACAATGAGTACCTCGCCTAGTTTTCACTACTGATATTGAACGTTTTCAACAATTCCTTCCACAGATGTAATCAATCAGATTCCTGTGATCCCCTGATTCAGGGGAAATCCTTTGTATAACCTGCATTTATGTTTCTTATATAAGATATTCACAATGGATTCACATTGTGCAGGATTAAATAATTCTATTACCAGCTTCATTTCAGTCACCAAGTCCATGTTTTCTGACTGCTGATCCTTCTACCTGGTTCCCAACTTTTGCATTCCAGTGACCCATTATTATTCATGAATTTTAGCTGTATATTCGATTAATTTCTGACTGCAAAATTTGATAGAAATCTTCTATTTCCTCCTCTTTGGCTCTGGTTGTTGGTTCATAAATTTGAATGATTGTGGTATTAACAGGTCTTCCTTGTATGCATATGGATATCATTCTGTAACTCATAACAATGTCTGAACACTTTTTAGTTAGCTAGATAGAAGCCAGTGGAGAAGAAATAGTAATTGCTTAAGAAAACATACAGGTACTCAATTTCATTTGAGTTTCTCATTTGTAGCATAAACCTACATGTAATGTTTATCTATTTTCTGAACCATGGAAAATGATTCTACATTGACCTTCTTGATGCAGGGGCCATTGGCTTAGCCATTTCAGCCAAATGAGTGGGTGACTCATGGTCCAGATGACTCAATAAGGAATCACTCCGACACAGTTTTCTTTAATACTGTATCTTGGCAACTGCATGATTTTTGGGAACATGAATATTAACCCTTGAGGTCTTATTAGTTTGGATTCTACAATCTTGAATCTGAGATTACTGAGTCTGCTTTTGCCCAGTGAACAGAAGATTTTGCTGAGTGTACACAGAAGCTTAGACAAAAATGGTTAAGCTGGTGAGCTCTTCACATTGAACCTCCCTAATCAGCATTTACTTCTCATACTTTGATGATGCCAACTGATTAATCCATGCCAAAATCTCCATAGTCTTTTCCCATTTTGTAGAATTTGGACCCCGAGAAATGTTTTGATAAAAATCATTTGCAGTAATAAGTAAATTACTAAAAGAATTATTTATTTTTATTCTATTCCAAATGATTTACATTTTAATAGAACTTCAATGTTCATCCAAAGGGATAAATACATTCTAGAATAAAGAACTGATTGTTGTTGTTGTTGTGTACCACAGAATCGGAATCAACCCATAGTTGACCCTCTAGCTCAGAGATTATTGTTAGCTAAAGCTGGCAATTCCAATCAGCTGACACCAATTGTGGACAACAAAACCAAAAACAACCAAATGTACCATACCCAACTCTCAAGATGTGAGAAACCATCTTCCAGAATCTTATCAACTTCACAGGAGCCTCCAAGCTGCAGACTTAGACCACTACTACCACTTTTTAAATACAGGCATACCCACCAAGTGCTGGCTGACTGTAAACCAAGAGACTTTCAGCTCAGAGCTCACTGTTCACTGAATCTGGCACGTTCAATTGGCTGACATCCAACTGTGGATGAAAAACTAAAAACAACCAAATGTTCCATACCTGACCAAGAGCAGCTGGTGCCCTCAAACTGCGTGCATTCAGGTTACAGTGCAGCTTCTTGCCACTAGGCCACTAGAGCTCCCGAGGTGATTAAGGGAATTGATTAAGCAGTGTATATTTTGTAGTTGAAAATTTCTTTCTGGTGCCTTAATGCCTACTCTTACTTCATATCTCAAAAATTGTCCTTGCATTTTAAATACCAGAGTTTTTAGGCAAGCTCTACTTGTTGAGATGTACTGTTCAGTCTGAACTGACTCATAGCTGACCTTCCAGCAGGTTGTGTTGTTGTTCTTTTTATGTGCCATTGAGTCCATTACAGCTTATAGGAACCCTATGAACAAAAGATCTGACCCCTGCTCTATTCTACAGCATCCTCACACTTCCTGACACACAACAGCCCTTTGTAACAGTCATCACATCAATCCACTTGGTCAAGTGTCTTCTGCCCTTTGAATAGTATCTCCTAGCAACATGTCCAAAGTATGTGAGGCAAAGCCTCATCATTTTTGCCTCCAAAGAGCACTCTGGCTGCACCCTCTAAGACATATCTGTTCATTCTCTTGGGATGTTCAGTGATCTTCTTCAACACCATACCCCAAAGGGGTCAATTATTTTCCTGTCATCCTTCATTGTCCCGCTCTCAGATGCATAACAAGTAATTGGAAAGACTATGGCCTGAATTAACACACATTAGTCTTCAAACTGACATCATTACTACTTCTAAATAATTGGTAAAAATCTCTAACTGCAGATTTTCCCAGTGCAATGTTTCCCCTTCTTTCCTGACTGCTTTTAATTGGGCATCCAAGCAAGATTTTGATATTGATGGTTTCAGTCTCTGCTCCATCCATCATGATGCTGCCTATCAGTCCAGTGGTAAGAATATTTATTTTCCTGATATTGAGATGCAATCCATACTGAAGGCTGCATTCCTTGATCTTCTTCAACAAGTGCACTTTCAGCAAGCAAGGTTGCATAATCTGCATAAAGCAGGTTATCGATGAGTCTCCCTCTAATCCTGATGCCACACTTCTCCTCATAGAGTCCAACTTCTTGGATAATTTTCTCAATGTAGATAAATAGGTATGGAGAGAGAATACAACCTTGGAACACTCCCTTCCCAACTCCAAACCATGCAATGCACCCTAGCAAGTTTTAGGAGGCTATAAATCACAGAGGAGGAGATTGTTTATCTTTGTCCCACAGAGCAACAGGTGGATTCGAAGCACATGTCTTCCGGATGGCAGTGCAGCTTCTTACCACAAAGCCACCAGAGCTCCTTATATGACACTAGCTCTGAAAAAGGCTTTGTATATCAATGGTTTTCAAACTGTGATCACTGTGCTAGTAGTGACCATAGTGTTTGGAAACTTGTTAAAAATGCACATTCTCAGGCTTGAATTAAAACAAAACCTAGTAACTTTGAGTGTATATCCAGCAATCTGTGTTTTAGACACTCTCTGGATGACTTTGATGCATACAAAAGTTACTGTCTAAGGTTGTAGGTGATTATGTGTAAATTCATCCTAATTCACAGATGAGTAAATTGAGGATCTACGAGATTAAGAGGTTAAACAATACTGCTGATTTTTTTATAGTGTTCTTTTGTCCATTCTCCGTCAGTCCCACTGGCTAATCAGTCAGAAGGAGTGAGATTTGCTGCCACATCTTTGATTGACAGGATGGTCAAATCACTTCCTGATCGTATGGCTTTACCCTTGTAAAGGCCCAGGGGTGAGACTTGAACAACTTCAATCTCTTAGAGCCTCTCAGGGATCAGGCTGCTCCATATTCACTCTCTTTAAAGAGATCAGCATTCATTTTCCTTTAAAGTTAGGGTTAGTCTGCCTGAGCTGCATACAAATCAGATGAATGAATTCATTACCAAAAGCTAGATTAAGTTTTGCAGCTGTTCCGCCTGGGGATCCAGTAGAGAGAGAGGCAAGCACAACTAAAAAAAAATTCTTTACTGATCAAGGCAGTCTGAAAATGCAATCTTACTAGGTAAGTAGCATTCAGAAATACTGAAATGAACTGAAAAATTAAAATGACTTTGCCTAAACATGTGGGGAGTAAGGAAATCCTGGGATGCCACCAAATATGTATTGGGTCTAAAAAGTACAGATGCTGTCTTTTCAGCTAACTTACCACAAAAGGGCTGTAGGAATGAGAATTTTACAGATTTCAAAGATTCATAAATTTAGACCAAATATTGATATTTGCCACTTTAGCAGTTTCAAATAGCTATTTATCTGGAGAATATAACCTCTAAATAGAAAGTGTCTAACAAGTGATTTCTCTTCACCTGGTTTCCTCAGCATCGTCATGCCAACATAGGGAACCCAGTCAGTCTCTTATTTACAAATGTAGTCACTTATCCTGGTAACTGCTATTTCTTTCTGAGCTGGCCTTTGAAGTTTTCTGTTCAGCTTCTTAACTTCTAGATTTCTTCCTTTGCTTTGGCTTCTTGGTGCTTTAGTGAGAAATTCAGTGTTTTCTTAAATCCATCTTGATCTTTTTATCTTCCTTTGTCTTTGTAATGATGTTTTATGTTTCTCATGGATAATATTCTTGCTATCCTCCCACAGCTCATCTAGTGTTCACTCATTAGTGCTCAAGGCCTCCAACCTATTCCTGAAATGGCTTTGAAATTCAGGTGGGATAAACTCAAGGTCAAATTTTGGAGGTTTTTTTATTTGTTCTATTTGTCATTAGCTTCAGTTTAAACTTGCATATGATTAGTTGATGTTCTGTTTCATACTCCTCACCTGGCCTCATTTTCACATCTGAGCTTTTCATTTTAAGCTTTTCCAATGATTTTAAGCTCATTTTAAGCTTTTCCAATGATTTTTTCCACACATGTAATCAATCTGATTCCTGTGTAGACCATCAGGTAAGGTCCATGTGTATAGTCTTCAATTGTTTCTTAGAAAAGATATTTGCAATGGATAAATTATTATATAAGATATATCAATCTATCTCCAACCTTATTTCTGTCATTAAGTCCATATTTTCCAAATATCTCCAGCCACATTTCTGTCACCAATTCCATATTTCTTCTTTCTTGTTTCCAGCTTTTGCATTTACGTCATTAATTATTATTAATGCATATTGGTTGTATGTTTAATTGTTTTCTGACAGCAAAAGTTGGTCACAATCTTCCATTTCTTCCTAGCTGGCTTTGATTGTTGGTGCATATATTTTAACATCAGCAGTGTTAGCAGGTCTTCCTTGTCGTTAGGTGCCATCAAGTTGAGCACAACTAATAGTGACCCTATGAACAAAAGATCTGAACACTGTTCTATCCTGTGCCATCCTGCACTTCCTGACACACAAGAGCACATTGTTGCAGTCATTGTAGCAATCCACTTGGTTGCAAGTCTTCTTGACATTTGCTGACCCTCCACCCTTCCCAGCATCATATCTTTTTCCAAGGATATGGAACTCCTACCAACATGTCCACAGTATGTGAGGCAAAGCCTCCAAGGAGCACTCCGGCTGCACCCTCTTCAAGACATATCTGTTTGTTCACTTGGCTGTCCATGGGATGTTCAGTGCTCTTCTTCAACACCATAGCTAAAAGGCATCAATTATTTTTCCTGTCATCCTTATTCATTGTCTAGGTTTCAGATTCACAGCTAGTAATCGGAAAGAGAATGGCCCGAATCAGATGCAACTTAGTGTTTAAACTGACATCTATACTCGTCAATAATTTGGAAAAATCTCTAACTGCAGTTTTCCCCAGTGCCATGTTTCTCCCTATTTTCTGACTGCTATTATCAATGGTGTTAACTATGGATTCAAGAAAGGTGATGCTGTTGACAGTCTCATCATGACACCGCATATTGTTGGTCCAGTGGTTAAAAATCTTTGTTTTCCTGACATTGAGATACAATCCATTCTGAAGGCTGCATTCCTTGATCTTCTTCAACAAGTGGTTCAAGCCTTCCTCACTTTCAGCAAGCAAGGTTGCGTCATCTGCATAAAACAGTTTATCTATGAGTCTCCCTCCAATCCTGATGTCACACTCCTCTTCATAGAGTCCAACTTCTTGGATAATTGGCTCAGTGTACAGATTGAATAGGTATGGAGAGAGACTACAACCCTGGCACACTCTCTTCTCAATTTCAAACAATGCAGTACTCCCCTGCCCTGTTTGCACAACTGTCTTCTGGTCCAGGTATAGGTTCTGCATTGGCACAATCAAGTTTTCTGGTATTTCATTCTTCTCAAAGTAAGCCACAACTTATCATGATCCACACAGTCAATGCCTCTGCATAGTCAATAAAGCACAAATAGACATTCTTCTGGTATTTCTTACTTATAGCCAGGATCCTTCTGACATCAGCAATGATATCTCTGGTGCAGCAGCCTCTTCTAAATCCTACTGGAAATTCTGACAGTTCCTTATCTATCTTCCTTATCTGTTCCATATCTGTCTTCTTTGTAGGAGTATAGATATTATCTTGTTGCTCACAACATTTTATTTCAAAATGGATCTAGAAATGGTCTTTTTAATTATTAACATGACCACATTTTGCAAAGGGCAGCTCGGGAAGGCAAAACAAAGGATTATAATGAAATACTCAAAGAGAGGGAATCAGAAAATCAAAAGAATGAACTCAACATTTCTCAAGCTGAAGGAAATGAAGAACAAATTCAAGCCTCAAGTTGAAATATTTAAAGATTTAAAGCATAAAGCTCATCATCAAGAACAAAAAAAAAGATTTTCACTACTGTGCCAACTGGCAGTTCATGGTGGATGGAGAAGAGGTTGAAATTGTTGATAACTTCAGCTTGCTTGGTTTCACAATCAACACTCTTGACACCAGCTGTCAGGAAATCAAAAGACGAAATGCACTGGAAAAGTCTGCTGTCAGGGACCTCTCTATAGTACTGAAGAGTAATGATGTCAGTATGCATCTGAGAACTGGACAATAATTAAGCATTATAGAAGAAGAATAGGTGTCTTTGAATTGTGGTGCTGCAGAAGTGTTGAACATACCATGGACTACCAAGAGAAGAAACAGATCTCTCCTGAAGATGGTGAAACTAGGCTTTTCCCTGGAGGCAAAGATTTTGAGGCTCCATCTCACATATTTGGGGCACCTGGCCAGGGGGAACCAGTCCTTGGGGAGGGACTTCATGCTTGGAAGGGTGGAGGCACAATTCAATAGAAGACCCAGGATGAGATAGATTGATTCAGTAACTGGAGAAATGAGATTAGGTCTGTTGGAGATGATGAAATTGGCTAAGGACAGGGCAGGTTTCAGAACTCATGCATATAAGGTTGTTGTGAGTTGCAGGTGACTCAATGGCACATAACAACAACAACAATGGGCAGAATATTGAACAACCTCAGAAGCATCAAAAGAAGATGTAAAGAATACACAGAGTCACTTGGAGACAAGGATAGGGAAACTTCATCTAACATGCTTTTGATATGTTGATAAGAGGGTCCAGTCATTGGAAAATGGGGGGTCATGCATGGAGTGGGGAAGATCAACAAAGGAGAGTAAGACTCTCAATGAGATGGATTGACACAGTGGCTTTAATAGTTGACTCCGAGTGTCAGAGATGATCAGGGTGATACTGAAGAGGGCAGCATTCAGTGTTCATAGGGTTACTATGAGTTGTAATCAATGCAGTGGAACTTAACAACAACACGGACAGTGAACAGAATTAAATAACATTACTTTCTTTAAAAGGACACAAAATAATCCCATTTATGTATGCAAAAATCAATACAATTGTTAAAAGTCTTATAGAAATTTGCATTGAACTAAGCAGGCATAATAAATGACATTTTTGAGAGGTCTACATTATATTTTATCCATTTTCTTTTAACTATTTCAACAGATATTTGATAATATTTATTCGTATACATGCTCAGTTATTCTTTGGAGAGAGACATCATACTTGGAAAGGTGGAGGGATGGCAAAGGAGAGGAAGACCCTCAGCCAGATGGATTGACACAGTGACTGGAGCAAAGGGCTTGAGTGTGCCAGGAATTGTGAGGATGGCATGGACCAAGACAGAGTTCACATCTGTTATTCATAAGGTCACTATTAGACATATTCAACTTGACAGCACTTAACAATAACAACAAGCCCAGTTATCATCAACTGTGATAGTTCTGTGCACAAAACTATACAATTGTTGTGGTCATGTTTGTTGAATCACCTGCGACTCATAGCGACATTATGTCCAATAACTCTGAATCCTACCCTATCTTGAGCGAGTCTCCCTGTCTTTTACACACTAACCTCATTATGCCAGTTAGTGTGTCAATCTATCTCATCCAGGGTCTTCCTCTCTTGTTCTGTCCCTCCACCCTTCCAAACATGATGTCCTTTGCTGAGAACTGTTTTCTCCTGGCAACGTGCTCGAAATATATGAGATGGAGCTTCAAAAACCTCCCCTCTAAGGAACAGCTTGTTTTAACCCTCTCTAGGACAAAACTGTTTGTTCTCTTGGGAGTCCATGGAATATTCAGTACTCTTTTCCAGCACCACAACTTAAAGGCATTTGGCTGTCCTTTCTCATCCTTAGTCATTGTCCAGCTCTGTGATGCATAGCAAGTAATTGCAAAGACCATAGACTGTAAAGAGCACCTTAGTCTCCAGGCTGACAATGTTGCTCTTTAGCACTCTGGAGATTTCCCTAACAGTAGACTTCCACAGTGTAATTAGTCTTTTGATTTCTTGACAGCTGGTGTCAAGAGTGTTGATTGTGGAACCACAGTCTGAAATTAGAAATAATCTCAATCTCCTCTCTCTATATCATGATGCTACCAGTTAGTTGGCCCAGTGGTGAGAATCTTGATGCTGATCTTCAAGCCATATTTAAGACTTCATTCCTTGACCTTCTGCAGCAAACACTTCAGGCCTTCCTGATAAAGAATAAGATTTTATATATATATTTGATTCATATTGAAAAGCAGGAGTAGCTTCCACTTCCTAAACTAGATGCCTCTGAAAACTCTACAAACTCTCTTATAAATGTACAGAAATGATGTTAATTGCAGAACAGACTTCAGGTCTTTTGTGAAAATCTTAACTCTGAGTCATATTCAACTCAATGACATGTTGTTGTTATTGTTATGTGGCATCGAGTCGTTTCCGACTCATAGCGACCCTATGTACAAGAGCCCTAAAAGCCATTCTATCCTGTGCCAACCTCACTGTCTCAAACACATTAATTCCCACCATTCCACTCACAGAATCGATCCATTTCATCAAGGGTCTTCCTCTCCTGCCCTGTCCTTCCACTCTGCCAAAGATGATGTCCCTCTCCAAGGACCAGTCCCTCCTTGCAGTATGCCCAAAGTATGTCAGACGAAGCTTCAGAATCCTTGACTCCAGGGAGCATACTCGCTTCACCCTCTCCAGGACAAACCTGTTTGTTCTTCTAGCAGTCCATGGTATATTCAGCACTCTTTTCCAGCACCACAGCTCAAAGGCATCAACTCTCTTTCTATTATCCCTCTTCACTGTCCAACTCTCCAATGCATAGCATGTAATTGAGAAGACTATAGTCCATATCAGGCTCACCTTAGTCTCCAGCCTGACGTCGTTGCTCTTCAGTACTCTTGAGAGGTCCCTCACAGCTGACTTTCCCAATGCAATTTGTCTCTTGATTTCCTGGCTGCTGTTACGGAGAGTGTTGACTGTGGAACCAAGTAAACGAAAATTGCTAGCTATCTCAATCTCTTCACCATCCATACTGATGCTGCCAATTGGCCCAGTGGTGAGAATCTTTGTTTTCTTGATATTGAGCTTCAATCCATATTGAAGACTGCAGTCCTTGATCTTCTGCAGCAAGCGCTTCAGGTCCTCCTCAGTTTCAGCAAGCAGGGTTGTGTCATCCACATAACGCAGGTTGTTGATGATCCTTCCACCAACCCTGATGTCACATTCCTCCTCATACAGCCCAGAGTCTCGGATGATCTGTTCTGCATACAGATTAAAAAGGTATGGAGACAAAATACATCCCTGATGAACCCCTTTCTTGATTTTGAACCATGAAGTGTCTCCCTGTTCTGTTCTGACAACTGCCTCTTGGTCCAAGTATAGGTTTAGGAATAGCGCAATCAAATGTTCTGGGATTCCCATTCTTCTTAGGGTCAGCCACAGCTTGTTGTGATCCACACAGCCAAAAGCCTTTGCATAGTCAATGAAGCACAGATAGACATTCTTCTGGTATTCTCTGCTTTCTGTCAAGATTCATCTTACATTAGCTATAATATTGCTAGTACCATGACGTCTTCTAAATGCAGCCTGCACATCTGGCAGTTTTCTGTTGACATACTGTTCCAAACGTTTTTGGATAATTTTCAGAAGAATCTTGCTTGCATGTGATATCAATGATATTGTTTGATAATTTCCGCACTCAGTTGGGTCACCTTTCTTTGGAATGGGAACAAATATCGATCTGTTCTAGTCAGTTGGCCAGCTGGCTGTCCTCCAGATTTCCTGGCACAGCTTAGTGAGCACATCCAGGGCAGCGTCTGTTTGTTGAAACAAATCAATTGGTATGTTGTCTGTTATGTCTGGAGGAACATTCTTCCACTTTGCACATCACTGTTTGTCAGTATGCTGTATGAGGTAACCTGGATTTGCTATGATGCTGAACATTGTGCGATGGGGATATCAAATGGTTTCCCATTGTGGACTATATTTGGTGGAGCTCCGAGTTGTAAAACAGGTTGGGAAGCAGGAGTAACATCCACTTCCTAAACCACATGCCTCTGGAAACTCTAGGAACTTGGAAAAACAATGATAAATATGTAAAGGCATTAGGTCTTTTGTTCATAGAGTCGCTATTAGTTGACCTCGACTTGATGGCAAGCGACAACAACATTATATATATGTATACACACACACACACACACACACCCCACTAGGCCACCAGAGCTCCCTAAATAAACCTTACATGTATTTATTTTACTTTAATTTTATTTTAGGTGAAAGTTCATACAGCAAATTAGTTTTCCATTCAGTTATTTATACTCATATTATTCTGTGACATTGCAACCCCCTCAATGTAATACCATTCTTCACATTTCCTTTGTTTCTGTTTATCCTTTTTTTCTACCCATTTCTTTTTGTTCTTTTCTTTTCCATATTTTTGTTGGTTTTGCATATAATCATTTCTTCCTGTCGTTTGAGCTTTGTTTGTGGTCAAATTCTGCCCATTTTCCCCCCGTAATGATTAATTGCACATCGTAGTACATTTTCCTCTGGTCTTATTAGTCTGTCTCTTGTGGCCTAGTGGGTAAGGAGTTGAGCTGCTGGTTTGAAACTACCAGCTGTTTTGTGAGAGAAAGAAGGGCAATTTCTTCTTGTGCAATTTACATACTCTGAAAACCCACTGGAGGATCAGTTATGATGCAAAACAATTAGTTTTATTCTGTCAGTGAGTTTAGTTTTAGGAGTCTTTTTTACAATTTAATCCCCATACACGCACACGCACACACACACACACACACACACACACACACACACACACACACATTTTCGTGCTGTTTGTCTACAATCATCTCTTGCAATCCTGATCAGATTGGTCAGTAGTGGTAACTTAACACCATTTAGATCTTCTGCTCTTAGAGTAGTAGAGGCTGTGATTCACACACTGTCACAATTTCCATCCTTCCTATCTGTCCAAGTATTATCATAGAACATGGCTTAGAAGCAACTCTGAAGAAAAAAGAAACAAAAACAAAACCACCCAACAAAACACTCAGTGAGTTGCCAAGCAAAAAAGAATAAGTAACGATGAGAGGAGTAGTGTTCAAGTCAACACAAGTTCAAAACACAAAACAGATGCTGTGTTTTGGCTTGAGCTTCCTGCATTTGCCTTCAATATATTCAGGCCAAAATATTCCCTTCTTCCTCTCACCTGAATAAAGGAAGTCTTTCTATCATAAAATTATAAAACTTGACATATTCCTTGAAGCCTAACTCCTTTCAGGCAGCCTTTTGCATTTAAACCCTCTGCCATGTTCTCTTTCTTATTAGTCACAAACTGGAGAAACCAATTGAAAATCTACTAATCCTTAAAGGCTGTGAAATATTGATCAGAATTGAGAAGAAATGACAATTAATTAGACATGAACTTCATCCTAACAGTGCAAAATAAAATTAAATATTAGGAATTTGTCTGTTTTTTATTGGTGTAGAAGTCAAACAAAAACATTTATCCATTAATGTTTATTGTTTTTGTCTTTCCCTCTTCTTAAAAAAATCAATTAGTTATTTGCAATTTTAATTTGCTTTATGGCCTGCAATTGAGTTTTTTTCCCTTGAATATGTATACCTGATTACAGCATATTTAGTACTAAAAAAAAGGGGGGGGATTATTCTAAACATTTACTGTCACATTTAAAGTTTATATACTTTTAAAATATTAGCCCATTCTAGGACATAGACTAGGTTTATTTGTTTGTTTTAATTTATTGTACATCAGATTTGTATAAGCCATTTGACTTAATTTATTTTTCTCATCCATAACTTGGAAGGAGGAGTGGCATCCACTTTCTAAACAACATGCCTCTGGAAACTATGAACTTAGAGAAAACGATGATAGGGTCCAGGTCTTTTGATGAATCTTGCTTGAGTTGACAGCTCTTAACAGCAATAACAACAACTTACAGCACAGTTTATTTTCCTTATCTATAACTGAAAACAAGTTCTCCTTAATAAAGTTGCCTGAAAGACTGAAATGAGACAATATACTCATTAATTCATTTATCCAATTCAGTTTCTGCTTCTTCTTCATCCAGTTATCCATCCAACCAACAGTCTACCTATTCAAGAAATTAGCACCTTTTCAATCTGTATGATGTGCAAAATCATTCTAGAGGCGGTACTATGTGAAGACATATGTGGCATTAGGTTGGAGGAAGACTCATCAGTAACCTGCTTTATGCATATGACACAACCTTGCTTGTTCAAAGTGAAGAGGACTTGAAACACTTGTTGCAGAAGATCAAAGACTAGAGAGTTCAATATGGATTCTATCTCAACACCAAGAAAGCAAAAATCCTTACCACTAGGCCACAGACAACATCATGATAAATGGGGGGAAAAAGAATGATATTGTCAAGAATTTAATTTTAATTGATTCCATAATCAACACTCATTGAAGTAGCAATCAAAAAATCAAAAGATATGTGACATTGGGCAAATGTATTATGAAGGACCTCTCCAAAGCACTAAAGAGCAGGGTGGTAGTTTAAAGACTAAGGTGCAGCTGGTTTAAACCATGATATTTTCAGTTCTTTCCTATTCATCTGAGAGTTAGACAATGAATAAGAATGACAGGGCAGAATTGATGCTTTTGAATTACTCTGTTGGAGAAGATACAGTATTGGGTATCCCACAGATTGCCAAGGAGCAAATAAGTCTGTGTTAGAGGAAGTGCAGTCAAGTTGCTCTTTAAAGGCTAGGAGAGTGAAAGTTTGATTCATTTATTTGGGCATGTTGTCAGTAGAGACCATTCCTTAGAAAGGACATTATTCTGTGAAAGTTGAAAGGTCAAAGAAAGAGAGAAAGATCTCAACAAGATGGATTGACACAGACACTGTAATAAAGACCTCAAGCACATCAGAGAACGTTAGGATGGAACAAGATAGGACAAAGTTAAGATCTGTTGTTCATTGAATCTCTATGAGATGTATTAGACTTGATAGCATCCAATGACAAGAAAAAAAAATATGTACCAGCTACTGGGGTAAAAATTAATAGATCATGGGAAATTAAATATTATATGCTAGTAATAGTGTGTGGAAGAAAATAAAGCAATGAAAAACCTAGGTAATTATTATTTAAAATTGAGTGAGCAAGAAGACTTAACAGAAAACTTGTGATTCAAAAAAAGAAAGACCTAAGTATAGTGAAAGAGTGGGTAATGCACATACCATATTTAGGGAAAAATGTTCCAGCAGAATAACAATAAATTATAAAATGTTTGTTATAAGAATGTGCCTAGAATGTTCAAAGAATGACCAGGAAGCCATTGACAGGGAGAATGGGAAGGAGAACAGGAATAGTAGAAGAGGTGAGAAAAATAGGAGGAGGGTGATGAGAGCAGATAGGATAATTTCTTACAGGTCACATACAAAACTAAAGGCTTTATCTTTGTTTCATATAGTTTGAGGAACCATGGAAGGTTTCATACAGAGTAGTAATAGGATTTGACTTATGTTTTGTCTCCTATGTTGAAAAGAAATTTTACTGTAATATGATAGCAGACATGATGAGAATGTAGTGGTGAAGATGGAAGCAGGAAAACTAGATGGTATCAGACTAATCAGAAAAACTAAGATTTCTTACATAGCTTGTGGTGAGTAGCACTGCTAGCTGAAAGGCCACACTTTTCCGGCGGTTCAAATCCAACAGTGGCTCTGCAGAAGAAAGATGAGCAATGTCCTTTCATTAAAAAATTATAATCTGATGGAGAGTTTTAATGAGTCGCTTAGTTTGAGATATAACTTTGAACTATGGTGATATCAGGAAGATGATAAAAAGTGATTAGCTCTGCTGTGTTGTGAAAGTAGATTCAGGAATAATGGAAAGAGAGAGAATAAAGATGTTTGTGAGGAATTAGCCTGAAGAATTTGAGCAGAGGAGCTATTGCATCCCGAGATGGTGGGATGTGGCCATCCGAAGTAGGAGCTGGTCTAACAGGAAAGGAAAAGTGATTGATTCTGGACTGATGAGTTTGTGATGTATTTATGCCTCTCATTAAAAAGAACTCATTTATGTGCTTTGAGTTCCTGGACATAGTGAGTGAGAGATGACCACCAATGACTGAATGGCTATTTCAGCTCTTCAGGTTACATTAATTACATTATTTTTTTTTATTAATTACTGTTAGAAAAAGAGATGGATGTGAAGACAGCAGATTACACCATAAATAAGAATGACTAGATTAGACTTAGTAAGACAGTGTCATTTCTACCCAGAACTTATTCTTGATAGCAGTGTTCAGCCTTCTACATGGCTCAAACTTTTAATCATTTATTCTGCCTTCAGACTAAGCACAATCAGTATCACATTTCACCTGATTGCAATAATTTTCTCAGCACCTTCAGAGATAAGATTAAAAGAGATTCATTGCCCTGCATCACTCATAAACCACACTTTGATAGGTACATGATTATCTACTTCTTTGAAAAATGTTCTAGTGTAATAAAATCCTTCTACTGATAGTTTTGATCTTCATCTTTTGTTCTATATGTTTTGGTCTATTTCTCCCCATAGCTAGGATTGCACGGTCTTTCCAAGCTTGCTAATACAGTCAAGAAGTCATATTGCCACTGCCATAGTTGGATTGTGCCTTCCCAAAATATGTATCATGGCTCGGCCACACTCTTAGTATTGTGTGATTATCTTCCATTTAGTGATATATTATAAATCCTAACCTGTGCTTTTGGTTAAAGGAAGGTTAGGCTATATTAGGTTAAAAAGGCAAGGTTAGGGTAGGATGTATATCACCCTTGTGTTTAAGTCACCACCCTTATGTAGGTCACAGCTCTGATCTAGTGGTATAAGGGGAATTTCACTGACGTATATAATCTGTTACCTTTTATTTTACCGGGATAAAAGGAGAAAGAAGCTGGAAATAAAAAAGGAACTTTAGGTACATCATTTGGACTCAAAGTCCTTCTGGATCTAGGGAAAGATTGATGCCAAGATCCATGGAGGACTCCAAGGAACACCAGGTCCCAGTCCACAGTTACTGAGAGGAAATGTGTTTTCCCCTTCAGGTGAGTCTTTGAATCCAGACTTCTAGCCACCTGAAATATAAGAGAATAAATTTTGGTTTGTTAAAGTCATCCGCTTGTGATAGCTCTGTTACTGCAGTACTAGAAAACGAAGACAGCCACTGTGCATAATTACCAGTGATTTCATAAACAGCCCCATGAGTTTGCAGAGCAACATCTTTTTAAGGTTGATTCTGCATGAAATTAAGAAGTGTCAAGAATAATGGTTAAGGCAATTTAAAGTCAATATGTAAGACTAAATTAACACCTATAACAATTAAAATAATTATGCTGGAGGTGTTTTCTTTTTCAGTTTTTTGATGTTTCATTATTTAAAAATAACTGGAAAGAATCACTGTCATAGCTTTATATTGGATCAGTGCAATGTGCCAGATTTTTTTATTTTATTTTTAGAAGTATCTGCTTACATTGCAACATTAGTGCCCAAAGATTGTGTACTGAGGGCCATTTCCCCTCCTCACTTATGCTCATAGTTCAAGTGAATTGACAATAGAGGTAAAGAACAGTGTTGCTTTGTCTTAATATAAATCAGCCTGATTTAAAGCCTCTCGGTTGGGTTTCTGTGGGTCTTCTACTCATTTCAGTCTCCTTCAGGAAGTGTCTCTGATGCACAGTGTAAAACCAGGGCAAACAAATCCTAAACTCATATAGAAAAAAAAATTGAAATTAAACTAGAGGTGCACAATTTGCCATATTTACAGACTTTCTTTTTTACACATAATTTTATTTCTTGCAATTCCTAAGTAAAAACTTGAAAGCAAAATTTGAGTTTGAAGAGAAATGGCAATTCAACAACAATGCATTATTTTTGTTTCCTGGGGATCTTCTGTCTTGTATATTCTTGTATATGTTAGAGTCTTGAAATTTAAGGAGTCTTGAAGAGTAGAGTCCCTCTTGAAATTTTCCCTCCTCTCCTCTCCTCTCCTCTCCTCTTTTCTATTTTTCTCTTCCTTCCCTTTCCCTCCTTTGACCTCCCCTCCCTTCCCCTCTCTTCCCCTTTCCATTTCTCATTCCTTTCTCTTTCCCTTTCCTCCTCCCTCTTCCCTCTGCCCCACCTACCACACACAATTACACATGTATTTTTCTATGTAGGATTCCTGATTGGGGCAAACGGTTAATGTACTTGACTGCTAACCAAAAGGTTTGGGGTTTGAGTTACTACTTATAGGTATGTCAGAAGAAGAAAAGTCTTATGATTAACTTTAAAAAAATCAGCTCCTGAGAACTATACAGAGCCCAGTTCTATTCTAATATACATAGGGTCATCATGAGTTGTAATCAAAACTGAGTGCTGGCTGGGTGCCACTGTTTCATTTGCACAATGCTTAGAAGACAACTTTGACTTTTAGAGCTGAAGGACCATTGCTCAAAGATCGTGGAGCTTGCAAGTCACCTAAGACTTACTACAAGGCTAAAAAAAGAAGAAGCTGGATTAATTGGAAGCATCAGGATGGTGAAGAGATTGAGATTGTTAATATCTTTAGTTTACTTGGCTCTACAGTCAACACTCTTGGCACCAGCAGCCAAGAAATTAAAAGACATATTGTAATGGGGAAGTTTGCTATTAGGGACCTCTCCAAAGTACTGAAGAGCAATGTTCTCACTCTGGAGACTAAGGTACACCTGATACAGGCCATTATCTTTGCCATTACATGCTATGCATTAGAGAGCTGGGCAATGACTAGGGAGGACAGAAGGAGAATTGATGCCTTTGAGCTGTGGTGTTGGAGAATAGTATTGAATATAGCATGGACTGCCAAGAAAATGAACAGGTTGGTCCTAGAGAGGGTTAAGCCAGGTTGCTCCGAAGAGGCAAAGATTCTGAAGCTTCATCTGACATATTTTGGGCATGTTGCAAGGAGGGACCACTCCTTGGAGAAGGACATCATGCTTGGGAGGGTGGAAGAATAGTGCAGGAGAGGAAGGCCCTCTATGAGGTGGATTGATTTAGTTACTAAGATAGTGGGTGTAGGTGCATTAGATACAGTGAGATTGGCACAGGATAGAGCAGGGTTTAGGGCTGTTGTACATAGGGTCGCTATGAGTCACAGGTGACTTGATGGCACATAACAACAACAACAGATAGATTATACCTCTTATTGTTTCCATATAGTATCTCTCTCTTCTTCTTTATTACAGCAGCCACTTTCTCTGAGGAAATAGTCTTCTCCCACTGAGTGTGATTTTACAAGATCTATCAACCATAAATTCACAATTCCCTAACTTTGACCAGTTCAAAAGATCATGGTCATTGGCTTAAATTGTGAGGAAGCATTTTCTATTTCTTCTTGAACTATCTCTGGTAGCATAGTCCATAGGAAGTTGTGCTGCTAGCCCAAAGGTTAATAATGATTCTTTGGAAATTTAAATCTACCAATGGATCCATGTGAGAAAGGTGGACAGTCTACTCTCATGAAATTTACAGCCTCTAAAAATCCACTAGAGGTTCAGCTATGAGTTGATTCTACCTAGACAGAAATTTGTTAAGCAAGTTTAACTTACATCAGAACTCTGATACTATAAATCCGTAATGCTTCATTCATTTAATAATTTGTCTTTTGAAGTGCAACAACCTTATGCTGGTTTCTGAATTGGAGACAAATGGGTTAAGCCTTATTGTCATTGTGCAAAACTGATTAAATATCTTTTTTCTTTTTAGGGTTCCTGTTGTTATTGTTATATGATTTTGAGTAGAAATTGTTTAAAAGCTGACCACCAGTGAGTTTTCAGAGGTTGTAAATCACACAGGGGGACACTGCCCATCTTTCTCCTGTGGAGGAGATGATGGATACTAACAGCTTGCTTTCAGATTGGCAGCACAATTCTTTACCCACTGGGCCACCAAAGCTCCCTTCAGCATGCCTGCAGTGCTTTTCATTTTATTTTAGTGAATGTTTTAAAATTGTGATTTTAGTGACTGTTTACAAAATGGTTGTGTTTTCAGTTATTCACTGATACACTTTTTCTTCCCTCTCTCAACCAACTAACTTTGGAATGCATATCTTACTCTAAATTGTTAATTTTTACACATATAGTATCTAACAATGTCTTTTACTATTTGTTTTTACTGTTATGTACCATCCAGTCACCCGCAACTCATAGCGACCATAGCATGAGAGCTCTGAACCCTGTCCTATCCTCAGCCAGCCTGTCTCTAACACACCTAACCCTATAATCTCAGTTACTATGTCCGTTGATTTCATTCAGTGTTTTCCCTTCTTGTGCTCTCCCTTCAACCTTCCAAGCTGGATGTCCTTCTCCAAGGACTGGTCCCTCATGGCAACATGTCCAAAGTATGTTAGATGGAGCTTCAAAATCCTCGCCTCTGAGGAATACCTTGGTTTTTCCTTCTCTAGGACAAACTTGTTTGTTTTCTTTGCAGTGCATGGAATGGAATGTTCAACACTCTTTTCCAGAACCACAGTTCAAAGGCATCAGTCCTTCTGTTATCCTTAGTCATTTCCCACCTCTCTGATAAAACCAAGTAATTGCAAAAATCATGAACTGGATCAGGAACATCTTAATCTCCAGACTGACATCATTGGTATATAGTACTCAGGAGAGGTCCCTGAAAGCAAATTTTCTCAAAGTAACTTGTCCTTTGATTTCCTGACTTTTAATGCCAAGAGTGTTGATTGTGGAACCAAGCAAGCTGAAATTATTAACAATCTCAACTATCTATCTATCTATCTATCTATCTATCTATCTATCTATCTATCATCTATCTATCTATCATCTCTCTATCTATCATCTATCTATCTAATCTATCAATCATGATACTTTCAATTGACCCAGTGGTAAGAATCTTTGTCTTTTTGATGTTATTCTTCAATCCATATTGAAGACTATAGTCCTTGAACTTCTTCAGCACAAACTCTAGGCCCTCCTCGTTTTTAGCAAGCAAGGTCATGTCATCTGCATAGTAAAGGTTGTTGATGAGAATTCATCCAATTCCAATGCCATACTCCTCCTCATAAAGCCTAGCTTTCTGAATAATCTTTTTCACATATAGATTGAAAATATATGGAGAGAAGTTACATCCTGACATATTCCTATCCTGATTTTTAACCACGTAGTGTTTCCTTCCTCTGTTATAACTACCGTTTCTTTGTCCAAGTATAGGTTCTGCATGAGCACAATCATATGTTGTGTAATTTTCATTTTTCTCAAAGTTAACCACAGTGTATTGTGATACACACAGTCAAATGCCTTTACATAGTCAACGAAACACTGATAGGCATTTTTCTGGTATTCTCTACTTTCAGCCAAGATCCATCTGATAGTGACTATAATGTTTCTAGTGCCACAGCCTCTACTAAACTCAGCTTGTATTTCTGGTAATTCTCTGTCAATGCACTGTTTTTGGACAATCATCAGCAGGATTGTGTTTGCATGTGATACTAGTAATATTATTAAATAATTTACATACTCTGTTGGATCACCTTTTTTGGTATGGGAATAAATATTAATCTCTTTGAGTCAGTGGACCAGGCAGCAAGTTCAAGTTGAAGTGAAAGAAAATTAAAACAAATCCACAAGAGCCAAATTTGACCTTGAGTCTATCCCATTGTAATTAACAGCTTTGAGGCCTTGAACACTAGTGGATGAAGGCCAAATTAGCTGTGGAAGGATATAAAAAATATTGTTGTTGTTGTTATGTACTATGGATTCAAAGCTGATCCATAGCTGACATTCCAATGGGCTTTCAGAGGCAATTAATTGCAGTGGAGATTATCCACCCTTCTTCCCAATCAATAATAGTTTCCACAAAGAATGCAAAAGGTCATTACAAAGACAGAGGGGGAAGCAAAGACTTAGATGAATGTCAGAAGAGATTTTGATTATTGCACTATAATGCCAAGAAACCAAAGCAAGCAGGAGAAATCAGGAATTCAAGGAGCTGAACAGAAGATTTCAAAGGGCAGTGCAGAATGGTAAGTGCAAAAAGCTACAGCCAGAAAATCAAAGGGGATGAACTCTTTCAGCATTTCTTAAGCTGAAGAAACTGAAGGACAAATCAAAGCTTCAAGTGACAATACTAAAGGATGCTGTGGGCAAAATATTAGAAAGCATCAAAAGAAGGTGGAAAGAGTACACAAAATCACTATACTGAAAAGAAATGGTTGACAACAGAAGAATTTCATTAAACAACATATGATCAGGAGGCAATGGTGCTGAAGGAGAAAGTTCAAGTTGCTCTGAAGGAATTGGCAAAAAACAAAGCCCCAGAAATTGAGGGAATTTTTAATTTAGATCCAACTTTTTTGTTGTTTTTTTTTTTTTTTTCAGTTCGCTTCTACCACTCCTCACCAGGTTTGATGGATCTGTTAAGATTATATGAATGAATTGTATTGCCCTAGTTTCTACAACATAGTCCATTCTGTTCCTCTTGCTAAGAATGGCTTCCCTGTATTAGATTACCCAGCAAATGTGTATCCTGCAAGTATGAGCTCAAAACTTACTTCCTCTTTAAAGTCTTCCTTAGGGATGACACTATTTGATCTTTCATGATTGCCCCTCCCTCGCATGATTTGCTAAGTGCCTCCCTTTTATTTTAATAGAAACTTGACTGAATTTGGTTTTTGTTATTTTAAGCTAATAATTCAGATTGATGTAGGAGACTGAATACTTTATTTTCAAACTCCTTGTCTATATTTCCAATAAGGTGAGGATGCAAATAGAAAGTAATTATGTGTAGACCTAGATATTTTTCTGGTGAATTTAAAATACAAAGCAAACAATTGAAAATAAGAACATAGGGAAGAGTAAAGAGCCCCCACACTACCAGAAATGTTTATTATAGGAAGTTGCTGTCAAATTGACTGTGACTAACAAACCTATGAACAATGAATCTGAACCTTGCCCTATTCTGTGCCATCTCATTATTTCTGAAAGAACTGAGCCCATTGTTACAGCTACTGTGTCAATCCATCTCATTGAGGATCTACCTCTCATAGGCTGACTGTTTACCTTTCCAAGCATGATGCCTCCCTCCCCCCACTCCAGGATTAGCCCCTTCAAAGGGACTTTTGATGGCCAAGAGGTAAGGAGTTGCACTGACAATCCAAAAGTATGTAATTTGAATCTGTGAACTGCTCCATGGGAGAAAAATGGGTGGGGGAGGGTGGAAGCAGAGAGATGAGGATGTGCAGGGGGGATTAATCATGGAGCTGTGCAAAATGGGGGGTGATGGAAATCGGAAGATTCTGTTCTGAAAAACAATGTAAATAAATTAGTATTTTAAAAATTCAACTTGGAGAAGGGGAAGGAAGGGAGTGAGCTAAAATGTTCAGCAGTGAATACAGAGAAATTAACTTTTCAGTAAACTTTTGTTAAAATCCCAGTTAAAATAAAAAAAATTATTTTTAAGAAAGGAGGGCAATCTCGTCCTGTTTGATTAACTGCCTCTGAAAATCCACTGGCAGGTCAGCTACGGCAGGTTCTGTCAAGTCACAGCATGCCCAATACACGTAGCATGAAGTTTCATATCTCTGCCTCTAAGGGGCATCATGACTGTGCTTCCTTCAAGATAGATTTCCATGTTCTTTTAGCAGTCCATGAGGTATTAAGTAATCTTCTTCAACACCACAGCTCAGATTTATTGCTTCTTCTGTCATCTTTACTGACTGTCCAAGTTTTAGATGCATAGAAGGTAATTCAAAAGAACATAGTTAAATAAGGTGTAACTTAGATTTTATAACAACATCATTTCTCCTTAAGACCTCTGAAAGGTCCTAGGTGGAAGATTTTTTTTTTTAAATTTAGGTTGTTTATTTTTCATTTCAATGAACATCTACAGAGATTTTGGGATTCCATTCACTCATTGTTGCACCCTTCTCCCCCCCCCCCGTTTGCTCCTCTCCTTGAAAAGCAAAAGAAAAACTCCCTCATTGGTACACAATCCCCCCCGCACCTCCCCAAACCCCACCCCCTACCCCCAAATATAATCTACTCTGCAACCCTCATTGCATACTCCTACGATAAAAATAATGCCCTAAAATATAATACTTTTAGACTTTTTCCAGTGCTACACATTTATTTTTTTGACTACTGTTATAATAATGAGTGTTGATTGGGGATCCAAGTACACTAACAAAGGAAATGTGGTAATTAAATCAGTCAATTACAGTATTTCCTAAAATCAATAATGACTTAATTACAGTATTTCCTAAAAAGATTAAATATGTTAAGGTATAATGTCTAATTCAAATAGGAATTTAAAAAATAAAAACAGTTGAAGAAAGATGAGAACAAATAATAAACTGTTACATTTTCAACACTTGTTAATATTTCTGAGTGCCTTATAAAATAAATGTAACACTTATTGTTATGTATCATAGAGTGGACTATGAATTACAGTAACCAGATGAATAATAGCTCTGAATTCTGCTCAATCTGGAGCCAGTTTCACTGTCTCTGATACACCTTCCCCCTTGCCACAGTCGTTATGTTATTCCATCTCATCTAGGGTCTTCCTCTCCTACACTGACCTTCCACCTTTCTAGGCATGGTCCCTCCTGGCAACATGCCCAAAGTATGCAAGATGGAGTTCCATAATCTTTGTCTTCAAGGAGCAGCATGGTTTCACACTCTCAAGGACATACCTACTTGTTCTCTTCACAGTTCATGGTATATTCAATACTCTTTTCCAAACACAACTTTGCTGTTGTTGTTGTTATGTGCCATCGACTCGCCTGTGACTCATAGCGACCCCATGTACAACAGCCCTAAACTCCGCTCTGTCCTGTGCCAATCGCAAAGATGTCAATTCTTCTTCTGTCATCCTTAGTCGTTGTCTAGCTTTCCAATGCATTGCAAGTAATTGAGAAGACCATGGCTTGGATCAGGTGCACCTTAGTCTTAGACTGACATCGATTTTCCTTAGTACTTTGAAGAGGTCTCTGATGGCAGACTTTCCCAAAGCAAATTATCTTCATTTCCTGACTGTTGATGCCAACAATATTGATTTATGGATCTGAGCAAGATGAAATTGTTAACTGTCTCAGTTTCTCTCCATTTATCATGAATGCTGTCAACTGGCCCAGTGGTCCAAACCTTTGTTTTCTGGAAATTGAGATGCAATCCGTGTTGAAGAATGCATGCAGTCCTTCCTTGATTTTCTCCAGCATATTCTTCAATTCCTCCTGAGTTTTGAAAAGGTAGGTATCATCTGCATAAAACAGGTTGTTGATGATTCTTCCTTCAATCCTAATGCCACATTCTTCTTCATGGAGTCTAGCCTCCCAAATGATGTGTTCCACACATATATTGAAAAGGTATGGAGACAAGAAGGATCCCTGATTCTCTCTTTTCTTGGTTTTGAACCATGCAGTATTTCCCTGCTCTGTTTATATGGCGGCTTCTAAGTATAGGTTTTGTATGAGCACAATCGAGTGTTCTGGGATTACCATTCTTCTCAATGTTAACCACAATTTGTTGAGTTCTACGTAGCGAAATGCCTTTGTATAGTAAATAAAACACAGTCATTCTTCTAGTATTCTGATTTTAGCCAAAATCCAACTAACACTGACAATGATATCCCTAGTGCCACAGCCTCATCTAAACCTTGCTTGTACTTCTGGCAGTGCTTACTGGTGGTTTCAGTCATTTTAGGATCCTCTTTAGCAAGAGTTTGTATATGATTAATGATATTTTTTGGTAATTTCCACACTCTATTGGCTCACCATTATTGAGAATGGGAATAAATATGAACTTTTCCCAGTCAGTTAGCCATGTAATTTTCCTCCTGATTTCTTGGCACAGCTTGGTGAGCACATCTAAGACTGCATGCATTTGTTGAAATCTATCAATCAGTATGCCATCAGTTTCTGGGGACAATTCCTTCAGAGCAACTTGGATTTTCTCCTTCATCACCATTGTTTATTGATCATATGCTTTTTCATGTAACACTTATCTATACTTAAAAGCTTTGCTTATGGAAAAGAAAAAAGGTTTGGTTCTCATAATTTCATAGGTTCAAGATTAGAACACAGTCTTTTTTGTGGAAAATGGAGAAGACTTGAAACACTTCATTAAAATAAAAGACTTAATTCTTCAGTATGGATGATGCTCAACTTAAGAAACTAAGAATCCTCACTCAATCCACAATCAGCATCCTTAGAAGTAGCAGAATCCAAGAATCCAAGACATGTTTCAATGGGCAAATTGTCTGTCAAAGACTTCTTAAAATTGGTGAAAAGCAAGGAGATAAATGTTAAAAATAGATTGTAGCTAACCAAAGCCATAGTATTTTCAGTGACTTCAAATGCACACCAAATTTGGACAATGAATAAGGAACATTAAGTACAAGCTTCGTTTAGAAGAGGCCGTGGCACTAGGAATAACAGCCAATATCAGATGGATATTGCTGAAAGCAGAGTACTAAGGAATGTGTATCTGTGTTTCATTAATTATGCAAAAGTTTTGACTGTGTTGTGGTATTTGTTGTGAATCATAACAAATTGTGGTTAATATTGAGAAGAGTGGGAATCCCAGAAAATTTAGTTGTGCTCATGTGAAACCTGTACTTGGACCAAGAAGCAGCTATCAGAACAGAGCAAGAAAACATTGCATGGCTCAAAATCAGAAAAAGAGTACATCAGGGATGAATTCTGCCTCACCTTTGCTATCTATATGCACAACAGATCATTCAGGAGGCTGGATTTTCTAAGGAAGAAAGTGGCATCAATATTGAAGGAAGACTCATTAACAACCTGTGTTATGCAGAGGACACAGCCTTACTTGTTGAAACTGAGGAAGACCTCAAGTATTTGTTGCAGAAGGTCAAGAACTGTAGTCTTCAGTATAGGTTGTAGCTCAATATCAAGAAAACAAAGATTCTGAGCACTAGGCCAATTGGCAGGAACATGATAGGTGGAGAAGGGATGGAAACTGTTAATAATTTCAGCTTGCTCGGTTCCACAGTCAATATTCTTGGCACCAGCACTCAGCACATCAAAAGACATATTGTTTATACCTGGGATGACTGTATGAAACACAATATGAATAAAGAAAAGTGTCAAACACAATGTATACAAACTTTCTGAGCAAACCAATATGAAATAAAACAAACAAAAAATAAAGTGGGCCTGTCAGACACAAAAGAGAAGAATGGTAAGAGCTACAAATACACTTCAAAGAGTGTATTTACAAAGTAAAAGAGATAAAGAATACAGATGAGAAAATATTAGTTAGAGGAGGGATTTATAAGGTCAAACATGATCATGAAAATAATGGAGGATTGAAGGAAAAAAGACATGAACAATTGTTTAAAAAGTCATGGGCAAAATCTTTCAAAACTTTTATGATTTTTAAAATTGAAATATGTAAGTCATAGCTAAGCTTTAGCAACAATAACAACAACATAAATTCACTTCCAAAGAACCAACAGTTAAACTGAAAGCTGACTTCATAGAAGCAATAGCCAAAGCAAAGGAATAGTGAAATAGTGAGACAATAATTCAGTGGAATTGGAAAACTTCAAATGGAACTGAAAATAATAGTAACTGCTGGTCAAGAATTCTCTACATTGCAAGATTGTCTTTCAAGAATCAAGATGAAATAAAGTCATTTTCATGCTGGGGGGTGGGGGGAAAGACAAATTGCACTAGGAAAATCTGTTGTCAGGTATCTCTTCAGAGTGCTGAAGAGCAACAATGTTGGGCTAAAACCTGATCCAGGCCATGGTCTTTGCAATTACTTGTCACGCATCGGAGAGCTGGATAATGATGAAGGATGACACAAGAAAAGTCTATGCCTTTGAGTTGATGTTCTAGAGAAAATTAGTAAGTATATGGACTACCAAAAGGACAAGCAAATCTGTCCTGGAGAGGGTAAAACCAAGTTTCTCCTTGGAGGCAAGGATTTTGAAACTTCATCTCACATACTTTGAGCATGTTGCCAAGATGAACAAGTCCTTGGAGAAGAAGGACATCATGCTTGGAATGGAGGAGGGACAGTGCAGTAGAGGAAGACCACAGAGGAGATGGATTGACACAGTAATTAGGGTAATGGGGTAGGTGTGTAAGAGATAGTGAGACTGGCTCAGGATAGTGCAAAGTTCAGTGTTAGAACCTTGCATAGGGTCGCCATGAGTCAGAGGCAACATATTGATGGCACATAACAACAACGATAAAGAAGAATCGATGCCTTTGAATTATTGTGTTGGTGAAGAATATTGAATAGATCATGAATTACCAAAAGAACAGCCAATTTGTCTTTGAAGAAGTGCAGCCCAGGTGCTCCTTTAGAAGTAATGCTAATGAGACTTTATCTCACTTACATTGGCTATACTGTCAGGAGAGACTAGTTCTTAGAAAAGTACGTCATGCTTGGAAAAGTTGAGGATCAGCAAAAGAGATTCTCAACAAGATGAACTGACACAGTGATTGTAGCAATGGACTTAGGCACATGGAAATTGTGAGGATAACTGCAGATTATGTAGGGAAGCATCAATGGCACACAACAAAACAACAAACTGGGATAATCTTTGAGGTATTTGTTTCAACACTTGACTGGACTCATCAAGATTTATTTCTTCTTTTTTGTTCTTACAACTTCTGTTACACAGACAAGTCAGTGATGCTGCTTGGAACTGTGTGGCACTCTTGCTCTTCTTTTCTTATACTTTCCTTTGTGCTCAGACTTTCTTGTAGAGGGCAGGGGCTGGAACTAACAACTATCATCATCTTGTTGTGATTAGGTGCAATTGAGTCACATATGACCCATAATGACCCTATGAACAACAGCTCTGAAACCTGTCATATCCTGTGTAATCCTCACACTTTTTGACACACTCAAGGCCATCACAGCAATCAGTGTGTCAATCCTTCTGGTTGATGGTCTTCCTCTTTTTTACAGACTCTCTACCTTTCCACATGTGAAGTCATTATCTAAAGAATAGCCTCTCCTTGCAACATGCCAGAAATATGTGAGACAAAACCTCATCATCTTTGCCTCCAAGGAGCACTTTGGCGGCACTTACTCCAAGGCACATTTGTGTGTTCTTTTGGCAGTCCATGTATATCAAGTACTTTTCTCCAACACCACAGCTCAAAAGCATGAATTCTTCTTCTGTCATCCTAACAACCTAGAATAGAGTCTGTCTTTATGATGGTGTCAACTAAATTTTGGAAACGAATGTTTTGAACATAGCTAAAGAGTACATATGCTTAGACTCTGTAGACATTCAGTCCTGCATCTGTCAATTATTGGCTGCTTGATCTTAGATAAGTCCTCTGGTGTCTCTAAGTCTTAGATATGACCAGTGCATATCTGCTTAAAATTGATGCGCAGAATTTTGTGTCAGAAAATGACAGTAAGGTAAAAAAACCCACAACACTGTTTTCTGGGTAATGCAATTGAACATGCAGTTGTTAGTAGTTTGAATCACTAGCTGCTCCATGGGAGAATGATGTAGCAATGTGCTTACAAAAAGGTTACAGTCTTGAAAACCTTATGGGGAAATTTCTACTCTATCCTGAGGTTTGCAACCAGTAAAAACTGATCACATAGAACTAAGTCAGAATTGACTGTACAGCTGTGAATTTGGTTTGGGTTTTGGAAAAACAAACACTTTGTTTCAGTAACGGAAATATATTCACAAGGCTTAGTTCCTCTAGCCCTTCTGCTTAACTCAAGAAATTCTATATTTTACATTCTCAAATTGTCCTTGAAGTTGTTATTTATTTCATCAGTAGCCAGTGTACAATGCCATTCAAAAGGTTACAATCGTCAGAGTTTTGTCTAAGTAACTGTCCTCAGATGGTCTTTTTCTAAGCAGAAACAGGTTTCAAAGAGTCTTTCCTAATTATTCTAAGTTCTCATCAAAATGTTTTAGGTAATTAGTGTTCTCATGCATAGTTCTAAAAGGTCACTACCTTTTTTAAGGTTAATTTTCTTTTAAGATTAGAATTTTAATTTCCTAAAATTTACTACTAGGCTACCAGAGCTCCCTAAAGTATAAGCTACCTACTGAAAACTAAACTCATATTTAGCATATGTTAAATTATACACTGAAAAATATATTAACTATCTCTTTGGCCATTTTACCTCCCTAATCTTCATCTCCTGCCCCTAGATATTTCGCCCGTCCTAACCTGCCCTGGTATTACTCTGATGCTTAGAAATCATCTGTCTGGGTGAATATCAAAAGTGTAATATGTCTTTCAATAGTATTATCACAAATGACTCAAGACTACTGTCTCAATCTGTTCTTCGTAGGGTTGTTATGACTCAAAGTCTACTCAACAGCACATAATAACACCAGTATCACAAATACAAATTTAGCATGAACACATATAGAATTCACTTCTGGAAAATGAAAGGCAATTTAGAATTTGTAATCTTAAACTTCCTTTGGACTGAGTTTGGCTTATATGAACACTTGATTATCAATTCAGTCTGAAATATCCTAAACATGCTGTGAAAGTAAAAATTTGCAGAATATTTCTGTAGTTCAAAGATTAAGACATTGTTTCTGTCCCTGCGTGTAGCCCAGGGCACACATAGCCCGCCCTTGTGGAATCTTTGACCTTGAGGGCTTACATTTCATTGTCAGAATTTCCATGGTTTTAAAACAAAAATATTAAGATAGAGCCTTTCTAGGGATCCTCTTTCACTTTTAGTAGAGCTACCTTAGTTCCAATGGCAAACAACTTTGAAAACACATAAAGCTTACTGTGGGGAATGCGAGAGGTCTTTTGCAAGAATCGTCAAGGGCTTGATGTTAACTTTTTATGAGAAGATTTAGAAGAGACATGAGAGCTTAAATATTCTTCAATATTTGATAAATTGTCATGTGTAAAATCTCCCAAAGACCAAACTGGAAGCAGAACCACAAGACGGCCCATTTTACAGGGAGGTACATTTGGTCTTTTCAGTTCCTTCCTGTACATCTGAAAAGTGGACAGTGAATAAAGAGTACAGTTGGAGAGTTGATGCCTTTGAACTGTTACACTGGGGAAAAATACTGAGTGCTAAAATAATAAACAAATTTGTCTTGGAGGAAGTAAAACCAGAGCGCTTCTTAGACACAAGGATAGTGAAACTTTGTCTCACATATTTTGGGCATATTGTCAAGGAGGGAGACTTGCTTTGTTAAGGAACTATTATTTATGTGCTCAACTTGAAAACAGCACTGAAGGAAGGTAGAAATCTTAGGGGATCTCACACACACACACACACACACACGCGCAAACACTCATATATACATCCCTAAACACTCATTGCCACAGAGTGTGAATTGACTCATGGCTGACCCTCCAGTGGATTTTCAGAGGCTGCAAATCATAGAGGAGATTATAATCTTTCTTCCTTGGAGCTGCTGGTGGCTCTGAACGAGCTGCCTTTGGGTTAGCAGCACAGATCCCTATGTCTGAGAGTAATATGTACTATAAGACTTAGCTTATATCAATGGGGTGCCACAATTTGAAAAGGAAGATGAGAATGAGTGAGCAACTTAAAGGATATAATCAATATCATTGAGTTGTACACGTAACAATTGTTTAATTGTTTTGTGGTGTTTATTTTCAACAAAACAACAAAAAATTATAATAAAGTTAAAAAAAAGTGAAACCAGTGCTGTCAAGTTGATTCTGATGCAAAGTGGTCAATGTGAATTGGTTCGAACTCACAGTGAAATGCAGAGGTCCATGTATCAGAGTAAAATTGTACTCCCCAAGATTTTCAATAAATTGACTTTGTGAAAATAGATTATTTTAATTTCTCCATTTAAAAAATATATTTTTTATTTATATTTTTAAATAAATACTATAAAAGTTATGGAGGAATTTAGAATAAAATATATGTGTGAAATAAGCTGGATGGGCACTGTGTCAAAATAGAACCAGACCTCATTTGAAAGTACATGTGCCTACTGTTTGCACCTATCACTTATTTTTACCATATTGCAATTGAGATCTAATGTTGGCAGATTTTTTCTAATTTTTAAGGATAACAGGAAAATTCATTTTAAAATGCAAAACTTTTGATTAAAAAAATGTTAACTAAAAACTGGAGGAAAGAAAAAACACAAATATTACCTACTACTGTGTGTAATTGAGGATAAAGAATGAAAATAAACTTGTCCTCAGGTTAGCTTCTGTGACATCTGAAAGAAAGCTACAATAAAAATTAATGAAGAAATAATTGCCTAGTCACATTTGAGGATTAGGATTTCTGAGTCTTAGATCAATAACATTTTCATGATTTGTATTGTGTAATATCTTGAATGTAGGGCTAGAATCTATTAAATGTACTTGCTGACCTCACAGCAGATGTCTTGAGAGGCAGTAAAATACTTTGGATACTCATATTATAGTCATGGCTCTTTTGAATTGTGCTCAGAAGAGTAGTTTTAAAAATGATCACTATTGGAGGCTTTATCAGCACATTGAAGACATTGTGAGAACAGAGACCTGAAACAATATTCTAGAATGCTTACTTTCCAGCAAGTGACCTTGGTGCAACCACTTAACATACCTGAGTCTTAGACTCTGTGTCCCAAAACTGGGTAAAATGAATTCTTACCTCTTAAACTTAGTGCAGATTTGAATGAAAGGAAATATATGAAGCAAGTGACAATAAAAATCTAGGACTCTAGATTTGTTTCATCACTTCTAGATTTGGGAAATTGTTGTGTGCCATAGAGTGGAACCGACCCATAGCTAACTTTCCAGCAGGTTTTCAGAGGCTGTTCATCACAGGACAGCAGATGGCTCATCCTTCTCCCACAGAGGAACTGGTAGATTTGAACTGTGTGCTTCTGAGAAATTTATCCTCAATTTTTACTTCATCTAAAATTATTTTATGTTGATGAAAATGAGTGATTTTAACTTGGTAAAAATCAAGTAAATGGGGAAAAGAACTCAAGCAAGAGAAAACATAATCAACAATTTTCAATCCATGCACATGAGATATACAGAAGGCTAATTCAATCATGTCAAAAGGATCAGGAGTCAGGACTCTTGTTTGTGGTATCTGTAAACTGTGTGACATCCATTGCCTAAGTTTCAAGCGAAAACAACACATTTGTCCAGTATTAAACCGCTGGTGAGTATGAAAAACACGAATGAGTCAAACTCTTGTTTGAAATAGGGAATTGTGATCCAAAGGGTTTCCAAGTACTGCTATTTTGGAAGTGGATTCCCACATCTTTCTTCCACAATGTCTCTTTTTGAACTGAACTTCTACACTTTCTGTTAGTGGCTGTGTATATTAATTCATAACACACGCATCCCTAAGCCAGTCACTGTAGAGTTAGTTGACTCAGATTCAGTCTCCCAAACAACAGGAAACATAAAGGACAGCGCTGCCTTTTGGATGATTCATCCTTCAAATGCTCTTTCCAAATGCTCTGCAAGAAACAACTCTGTCATTCTTGGCCCTTAACACCTTGTAATGTGTTATATTTCCTTTTTACAAAATGTTCTTCACACCACAGGGGAAGACTGCATGGTCTTTAGCTGGATTGGGAAAGGAAGTATTCCTTCTATAGAATATATTTGAATCCCTCCAGGCTTTATGCTTTGTTGAACAGCCTCACGCAACCTCTATCAGTTGTATTTCACATTCTCTACTGAATCTCTTCTATCTCCATGTCTAGAAATAATGGGCAGATTGTCAAGTCTTCTCCTTCCAGCCCAGAGTATGAGAGCTAGCAGCCAGCAGGAACTTCCCCTGTGTGGTTCAAGATCTTCGTATGACTGAGAATGAGAACACTTCAGAGGATACTTTGGGGAATTGCTGTGTTGCAGAACCAATTTCACGTGAACATAATCTATGCAGATTTTTGAGAATTATTTTAAATATGCTATTTTTCCACTACATCGTCCAACTTTTAAAATAAGATTCTAAAACTTACTAATACATTAAACAAAGAATCTCAGGAACTGACATGGATACTAATACAATCTGACTTATTCTAACTGCTTTCAAAGGAAAATATGCACAGGCAAACAGTTGTCTGGAAATAAATGGCCATGACACTGCAGCATGAGAGGAAAAAAAAGACAAATATTTTCCTTTCTTCACCAAATAAATAATATTCCACATCCACACATAAAAGGTGTGGCTAGTTGCCATTTTGAAGTTCATAATCTCTAGCACACATATATGTTAAACCCAACATTATTTACACAGCAAAAAATAGTGGACTAGCCAATAATTACCCTGCAATTTAGAGAGAACTTAATATCCATTATTTGGAATCTAGGCATAGAGAGAGTTAGAATTATGAGGAAAACAAAGTTACCTTTCTGGAAAATGGTACATGCAGACACAGGGCTGTCGGTGTCTTCCTGAAAGGGCCCAGGGGAGTGAAAATAGTATAGTCCCTCACTTTTCCAGAGCAGAAAGCAGATAAAGAACTTGTAGCTCAGTACTTTTAGAGCCACAGCACCAGTAAGAGGACTGTTTGTTGTTGACCCACAGACTCACATTTGTAGTACTGAGAATGGACTTTACTGGGCGAGTAAGTTGGAGGGTGGAGAAACAAAAAGTATCCTAAAATACAAGTCCAGGTTTAGCCCCAAAGTTCCAAAGCATAATTCTTCAATGAGTCCAGACTCCGGTTTCAATTCCATAATACAAATCCAAATCATCCAACAAGGTTTGCTTCAGAGCACTTAGAAGTCAACTTCTCCTACAATCACGAGACAAGAGCAACACAACCTTTAACTCTGGCTAGCACAAACACAAGAAGCCTCAGGTCATACCTTGGCCACAGTTTCTTCACAGAAATGCCATAGGCTCTCCACCACCATCACTAGGGTCTTGCCACTGGGGTCTCCCTCAAGTCCTGCTGCCACAAGTGTTGCTATGAGTGTTTTCTCATTTATCTGAGTCCCACAGCTGTTGATAATTTCCGAGATCATGTGTCTGCAGTTAAGGTAGCTGGAGACAAGAGTGGGCTTAATGTAGTGGGGGGAAAAAAAGCCAACTTTTAGGCTAACACCGCCAACTTTCTTACAAAATTTAAAAACACTAGATCCATTTCCATCAAGCTGTTCTAATTCACAGTGACCCTATATGACAGAGTTGAATTATTCTAATGGGTTTCCAATGCTCTAAATCTTTATGGAAAGAGACTGCCTCATCTTCCTCCTGTGGAGAAGTAATGGGTTAGAAATTCTAGTCTTTCAGTGAGTAGTCAAGAACTTAATGCACCACTAAGGCTTATTTAAAAGTAGCTGCTATCAGTTTGATTCTGACTTTTGGTGACTGTGTGTTCCAGAGTTGAGCCATTCTTCATAGCTTTAAAGTAGATCATTTTTTTCACTAAGTAGGTCGCTAAGTCTTTATCTGAAGTTCTTCTGGATGGACTTGAACCTCCTTTGAGTTAGTAGTTTAATACATTAATTATGTGTATTACCCAGGGACTCCCTCATACATTTCAGCTTTTATAGTGAAGGTGAATGATTTAAAAGAAAGCTTGGACATGAGTTTAAAAAAGAAAAGAAAAGAAAAGAAAAAAAGAGTGACAAGGAAATGTTGACACAGTCATCACCGGGTACAACTTGTTGGTCCCTTTATTTGAGAGAACGTATGCCAACCAGGATCCCAGAGACAATATTTAGATTTCAACTTTGAAAGTTACTTAAAATCTATTGCTATCAGGGCTCTCTTAATGTGACAATTTAAGACCCCTGCTCTCCGTATGACAGTTTCTGGGTTATCTGTGCAGGGACACCCTAATTGGGATTCAGACCTTTACTAAATGAGGAGGCCTAGTAAATTGCTGCAACTGAAAATCTGACAGCATCCATTAACTTAGAGCAATGCTTTGTCACCATTTTAAGGTAAAAATATTATTAAATAGGTCTTTACTCTTTCTTCCTTATGATGTTGCTTTCACACACATTTCAACTCAAATTTTATAATTTATTACCCCATAATTTTCTCCCATTATGTCAATTTTAAAAAATATGCTTCTGTCTTTAGGCTTTTAAAAAATGTCTTCCATTTCTTCTCTATTACCCTCATTATTTCTTTTACTTCAAATATTGCTTACCATTCAGGATTAACTTAAAAACCTTATTGCTGTCAAGTAGGACCTGATTCATCGCTGACCTTCCTCAGGGTCTCTGAGGCTGTAGACTGTGCAGGTGGAGATTGCTGGTCTTGCTCCCATGGTGGGTTTAAATTGCCAGAGAGAAGCTGCCTTTGGGTTACAATGCAATTGCCTAACGGCTATTCCATCAGAGCTTTACTCAGCATTTTTTAAATATATTTTATACTGGTTTTATTTACAAAGTTCAAATACATTCTTTTTCACACCTGATCTTTACCATTTCCTTCACCACACTCACACATCAAATTATGAGATCACCACCCCTGCCCCAGCCATTCTCACCCCTTTGCTGCCACCCACCTCCTTGGATCCTCATACTCTTACAATAATAGTTTTATACAGTATTTGTTCTTATGGGACTCAGTTAATTCACTTAGCAAAATGTTCTCCAGTATCTCCCAAGTTAGGTATTAATTTACACAATCATTGCTGCCTAGTATTCCACTGTGTGAATGCACCATAATTTCTCAATCCATTTGATCATGGTTGGACATCTGGGCCATTTCCATATTCTTGTGATGGTGAATAATGCTAGTATGAATCCTGGTGTACAAGTCTCCATTTGAGCCTCAGTTCTCATTTTTTCAGGGTATATTCCAAGCAGTGGAATAGCTGGGTCATATGGAATTTCTATGTTCAGCTTTTTGAGGAAGTACCAAATTGCCTTCCAAAGTGGTAGTACCATTTTACAATTCCACTACAACGTAGAAGAGTTCCTGTCTAGCCACATCTTCTCCAATATTTATTACTTGCTGTCTTGTTAAACTTTGGCATTGATACTGGAGTGAGATGGTATCTCATTGTGGTGTTGATTTGCATCTCTTTTATTGCCAGTGATTTCTTTATGTGTCTGTTGGCTATCTGAATATCTTCCTCTGTGAGTATTCTTTCCATATCTTTTACCCATTTTGTAATTGGGATATCAGTCTTTTTCTTGTGGAATCCCAGAAATATTCTGTAAGCTTTTGTAATGAGACTCTTGTCTGAGATGGTATTGCCAAATGTTTGTTCCTAACATTTTTATTTTTTTCAGCATTAGTTTTTTGTTTGTTTTCAAACATATACATGTGACTCATATCCATACCAAAAAATCAAAACTCATTGTCATTATTTTGGAATCACCGCATAGCTGATTGTCCAGTGGGTTTTCAGAGGCTATAAATCATATTTCCAACTCCTTCATCACCATTAGTTGGCTCCTGCTCATATGGTTCTTCTGATATTTTTAGTACCAATCAGTTGTTTGTGGTTTTTTTTGGGTTTTGTTTGTTTGTTTGTTCGTTTGTTTGTACAGTGACCCTGTATATCCCCTCCATCTTCTTTTGAAGATTCTTGGATCATTCAATATATTGACCATAGTATATTTTAGTATTTTGGCTTGAGGTTTAAATTTGTTTTTCAGTTATCTCAGCTTGAGAAATGCAGAGCAAGTTCTTCCTTTTTTATCCTCCAATTCCAGCTCTCTGTACATTCTGTTATAATACTTTACTTTGTCTTCTCAAGCTGCCCTTTGAGGCTTTCTCTTCAGCTCTTTTACTTTGCCATGTTTTCATTTTGTTTTGGCCTCTCAGTACTCTAGTGAAATTTTTAGAGTCTTTTCTGACATCCATTTTGGGTTTGTTTCCCCTCCTCTTTGTAAAGACTTTTTGCTTTTTTCCAAGGTTGATATCCATGATATCATCCCATAAGTCATTTGATCCTCAATCATTAGTGTTCAATGCCTCAAATAATAAATAATTCTTCCCCCCAAATAATAAGTAATTCTTAAATACTAAAGAATAGTTATACATATACTTGGCTTCCAAAAATACACCAAACATAATTTATTTTTACCTCTGACAATTACAGCTTGCTTAGATCCGCAATCAACACTCTTGGCATCAGCAGTCAGGAAATCAAAAGACAAATTGTATTGAGGAAATTTATTAGGGACTTCTCCAAAGTGCTTAAGAGCAATGATGTCAGTTTGGAGACTGGGAAGGTGCACCTGATTAAGACCATGCTCTTTGTATTACTTGTTATCCATCAGAAAGTTGGACAATGACTAGGGATGACTGAAGAAGAACTGAAATTTTTGATTTGTGGTGCTGGAAAGGGTATTGAACATACCATGGATTGCCAAAAGAACAAACATGTCTGTCTTGGAAAGAGTGAAACCAGGCTGCTTCTTGGAGGCAAGGATTTTTTTTTTAAACAAAATTTTTATTTTATTTTAT